>NW_028300998.1:2051000-2368000 GCF_049000335.1 Polistes dominula | reverse complement strand
TAATACAAAGATGATGACATATTTTGATCACAAAATTATTTTGTGTAAATTTACTTATATATATATATCAAGTGTTTTATTATACATTAATAATTTACATGAAATAAAATATGAATATGTTAATATACATACCTATAGATAGATATCTTTTATATATATACTCGTCATACTTCAAGATCATTAAAGATAATCCAAATTCAAAGGACCCTTATATTTATATATATATATATATATGCAATTCGGAGCAAAAGGATTGTAATTTAATATAAATTCACTTATCAAATAAATATTTATATTGAATTATTTAAAATTTCAGCTGTTATCCCAGCAGGAGTGAATGTAGCCTATATATGCACACAAGTTAAGGGGGCCGTTGATGAAGAACAAAGTAAAGCACTTTGGGTTCCACGAGGACTTCCCTGACATCAAAGGGGGGTCCCCGTAAACCACAGTGGAAATCAATATAATTCCACCAGGGGGCCCTTACGTCGTGCATACTTAAAAAGTTATGCTTTCGAGAAATATTGTTTTTTTGGTCTTTTATCGGAGAAAATACAGATTTTTGTTGAAACTTCTTTCTCGAAAATTTTGTTACGTCCCATAGATTTATATTTCATTAATAATGAAAAAAAAAAAAAAAGTATATAATTATTGTTCAGTTTTTTACTCTCTTCTTTTTATTACATTCAATATCAGGATAGAAGATTAGATGTAAATAAATCCTAACTTTGTACTACTTTATAATACAAAGTGTAAAAAAAAACCAATGAAATTATAAAATGGGACACTTTGTTTGATATTAATTATCTTAATTTTGATTGATTTGAAAATATATTGGAAAGATTGATTAAATCGATCTATTATTAGGATGATTGATTGGAATTTAAATGAGAGGATTAATTGGGATAGAATATTTCTGGAATATTGTCAGACCATAGGCGAAATTTGATATCCGTCGTATCGTGGCCCGCTGATGGATGAATATCGATCAGACACATAATCGTTTAGTTTAAAAAATCAACTGCTGCCGTGCCTGTACTTGTTATTATAAACTCTTCAAACCAATTTTAATATCTCGAGTAGACAAGATTGATTGAAAAAAAAAAAAAAAAAAAAAAAAAAGTGAACTTTCATAGAGTTCATGGTAAAGCTGTACAAATAACATGATATTTTTCAATGTTGAAAAAGAGATACTTATTTGTATATAATTTATTTACACCAGGTAATACATTTTTCTTATTAAGTTTTAGTTGATAAACAAAACATAGTGTATTAGATTATATTATAATGATTTTTTTTTTTATATATTTAGATGTGTGAACATCATTTGCAAATATCTTTGCTATTGGTTAAAGTTTTAAGAAAGTTTAATGAAAACTATTTTTTTTTTTTTTTTTTTTTTTTTTCATTGTTCTGAGTCAGTTACAAAGTGCGTGTTAAATTTTGACGATATTGTAATTTATATTTCATGCTGTATACATATTTTATTTATATCTATCAATTACAGCGATGCCTCTTTAACTAATTAGTGCATTAGTTAACGATTCTTGATTACATAATCTTATATAATTATAATAATTATATAATTATATAATTATATATTATTATAATAATTATTATTTTAAATAATAATATATTATAAATTATGTATAAAATAAACAATATAAGGCATCACTGTATTTGTAAATTTTTACAAGTTAATAGTTTATAATTCTGATTTCAAGTCTGACGACTATTTGTTTTTTTCTTTTTTTTTTCAAATTGTCTAATGAAAAATTGATTAATTTAATTATTAAGTGTTGGATTGTCTTATAATCAATGAAAAATATTAAAAAAAACAATTATATATTTTATATAATTATAGAAGAATAACTTTTTGTTGTTAAACTTTTTTTATAACTGCAACCAGTTATAAGATATTTACTTGGACATATATATACGAGCATGGGAAACTCTAAATATACATATATGAATATATACAAGATATCCCGAAAGGTATGAATTGAAATTTTATTGCATATTAATGAGATAAAGTGGGTCAATAAACTTCTGACCAAAAAAGACTTTAACTTAAGAGTTACAAAGATTTTCTAGAAAGTTGTGTTTTTTTTTTAAGACTTATTGTACAAATGACAAGCAATCACAAATAATTATCATTGACAGTTAGATAGAGTTATAAATAAGCAGACAAAGTGCCACTTTTTACAAAATTGAATTATTACTGCCATTTGTTAACACTAAACCTACCACGCGTGGTCCAAATTGACCACGTCCGGTAATTCGTAAAAATGTGGTAATTTGTAAGAATCTTGTAATTTGTAAAAAAAAAAAAAAAAAAAAGAAAAAAAGAAAATGTAGTAAAAACGCATAAAATTTATATTATTTTTTTTCTAAATAAAAGAAAATATATTGTTCACTATCCAATTGGCCAAAATCTCATCCTTTATTAAAATAAATGATTTTCTTCTTTTTTTTTTTTTTTTTTTTTTTTTTAAGAGATTATATTTGATCGCTCATGGTAGGAATAGGTTTATATAAAGTGTCGGTAGGTTTAGTGTTAAAAAAAATGTATTTACCTTTTGAGATACCCTGCATATATAATATATATGTATTCACCCACACATTTTGATTAGTTTATTGTTTATATACATGTTGTTAAGTACATATTGTTACTGAGTTGGTTTGGAGAGTTAAAAGTTATAAATTGTTGAAGCATCGGAATTGATAATAGAAACAGTCAATGGAATTGAAATAACACTCAGTTCCTTCTATCGAATTGTAAATACCTCGTAGGGAACAATAGGCATTGGTTATAGAAATGAACAGCATATTAAAACTCCTCCGTCATTTTTTTCAAACAATTACAAAAAGAAAATTAGAAGAAGAAGAAAAAAATTATTAAAAAATTGTCAAATCGTTGTTGCATTGTCAAAATGTGATAAACAATATTAAGTCATATTATGTGATTCTAATTTGACGAAAAAGGACAAACTTTATTTCTAAAGTTAACTTTTTTGTATTTCGAAATTTGTAGATTCGTCAAAATGTGATAAATTTGTAAGTTGTATTATTATTCTATTTTTATTAGACTAAAAGACTATTTAGCTCTAAAATTTCTTTTTTTTTCATTCAAAACTTGTTGAATCGTGAAAATGTGATAAATTTATAGCTCGTATTATTATGCTATTATTATTGGATAAAAAGATATTTTACGTCTAAAGTCTTTTCTTTTTATTATTATTATTATTATTATTATTATTATTATTATTATTATTATTATTATTATTATTATTATTATTATTATTATTATTTCGGATGAGCTTTAATTGATAGTTTATAGTTTTATTTTAGAATTTTAATTCAATTCTAAAATAATTAAATAATTATGTAATAATTTTATTATTGGTATTTCTTTTTTAAGATGTGTTAACATATTAGATTCGTATTATTATAATGTTTTTTTTTTTTTTAACGAGCTTAAGATGCAAGATTAATTTTAAATACAAGTGATAATTATTTAAGTATACTTTATTATACATATATATATATATATATATATAATGAAATTGTGCAGTACTGAAATATCTAAATCCAGATGAAATTGATACAAAGATATTTTTTCATCGTTATATATTTGATTTATAAATGCCAAGCCAAAAGTATTTTTAATTCATTAATTTATTATTTATTAATTTTATTTTTTACAAAATGTTTATATATATATATATATATATATATATATATATATATGTATCAATTGAAATATTCTGGATATAGATAAAACTCTTTCGTCCATTTTAAATTTGATGATACGTTCAATGTATCTCTATCGTATTAATTATGTATGAATGATGATCGATTATTTAAAAAAAAAAACGTAAACATCTATGTATACACATAACTACTTCAATCGAAGGCTAGCATTTCTTTAAAAAAAAATTAATGGTTGTTGATTGATTGTTATCGCTATTCACGGGCCGCGAAATTTATTTGTTCTTCATCGATAAAAAAAAAAAGAAACTATTTTAAAAAGAAATTATTTTTCTATAACATATTTTGAGCGGTTCAACAAACCTTCTTGAAATCGAAGAATATATTTATATGTATTATCTCGACACACAAATATATTGTTTAAAATAATTCATTGCAAATCGTGTGTGTGTGTGTGGTGCAGCATATGAAAGTAAAGAAATTAAAAAGAAAAAAAACAAAAAACAAAGAAAAAACAATACAAATTAGATATTGACATGTGACGTGAGATATTGATTTACGTAAAATTTAGTTTTTTTTTTGTTTTTTGTTTTTGTTTTTGACAAGACAATATTTAGGCATAAGTTACAAACGAGACCAAAAATTAAAAGAATATTTAAAACTAATTCGTAAGAATAATAATTACATTTATTCTTATTATAGAGCCAAGAAACTTAACAGAATTAGATATACATTTTGATACAAAAAGCGAAATGGATCAATTATCAATGTATAATTTCGCTATAAAGGTTATTTAGAAAAAGTAACTTAATTAAGGGCCAAGTATTTTATCCAAAGGAAAATAAGTGACGAGTACTTTCGCTTTAGCTTTTCTAATTGAAAGACAAATTTTTTATAATCACGTACAATCGAAAAATTACAATATGTTTGCATGAAAAATTATTTTGTAAAAAAAAAAAAAAAAATGATGGCTCTTTTTCCAATAAGCATAATAATTATTTTACATTTGATTCCATTTTTTATTAAAACCTTATCAAGAAAAAGAAAAAAAAAAAAAAGAATGAAACTCTCTATGTTTGATTAAAATTTTATTGCAAAAAAAAAAAAAAAAAGAAAAGCTTGCTTTCCCTCGTATTTAACTTCGGTTTCAAGTTTAGCTCAAATATGTGCCTCGCTAAAAAAAAAATCACATTTTCCTTGTGTCTATTTCGATATATATATATAAAAGAAAAGAAATAAATAAAATAAGAAGAAAAAAGGAAGGAAGAAATATAATGAAATGAAATGAAATGAAATGAAATCGAGGGCTAAGCGAAGCGCAAAATAGTAGTATCAAAGAAGAAAAAAAGAAAGATAACGTGTGATTATGATTATTCTCGATCACAGTACTGTGATATGTATAAGATTACTATTTCGACGACATATCAACTTAACAATTCTTCTATACGTACATACAAAGTATTTCGAAAAATCTATTACAAATTCTTAGAACTTGTAGAAGAGACTGAGTAGATGAAATTAGTTTCTATTCAAAACTTGATCTATTTAAGTTTTAAGAGTTCGTAATAGAAATATCGAAATATTCTTTATAAATGTTAATATATTTATATATGTAATACATTTAAAAATGTATCATATATATACATATATTGATATACACACACATATATAGTATATTATAACAATAAATGCATATTTTCGGCAATACTTATATATAGATGAGTATATAGATGTCATGTATTTAATAACACACTTTTTGATATTTCGCACTTAAAGCACACATTTTTTATATATATACATATATATATATATAAATTGTTCGACACATACACACAAGTGCGTATATTTACGAAAGAAATGAAAGAGATGACTAATCGTCTCATTCTCAGCATGATTGATTGCAATCAAAAGAACAAGTGAACAGAGAGAGAGAGAGAGAGAGAGAGAGAGAGAGAAAGAGAGAGAGAGAGAGATAAAACGGAATAATATAATAATAACATATAAAAAAAAATACACATGTACCATAAAACTTATCGAAAATTCTTCAAAATTTAGAAATGAAATATGAAAGCAAAGTAGGATTGTCAATGTTGTTCATCATAAACTTTGTTCACTTGGATCTCAAATCTAGTAATTATAATTCTATATATAAGATATAATTGGTGCATAAGCCGGGTGCACTCAGAATTCACATATAATAAGATAATAAGACGATACTAATAATAATAATAATAATAATTAATAATCATTGAAGCGTTGATGGTGATATATTATGTAGCGGAGAAGCGGAAAAAACGGCGGTCTCGTTCGAATAATATAACGCGATTTAGCACGAAACATTAATCGTGATTGCGAATACATATTCCGAACGTAGATCACGACTAGTCTTCGATAGTATTCTTCTATCTTCTATGTTAAATTTTGTAGTGATCATGTGTATACCTATCACCACGCCCTTACCACCACGACCCCCCCTCCCATTATTATCTTTTTAAACACTTTCATCTGTCGTATCACTTCCTCCAAAAATGATTACTTGTATCATCAATTTGATCATTTCTCCATAATCCTATTTCTTTCTCTTTCTCCCTTCGCGTTATGTCTCTTCCAAGTCTTCCAATTGATAAATCTGTAATAGTATTTGATAAACTTAGATGCAAAAACGTTTTTGCAAATATTAGGAACAATAGTGTTTATATATTTTAGAGATAAACTCTACCCGTGAAAGAGTTTGCATTTTCTACAGAAATTTTCTCATTTATTTAACATTTTCATTTTATTAACTTTTAATAAATAAACCGTGCACGTTCCTTAATTCTAATATACGACGGTTTATATGCAAACATAAATAAATAAATAAATATATATATATATATATATATATATATTATAACTTTTGCAGGCAAAAGTAACGGGTAATAAATGATCGATGCCTTCCTGGCGATGCACCGAGAGATTTGAATTTGTTACAATTTTCACGAGGTTTGATATACTACGAGAGAGAGAGAGAGAGAGATGTATTATTATTACTAATTAATAAAAACAATCGAGAATAGTCTCTAAACTAAACGTGCGAATCACAAACACATAGCGAATTATTTAAATGAAAACATTTGTATTAAAAATACAAAAACAATGTTTGCAATTAAAACTTAGTGCAATATTCTTCTATCGTCGACTTATGATCGATAAATTAATTGTTATTGAAAAAGAAAAAGGAAACAAAAGTACACTATAAACAGAAATAAGTGTGTCGCAATGAAAAACTAAAACAATGGAGTTTTAATTTACAGTATTTGGATAAATAATTAACGAGATATTGTGATCCATTATTGTGATTATTATCGTTTACTCCTTTTTGTATTTACATTACCCACATTTCCCGATATCCATTGTTCCTAACATTAGGATATCCTAAGGGTTATTTTTTCCCCTCCATATATATATATATATATATATATATATATTCATTCAACATAATTTTTATTCCTTATTATATACATCATTATTTGAAAAGATATATTTTTTAAAGAGTCATAAATAGCAAGAAAATTGAGAGAACCTCAAATTATTTGTTCTTTATATTATCTTTTATTTTATGAGCCAATTATTGTCTTCCTATATTTCTTCCTGCCATACACACAAGCACACATATACAAAACACATATACAGACACTTGTATACTGCCTGTTAAATCCTTCATTGTTCTTAAAAAAAAAAAAAATAATAATAATAATAATAATAATCAGACGAATGACGGTATCTTTTAATACGAAATCTCCGCAATAAAATTCCGCCTGATATATTAAAAAAAAAAAAAAAGATAAAAAATATAAAAATATAAAAAAAATATATCGTTGAAAATCATCGTGATACGTACAATCATTAAAAAAAAAAAAAAAAAAAAGAAAATTAAAAAAGAAAACGTTAAAACGCATTTTTATATAATTGAGCGTCGTAGTCCTTATTATGAACGTTCCTTAATTTCAACAATCGCCCGAGTGCACAACATTATTTGTATCTTTTGAAAATAATGAAGTATATCCTTTTATTCTTTGTATAAGATAAAATTGAGATTTGTATTGATTAACATTTTATCTTCTTACAATTAAGTAGCTATATTACTTATTTATGCGCCGACTTCTTTTATTCAATGTTCTTCGTCGAAACATATTATTAATTACTCGATGTGTATTAAAACTGCATACAAAAATCGAGATGGGGTATAAAAGATAAATATCTTTATATTTTATTCTTCGATTAAATTAATGTTTATTAAATATTAATAAGAAAAATGTGAAGTAAAAAAAAAAAAAAAAGAACAGGTTTAAAATGCAATATAAATATATATATATATATAGGAAAATAATTACTCGACAATGAATTTCGTATTCTTCGTTAACGGAAAGGTTCACTTTATTTATCCGCTTGACTTTATATAAACATTTTGTTAATCAAGAAACATAGGCACTTATGTTATTTTGTCTTACTTACTATTGCGAGAATAATTCAAAGCGATTTACTAAATATATATATAAATATACATTTATATGTATGTATATAGATACTACGTTTTCTTCCTTCAAACGTTTTCCCTGCAATGGTTTTGATACCAAATATATTTTAATCTATATTTATAATTGTTTTTGTATTTATATACACCGCTTCTTTATACATACATGCGTATACTGAATATGTGTGTGTATATATCTATATATTAACAATATAATATGTACATACATGTATTACGACGTGATATTAATGATTTAACGTCCCTCTCATATGTTATTATTATTATTGTTATTATTATTAATATTATTTTAATATTATTATTATTATTATTATTATTATTATTATTTATACTATTAATATAATATTATTATGTTTATTATTATTATTATATTATTATTATTATTATTATTATTATATTATATAATACATACGCGAATAAACACATATTTATAGATTAAATAAATACACCATTGTGTATATGCATACATAACATTGATTATTGTACAATAATTATTTGATATTACTATTGCGCTATTTCGGCGTAAATAAAATCAACGTTCGAAAGAACGTGAATGTTTATTATTCGTTATGATTACAATAAAAGTTTATTTCGTCGCATTAATCTACGCTTGTGTTATCTGTTCTTTTTGCATAAAGTAATTATTAAAAAATATCGGATAAAATGATTAGAATCGAGTCCGTTAACTAAAAGAATTCTAAATCGTTACACGAAACAGAATATTAAAACAGAGTTGTGAGTAAATCATGCGTTGAGTCACAAGAAATTTGTTATAAATGAGTTAATGTACTCACTAAAAAAAAAAAGAAATAAAGCTTAATAAGTAAAAATAATTAATTATATGTTTTCAAGTAATTACGAGTAATTTCTGTATTGGCTGTTGTTACTATATTATATATACTTATATATAATCATAGATAATTAAGTCGGCGAATCGCGTGCAAGGAAAATACGCATGATGCGTGTATCTATAAATGTATATAAATCGTTCAAACGCAAATAATTATTAATAAATGAAAGTAACGAGAGATA
Source organism: Polistes dominula (assembly GCF_049000335.1). Taxonomy (NCBI): domain Eukaryota; kingdom Metazoa; phylum Arthropoda; class Insecta; order Hymenoptera; family Vespidae; genus Polistes; species Polistes dominula. Next base: position 2,358,726 of record NW_028300998.1, on the reverse strand, counting down.
TGTGTGGTGTTAATTCATTTTACTCACGAGCCTTATACTTTTCTTGTTTTTTTTTTTTTTTTTTTTTAAATTAAATAACAAATATTATATGAGAAGACATTTGTTATTATTTAAATAGCAATCTGGTACGTATATCTATATATATATAGGTATTATATATTATATATTAATATTTCTTGTGTCAAACGATCCTACTGTACGGTTGTACTTATTTTGGTATTAAATATGGTTAAAGAATTGCGTTTGAGATTAATCATAAGCTAGTTAATAATAAATCATTATCTTAAGTATAAATTATCAAATTTTCCTATTAAGTACAAATAAATCAAATATCTTCGTTACTCACTGATGCGAATAAATCTAAATTTTTATACAATAACGTGTATATGAAAATTTTGTTTGTTTATATATAGATTTGTGTATTATTAAGAATATATATTATTATATATACAATGTGCAGTATCATGTAAACTTATAAAACAAACTGCTTCACTTGTTCTTTTCTTTCTTATTGTGACAGTCTTGTACGTTTTATTAATTGTAATAATCTGTATTGAAGCTAAACAATATGTAGTTATCTAGACCTCATTGCGTACTTATTTTCGTGATTAACTCAGTATAAAATTTTATCATTTAACATTAGAAAAATTTCGAACGAGGTGGCAGGACTCTTAGCCTTTGTTTTTGGGTACGAGGCGATCGCGATGTAACCCGAAATTCAAGTGGCAAATCGTAACAGCGACATACACAGCAACTTGGAAACTTGAACCAGTCGCTAAATATGCCACGACACTCGTTATTGGGATCGTAAGCTAATAGTCTATGAAGTCTGTATTGTTGTTCGCATCTGCATCCATCTCTGCAGTACATCTGTTTGTTTTCGTGTCTGCCATAAAAGAAGTTCATATAGAGACTTATTAAATACAAATCTTCTTTTTTTTTTTTCAATTTAGAAATAACTATAAATGAAAAAATAAAATAATTATTGGCATCATTGTTACTTACGTGCACTTCTCCCAATGAACGTATTGTTCGAAAGGATAAAGATTGAGCAGAGCAAGTACCTCGCCTCTGGTGTTGTTCGCCCAAAACGGTGCAACTACTTCTTCTTTTACAGGACAAGCGTTTCTATATTGCAAAAATAAACGTTAATATTATGAATGAAAGTTAAAATTATTTGACGAGTTAACCGCTCATGCGGATACTCACACTCCACGGAGTTTGAGAACAGGTTGTTCTTGTTGTTGATCCTTCCCAGCAACGTCCTGATAAAGCTGACCTTCCATATTAACCGTTGCTGGCCTCGTCGACGGCCTATATTCTGGACGCGGTCTGAATTGCTGTTGATCGTCATTAACGAAGGTCTCGTGAATAGTTGTTTCTTTGCCTACGTCGAAGGAATCTTCAGTAAAAACCGTTGACGAAGTCGGTGCATCCAAACTATCGACATTCGAGTCATCCTCGATATTCAATTCCGGTACTTCCGTTTGTTCCGTTGGCTCTTCCAACTTGTCCTCAACTTTTTCATCAACCTTCTCGTCTATTCTATCAATTTGTTCTGATATTTCGTTGATACTTAAATTCTGCTCGCGAACCATTTGTGTGTGTGTGACTGTTTCATTCTTCTCTTCAACTTCGTTTTCTACTTTTTTAGGTGTCGTTGAAGACGAGGATTGGATACTGTCGATCTCTTTTGTAGTAAAATCAACGCTTGCTGATGAAACTGTTGTTGAGGCAACCATAGTCGAAGCTACCGTTGTGGTTGAAGATGCTTTGGAAGACTCTATCGTAGTCGATGACGTTGTTGTACTAGTTACTGAAGAAGCTGCTATCGTTGTGGTACTAGTGGTGGAACTCTCAGTCGCTCTCAATCTAGTATATTCGTTCAATTTAGGAAATTTACCAAATCTCTTGGTGGTAGGATCGTTGAAAGACCTACTGGTGAAACCACGACCCCCATATTCTTCGTCATCAGATCTTAGAATCCTCTCTTCGTCTTCCATCGAATCGAACTCGTCCTCATATTGATATCCCCTGTGATTTATCAACAAGATAAATATACCAAGAAGTAACTTAGTCAATTTGTTAAACATTTTATACCATGATATTCACCTGGAATCATCGGAAAAAGGATGATAGTAATCATCATACTTTAATTCTATGTCATTCTTCTCAAATTCTGCCTTCAAAATGTTTATATGTTTTTCATCGCCATACATACGTCTCATCAAGCCTTGATTCTCCTGTACGAAACGACGTACGGCATGCCTACGATCGAAAAAATCGAATGAACCTATAGACGAGTTATTTGTATGCGGGTGTCCTAATAATCAGTGAATACGTTGAACGAAAGCGTAATATAATCACGTAGTCAAATCGTCTGCCGACTAATATCTAATTCAATAGATGAGAAATATGTTTTGGCGTACGCTTGCGAAACACTTTCTTCGACCTATCTACGTCAATGGACTTTCAATAATTTAATTTGGTCAACAAAAAGAAAACATATGATATATCAAAAGCTATTTCCATTTTTTTTTTTAAGAATACATATGGGGGATATAATAGAAAAATGAAGAAAAAATAAAATACCAGGGATAGGAGCTACCAGCGACTGTGCACCAACTTTGCCGGCGAAAGTCACATGGAAGATTAACGAGTCTCGTACGTCCGGCACGCGAATATGGTTTGCTGCATGCTGATGATGCATCGTATCCGAAAGTACTTGGACCACCACCACCATTTCCTTGACATCTCACTAGCTGCACACTGATCACCTATAATTACGTCGTATGTGTCTGTGCATGAGTGTATGTAATGTATCTGTTACGATCTATGTACAGAATCTGTGGGCACTATATAAATTACCCGAGGTATTTTATTAAATGCCCAATAAGATTAGGCAATTTATATTTTGAGAATGTTTCATCGTTCATTATTCGGGTAATCTATAAAATGCTCAGAGGGTTTCGGTCAATTTAAAATACATGTCTCAGTTGGATATATTAGAGCAAAGGGAGAGGGAAATGTTGTTAAATTCGTGTAAGTGAAACAAACGATGAAAATTTAAACATTTGTGTCACAATGCCATTAACAAGTTTCAGTTAATCTTTAAAATGTACTTCAGTAAAGTATATTTAGAGCATGGAGGGAAGGAGGAGTGCGAAATAATTTTAGGAGGAAAAACAGCTGAACTTTTAACAGAAACCGAGCACAATGCTTAATCTTATAGTAAAACAATAACAGTACATATCTTTAATTATTTATAATTGAATTCGTATCTTTTTCTATACTAGAAAGAACGTTTCTGCCCTTAAGTTTAGTCAGGATTTTTTTGAGGGTTGCGTCAGGGTTTTGTAACCGATAACATATTTAATATATCAAATAAACGATGAATAGCAATGAACTGTTGAGCATCGATCAGATTAACATATCATTGACTAGTTAGCACGATCCCGTTAATACTGGTGGCTTCGTGTTGTCGTTACCACGTGCAAGCTTGCAGGCTCGCGAATCAAGTCCGAAATCTCGACTCGATCAAGAAAGATCGGCGAAGATTGACCGACCGGTTTTCATAAAACAAGTTAAAGATAATAGGGCGGAAGTCGATACATTACAGTTAAGGTAATATCTTGAAAGAAAATAAATAACAAGTAAATATTATATTAACAAGACATGAAAGAAAAGTAATCAATGTAAAAAATAAATAAATGAATGCAATCAAACGGTTGGATTTTGTTGGACTTGTAGACTTATGTTAATGAACTCACCTGAAGAATAAGAAACGCGATTAATTTCATAACTCGCGAAGTTTAGGACACGTCGTTGGATGACGTTTATTTATTTATTTTATTCTTTGCTTTTTTTTTTCTTAGTTGATTTGTTTTGAACGAGGATCTGACACAATCGACGTCGCGGTTCCGCGACTTATGTCCACATTAAACAATCGATTCCAATGATGACAGTTTATCAGCACTTTAACGATAAAAGAAAAATAAGAAGGTGTCTTAAAGAAGTAGAAGAAGTTTGAAGAGTATTCGCGCGGATTACTCGCGAAGGGTAGGGGCTCGTGGCTACATGACAGCACCTCCGCGTGCGAAGAGAATGCTTTTATTACTGGCCTCTCTCTTCGCCTTCCTCGAGTTTCCTCCTCGTTCTCTGGTCACCCGCCGCCCATGCAACGTAAACGTTCGCTTGGAAAAGATCGCCCCTCTCGAGGACGAGGATCGAGTCTTCTGTACTCGTGAATCCTCCAGGTAAAAGAGAGTAAGAGGGAGAGAGAGAGAAATCTGGAGAAGAGGAAGAAGAAGAAGAAGAAGAAAGGGAGGAGAGTGGAAGCAAGCAAGATGAGGAGTAGGTCATCGTCGCTTGTACCGTTAGTTTCGCTACCATTGATGTGTGTCACGGGGGCCTAACAGTGACGTAGCATGAAATACGATAGGACTTAGATCTTCAATAAACTTGACATTCTTTCTTCAGATCTTCCATCTTCTAAATTAATTTTTCTGCTACTTTCACTCCTTTCTTTTTATATATTTTGAATATGAAATATGGACTTTCTTATCCCAAAAACATCTGCAATAAATATGCCCAAGTGTTTACCGTTTGAAACTGTTTATAAGCATCTTACGACTTGCATATAAAATTTATTTATCTCCAAAAAAGATTATAGAGGCAATAAACATCTTTTGTGAATTTGTCAAGGTAACTGACCAACGGACTACGCCACTGTACCTGCAATGTGTTTATGGAGTTAGAAAAAGACAACTCAGTTCGCTTGTAAAGGCAACTTAAGTCTTATAACGAGACGTCCCGTGTGTTCTACTAACCCCGAAACTACTGTCACTGCTACCTCTTTCACTGAATTTCCTCGCTTTTGTATAAAAGGGGGCCTTAACAGGACCCCCTTCTAAATAAACCCTCACAACACCTCGAGCTATGACATCCCCTCTTATCGATTTCTTATTTCTTTTCCGCCCCCCTCTCTCTCTCTCTCTCTTTCTCACTCTCTCAATCTACCTTTGAACGTGATGATGATCTTCGAGAATTTCCTGGAAAAATGAAAGAAATCAAACTGATATTCTTTTTGATTCGGCATTAAAAAAATAAAACTTAAAAATCATCATTTAAAAATATTTCTCTAAAAAATCCTTTTTTTAGTTTTTCTTCGTACATTTCGATCAGTACATTTCTAAGATCACAATTTTTATATTATTGTGAATGAATTTTAATTATTTATAAAAATAATTAATTATTATTCAGAAAAAATGCCGTTAGTAAGATAACAAAGTTATCATGGATGGTACGTTGAGAAGAGTCAATTTTATAGTAATGATTCTTTACCATCTAATTGCTATTTAGTGGAGCATGACTGTTCTAAGTCGTTGACAACATAATTAATATGGACGTAAATTTCAATGCATATATCGCCATATTTGAATAAACCTAATTAAATTTTTAATATTCTACATCTACATAACATGTATCGTTCAGTAAAAAGATGTTTTTTTGGATTGTTTCTTGTTTGTTTGTTTTATTTTTTTATGTTAAATCGAAACATACGACTAAACTTAACTGCGTCCATTCTTGAAGCAGTGTTTCTCACTTAAAAAGATTTACGGAAATATAATGTCCACTTAAAAGAAATTTCAAATTATTTTGATGAAATTTTGATTCCAGCATAATTGGAAAGATGTCATGAAAGATAGTTTAACCTCAAAAGATAAAGTTGGGAACTACATTATTTCGTAAAAAAATAACATTCGTTTTATTGCTTCGATAATAAAAACAAATTCATCAAAAATAATCAAATTTCATCGTTCTTCTACAAACATTTTAAAATTATCTTTGTTATAAATTCTTATTAAGTAAATTGAATACTTTTCTAATCTAAAAGAACACAGATGTACATGGAAGCTTACAAGTCCAGTTTTTTATCAAGCCAGATTCATCTTAGTTATGCATCGGGACCACCAGTTGGCGATAGTAGGTAAAATATTGTATTCTTTGACAGTATTGTATTGTCATCGCGTTAAATACCTACTATAGCCCACTGGTGGTCCCGGTACTAACTAACAATGAGATAAATTTTTACAAGAAAATTGGACTTCTGATATTCTACATAATTCTATATTCTTTGATTAAATGTATAATAAAACTGAAAGGAACATTTTACAAGTAAAGTAATAAATTATTAATAAATATTACACACACACACACACACATACACGTACACATACAAGAATATTGCTATACATTATTTCTAAAATAATAATAATAATAATAACAATAGTAATAACAATAGTAACAGTAATAATAATAGTAATAATAACATAACCTTAAAGGATATCCTGTTTACAAATGTGATCAGTGACAATGAATTAAATTGAGCTATCATTTATAATATGGCATATAAAAATCCAAACGAGATAGTATTGAGCTATCAAGATTCTCTACTTCGTAATTCAGATGTAGAATTACTGAAAGGACAACATTGGCTCAATGATACTATTATTGGATTTTATCTCGAGTACTTATATGATCATCTAAATGTTTCTGATAAAAATAAAATACTATATATTAGTCCAGAATTAACTCAGTTATTGAAAATGACAGAGCTGTCACAGTACGATATATTTTTAGAACCTATTAATGCACATAGTAAGGAGTTTATCTTTTTCCCATTAAATAATATGAGTAAAAAAGATGCTGCTGGTGGATCGCATTGGAGCTTACTGGTATATTCTAAACCAGAAAATACTTATTTTCATTTTGATTCTTGTCAAGGTACTAATGGATCAATAGCATCAACTTTTACCAATAATCTCATGTTGTATTTTAATTGTTCAAATGATACCAGATTTATTGAAAGAGATTGTCCTCAACAAGATAATGGATTTGATTGTGGTTTATATGTTTTATGTTTCATCGAAATAATTTCTCAATACATTTTACAAAACGATATAATAAGATATTGTAAATTAGACATTATCGATAACTACGTTAGGTTTAAACGTGAAGAGTTATTGCTTTTGATCACTTCAATGAAGAGAAAACAAGAACAACAATCTTATGGAGCTGAAGAAATACCACATGCATAAATTATTATTATTATTATTACATATTATTTTATATATTTTATTTCTTCCATTTTTCTCAAAGAACTAAAGCTGTTAACTACTTGAATTTAATATATACATACAAAATTATAAATTCTTTCGTTAAAAAATATATATCAATTTAATCATGTAAATGATCAGTATATTTTCATATTTTGGTAGAATGGAAATTTATTTTTCAACTGTCAATTTATTTCTGTAATTACCATTTAATACTTTATATTATTAAATAAAAAAAAAAAGATTTCTAAGTTTTGATTAAACTATGTATTTTCTTTGAAAAGTGATCGTTGAGATTTGTAAATAATATTTCTTAATAAATATTATTTTATATATATATATATATATATATATTATGTATAATTTGAAAACAGAATCTTATTTACTTTTAAAGAGAATATTTTACGTGTAGAGAGAGAGAGAGAGAGAGAGAGAGAGACATAAGTGCTGAAATGTATTAACAGATGTCGCCATGAATTCGAAAAAATGGATGACAATAACCAACTAGTATTTGCAATAATCTATGGAAATATGATTCTCATTTTGACACTTGCAGTTTCCAAAGAATTAATGTGAAAATAACATTTATATACATACAAAATGAATGATTATAAAATGCCTAATATCGAGCCTACTATCGATTATACAAAGGTGGAAATATTTAAATATTCATTTATTTTAGCATGTAACGTATAACTTGAAATTAATATTATTTTTACTTTTGTTTCTTTCAAATGATTAAGCAAAAATATATATATTTATATATATATATATATATATATATATATATATATATATATATATATATGTATATATCTTTTTTTCTATAAAGGTTCCACCGATAAATCAAAAAAGAACTATCTCTTTTATCAATCATTTTATTATACATACCGTAACTTTTCTTAACAAATTTGCATTAACATGTGAAGAAAAATTATTTGAATTTGAAAATAAACTTCAAAAAGTTGAAGCATCTCTAGCAATTCTTGAATCTCGGGTATGTATTTAATTTAAAAAAAAAAAATTTATTTGAATTTTGGATTTTTATTAAGTATTATTTCTATTTATTAATTAATTATTATGTGTTTTTTGTGTTAGTTATCTTCGATACCAGATTTGCAACCAAACATAAAAGTTGAAGCTGATAAGGTCAAAGAAAATAATGAAATCAAACCTGAGAATGTAGAAGTTTTAAAAATAGATGAACCAGATAACGTAGAAGAAAATAAATCTATTAGCGATGAATCTCCTTCACAGAAAGTTGAAAGAGATCCTCGTTATGATAGATATTTTAAATTGATACATTTAGGTGCGCAGAAAGAAGAAGTAAAATTAAGAGCACAACGCGAAGGATTGGACCCAAGCATTTTGGAGTAAGTCTTTACTTCTATTAATAATTATAATGAATATTTACTTTATTTTATTTCACGTACTAATGTATGATTCTAACTGTAAGATAAATTTTACTTCTCCCAAATATATTTGCAATATATTTGTTTTGACATTTTAAATCAATTTTTAAAGAAAATATTAAATGAATATAATTTATATTCTCCATTTTGTATGCAATAGTAACACCATTTTTATTTTTTAACCACAATAGTGAACCTCAGCAGACATCTGGACCCAAAGTGAATGTGCCAGATAGAACTAGTTAAGATTGACTAACTCATTGAATGTTGTATTAAAATACCAATGTTAATATTTCTTTTATATAAGAGTAAAAGAATACTATTTGCAAAATAAACAAATAAAAAAGTTAACAAATGTACAAATAAACAAACTCAGTAGATTTATTTTTATTTCTTATTAAATATACATAAGGTAATGTGAAATAAATCTTTTAGAACTGAATCATTTGTCCCTGAAAATAATAATATAATAAAGATTAGTACTTAGGAAAAGAATTCTGACATACAAAAATTGTAATTATGTATTTACCTTTCGTTTCTTGTCGCCACCTAATTCGAAGTGTTTGCATCTTTTAAGAGGAATCTGCTTTCTATATTTGCATTCTGTACATTCCATTCTTAATACAATTTTCTTTGTAGTTTTAGCCTATTGATAAAAAAGGAATATAAGTGTAACATGAATGATAGTTGTGATTGATAAAAGGTAGCTTTGATCGTAAGTACAAAATTATTTGAAGTAAAATATCACGAAGTTGATAATAATAATTTTATAAATTCTAATAATTATAATAATAAGAAGAAGAAGAACTTAATTTATATATGAATGTACCTTCTTTCTGAATATAGGCTTCGTTTGGCCACCAAATCCTTGTTGTTTACGGTCATAACGTCTTCTACCTTGAGATGCATGCCTTTCTTTGCTTTTTTTATATTGTGTTACCTTATGTGGTTTGTGTACCTTGCATTTCTTGCAGAAGGTACGTCTTTGCTTTGGAACATTAACCTATAAATAAAATAAATCACTTAAACAATCACATCCACTTATAATTTCATAATCAGATATTTTTAATAGTTATTGAATATATGTATTTTTGTAACATAAAATTAAGAATAATTAGAACCAATCGTTTAAAAAATTTGTCACTAATGTCATTTGCAAAATTTTGTTTACTGTTCACTGTAATTTGAATATAAAAAATACATTTTAGGTTAGGCTATTTTAAAGGTTATGTTCATCAAAGACAATAACGTATTATTTTTACGACAAAATACAAAATGATTATTAAAATATTATAATAAATGTTATCTTTTTAATCACATTAATTTTTCTTAATAATATATATAAAAGATTATTGATTTAATAATGGATTTTGAAAATGGCACAAAATACAAACTAGACCTACCATCTTGAGCGTTTAATGCAGAAAAGACTGAAGTCTCAACGGAAGTAAAGGAAATGAACAGAATGATATTTACGCATGCGCGGATGCTTACGTTGTATACAATCATGTCAAAATGTATCTTTCCAATTTGTTTCTATTATGTTTATAAGATGACTAGAATAAAAAAATCAGTTTATTTCCTGTAAAACTATTATAAACAAATTAAAGGTTGAATATTTTATAAATATATAATAGGAAAATAACTTCAACGATTTACATTCAAATACGACACTTAATCGATAAAATCAACTTTATATTAAGTATACGTCATAAGGAATGTAAGAAATTTTTTTTCAGTAAAAAAGAAAAATAACTATACAGAAATAGATATATTATGTTTTTTTTTACGATTATATAATACGATCGATAGATGCGTGGGCTTATTGCAAATTTAGAACAATTCACGCAACTTCGTAAAGTCAATAATTATGTTCTTTTATTAAAGTCAACTGTTGGATTTTTTTTCAAAACAAGTAATTAATAGTTTCGTCAATTTATTTAATTATTTAAGAGAAGATTCGATCCATCGATTTGTTTTACGAGAGATCGAATATTGAAAACTTGTAATTGTTATGATTTACATAATTTAGATCAATCATAAATGAAGAAAAATATTTCACTTTATAAGAAGATTGGGACGCATATTTTCCAACCTCAAATTTTAAGATGGCAGGTGTGCGTCTGCGTAACTCTAAAGTCACGCTATCTCTTTCCTTCTCTCTATCCCTCTCTACAAAACCATCTATCTATAGAATAATCGAGAGCGCGTTCTCGAAAGTGCATCGTTGGATTCGTTTCGATACGTGCTTATTATTAGTAAATTAGACAAATATTTTTTTCATTTAATCATTATGATTATTTGTTTTTTTTTTTATAATTCGCGAAGCTTCCTTTCAAATAGGGAAATATTTATCGATTTTAAGGAAGAACAGGGTGTCCAAAATCGCCGCGTACGGATTGCAGCGCCAAAGCTTATTTGAATCGAGTGATAAAGCCTCGAAGCAGACGTTCAATGCGGGCTGCGAACTCTCGAACCCCTCGTCCTATGCGATATTTTATTTTTTTTATAGACAGGACGAACGCATTGTTTATAATATGATTTGTAGAATTCTTAAAATATTATCTACTTTTAGAATTTTCCCAAAAGGATGCAGTGATAGGATTCTATATAGTATAACGTTTTCGGCCAATCAGGTATTTATCGAGTTTCAAAGCCGCGCCATCTTCATTTTTGAACAAAGCCAGGTTGGATGTACTAGAGCGAATAGAGACCGAGTAGTAGTCCGCTTCGCGCTATTCGCGCCACCACGGTCCTCGGTACATGGTTCTCTTTAACTTCTGACTGGTTCGGCTCTGTCTCAAACCTGCCTCTTCCCCCTCTTTTTACCGCTCGCTCTTGCTTTTCTCTCTTTTTCTTTCTGTTACCTATCTCTCTTTCTCTCTTTCTCTCTCCCCCACTCTTCCACTCTCTTACTCTGTTCCTCTCATCACTCTCTCGCTCGCTTCTCCCCGCCGCCGTCAGGTCGTGGTCTTCCCTCCCCTATCCCCATACTTCGCCTGACGACGCTGCTCTCTCGGGCATTTTACTGAGAGCCGACGACGCGCGAGTACTAAGAGTTTTGTTCAACGCATTACGTACCATCTATCTTTTTTTTCTCATCATTCCGCAAGCGGACACGCAGGCATCTAGAGGCATCTCAGGGTTCCAAGTGAAGACGAATTAAATATAAAAGAATTCATTATGAGTACTAAGGAAAACAACGAAGTCGCCGTAGAGAAAGCGGCTGATAATGACAAATCTTCAGCCGACGCGAAGTGTGAGATCAAGGGAATCAAGAGGCCGGCCGAGGTAAGTCTTTCATTATTCTTACTTTTTTTTCTTTTTCTTTCTCGTATTATTCCATCTGACTAAGAGTTCTCAATTTATTTCTCTGCTACCAATCTTGCAATATCTTATGGGAGACTCTACGAACACCTGTGATGGTCCTACGGAATTCTCTGGCGCGTCACGACGACAATGCTCTTATGTCCATCCATCTATCTATCTATCTATATATATATATGTATATATATATATATATATATATATACATCAATTCGTGCATGCTTGCATGCATCCATGAATTTATCCCATCCATCCATTTCTTTCGCGTGCAAGAAGCGGCAAGGGAGGAAAGAAGCAAGCTAAACACCTTCCTTGATATATTCTTTTTGCCTACGAATCCTTACGTGCATGCATATCGGAGTATATAGTCCGAGGGTCGTGCGCGCGTGCCGCCTTATTCTCCCGCTCCTGCGTCCGTTTTTCTCCCTCTCCTCGTTCACAAGCTTTACGTGCGCGTACGCGAAGCGTATCCTCTCACTCTCCGCTTATTCTATCTTCCCCCGTTCTGTCTTTCTATCTATCTTTCATTCTCTCTCTTTCTCTCTTTTTCTTTCTTTCTCGTCCTCGTCGCCCGCCAAGCTTTCTTACGTTTCGTGATCTTGCGCGCCTATCTTCGTTTATCGTTTTCTCTTTACGCGCATACACGCGCGCGCACACGCATACGCTTATATATGTCGTATATCCTACTTGTATGTATATTTATATTCATTAGTATATACATATGTGTGTAAACATATATATCGTGTGTGTGGTGTGTATATGATATCTTTACGTGCGCACGCGCGCGCGCCTCGGTTATAAAAGCATGTGTACTACGCTACACGAAATGACGATAAGGGACGGTGATGGTGAATGATGACGATGTCGACACATCGGTAGCTTCTGGCGGCGGCAACAGCGGTGGCGGCGATAGCACTGCGCTGCAACGGTGGCGGTAGTAGCACGCAACGAAAATGCACAATGCCGGCCGGCATTTTTTCCCCCATCCACTTTCTACGATAAAGTCTATTTTTTTAAACGATTTCTCAACACGTAATGAAACTTTTCATCGTCATTGTCATTTTTAAATAGCGAAAAAACTTGTCTATATGTTTTCCCTTTTAAAAAAGTCATACTAAAAACAAGATTCGAGGTAAGGGACGCCATTGCAATGTCGCGTGGCCGCCACGAGTACGCCACCGAACCGACTTTACTTATGCTTGCTTTATTTCTCTTTCTCTTTTATTTCTTTTTCCTTTTGGTATTTTATTTCTTTTTAGAAATACTTAATAAAAGCATAAATTTTGTCGCTTTAGTTACTCCTTCTCTCATCATTCTCCTATTTTGACTATACTCTCCTAAAGACGATTTTTTGCGTTTTGAGAATGTTTCTTGTGATACCATGTGCTTTTCTCCCCTCCTCGCCTTTTCCCGCTATATTTTATGTCGTCACTTTTGTTGTAATCGTCTATATATCGTCTATAATTACTCTTCGAAAAAGAGAAAGTACCTTTTGTTTTCGTAACAGTTTCATTCTCTTTTTCGTGTAAATTTTCATCTATTGGCTACGCAATTATTTTTATTATTCTCATCGCGTAAGATATAGTATAAAAGTATAGATATTATTTTCTCGAACCGACGACATAGACGACGACGACGACGACGACGACGACAACGCCATCTTCTTTGAAGTCCCATTATGGCGTCCGAAACCAAGCCCGCGTTCATATCTCTGTCTTTCTTGCCATTCTCACTCTCGTTCTCTATCCATCTGTCTCCTTTCTTCTCCCATGCCACTCCCCTCCCACCTTGACGAAGCGTACCTCTCTCTCTCTTTCTCGCTCTCGCTCTCGCTCTCCACCTACCGCTCGTCATTCTCACGTTCTTTCTCCCTCCCGCACACTGTCGTAATTGATCGATAATTCGCCGTAAGCGGGTTAATCGTGTCCGGCGAATAAGACCGATCGATAGGGCAACACGTACATCTCTATGAGCGACACGTTCCTTTGAAATTGTTTACAGTTTTAATTGCATAAATATCGCGCCAAGAGACTTTTCTATACTCTTCGTTTCTCTTTCATTTCCTTTCCTTCCCCTTCCCTGTCCCTCTCCTCTCCCTATTCCTCTTTCTTTTTCTCTTTAGGGTTAACACGAAGAGTGAACAAGTGAGAAAAAAGAAAGAACTCTACGCACACGTGCGCTCTCGCTTCTACACATCTCTTCATAATATCTAACATTCGCCGCTTCCTTTTTCCCTTGCCAATGAAAAGCCCGCGCGCGCGCAACTAGCGGCAAAGCCGGGTATTATATACCCCCGTGTGTTTCTCTTGTCTCCCTATTCTCTTTCGCAAAATAACATCGTACCAGAAACTACTCGACGTTAACAACACGACGCTTTTGTCGTCGTCCTCGTCCTCGTCCTCGTCCTCATATTTGTCGTAGCAGGTTATATGAACTTTTGAGAAAACATTGGTATGATTTTCTGTCTTAAATCATCTCTTCGTTTATCTCTATTGGAAGTAAATGTTATTTATAGAACTATTAATTGATCTGTTACGCACTTTCGTTTCTCATTTAAAGCTAGGGGAAAATAGGTTATATTCTCCCTTTTTTTTATTCAGGCGCGAAAAATACTTTAAAGGGCTTTTTTTTCTCTTATCTTCTCCCTCTCCTTTTTCTTTTCTTTCCTCTTCTCATTCTCTCTCTCTCTCTCTTTATCGTTTGTACTCAACGCGCCTTTCTCCAAATTGTTCATATTTGATTGTGAACTCTGGCGCGAGAGGGAGGCGAAGGTGTAGCGCTTAGCGTCGCGTCGGTGCGCCCGCCGTCTCCACCACCGCTGCCGCTGCCGCCACCACCATCATCACTGCCGCCACGTACGTCACGTGGAAGCGGCACGCTCGCGCGCGGAGACGACGCTTTGAGCGTACGTTTCTGAACCACCGTCGAACGCCGCGCCGACTCGCTTCGAGGTCGATTCCCGTGCATCTCGTATGATTTTCTGGGGAAAAAAGGAGAGAGACGAGAGGAATTTTTCTTCTTCGTTGAACTTATCGCCTCTCTCTCTCTCTCTCTTTCTTTCTCCACTTCCATTTGTAATTCTATAATCAGCTTAATACGATCGTTATCAGTCCTCTAATTCTTATGAAATAACATTCACTTGTTCGATTATGTCGTCGGATAATGTGTACTAAGTATCACATAATTTTTATCAACTTGAGTCGTCATATTTTTTTTTATGAAGCTTTTTATAGATCTAGGTAGAAGAACAAATTAATTGAATCTTTATAGAGTTTATCTTTTTTAATCATTATGTGGACAAATATAGATTACTTTATAAGCTTTTTTAATTATTTTGATTTATATATATATATATAATGGCGTCTTTATAATATTAAAAATATATTGTCGATTATCTATATTTTGCTTTATCGATTCTTTTAGAAAGACGCGCCAAATACAAAAAAAATAAGTGGGTTGTGTAGGAAAAGAAGAGAGAGAGAAAACAATTCGAAGTTGAAGGTCTTTCTCGACAAAATGTGATTATTCTTATATCAGTTTTATGGCGGGAAAAAGATGGAGAACGTCTCTCTCTCTCTCTCTCTCTCTCTTTCTCTCTCTGTTTCCTCTTTTCGCGATAGGAAACGATTTGTAAATCGATGGTCAGTCGAGCCTAAAAATAAACTATCCGTTTTATGTGGTTATCATAGCATTGAGAATCCCGCCTTAAATTTCGATCGTATGCTGCCGCCGTTGCGACTCATACGAATTATTCCATTACGTGGCTCATCGTAATTAGATATCACGATTAGTTTTGCTCGCTAAAGAATCGTTTTATTTAATGAATAATAACGTGTTGTTTTTTATATGCATGAATTATTCTTATTATATTCATATAATACCTTACAGCAGTTGTCTCGTTAATTTTTCATAATAGTATATACTTATGTATATAAATGTATGAATATATATATATATATATCTTTCTCTCCCCTTCTCTCTTTCTTTCTAGCAATCTATCTATATTTCTATTTGTTGTTTGCTAATGTTTCCTGTTATATATTTTTAGTAAAATCTCGTCGCCGACCTTGATCGTAATTATAAGCATTTTCTTCAAATGATGAGAGTGCAATCAAACGGTACAGAAAGAGACCATTACGATGAATCCACATTTGAACGTGTTTTCCTGTGTAATGTGTTGTTCGTTTAACTGTAATATAACGTTTTAAATTAATTACATAACTATTCTTAGCTTGTTGTTAATTTCTCTCGAGAAACGTAAAAGAAAGGCGATCAAAGAGGAGTCCCGTACGGATAGATTATGCACGACTTGGGTTATCTGGTAAGACCTCGTGATTGTTTAACGTTACCGATAGGTAATCGTGCGCGTTCGTCTTCGGATAACAGAGCGTATCACGTTGCTCGAAAGCACAACGACTGTTTTGCGCGCGCGCATCGTTGTTCGCGTCCTCCGTCGTCGTCATCGTCGTCGTTTGTCGCTAGCGACGTTTTATGGAAACTCGCTCAAAGTTACGAGACTATCGGTATACATACATAAGTATATAATCATATTTCTCGAGGTCTGTCCACATAATTTATTCAATTTGTAAAGAAATGTGATCTTATCGTAAGGAATTGCAAACTGCCACTAAATTTATTTACATGAAAATATAGACTTTCAATTATTTTATCATTCGATCGATTTCTTTATTTGAAGTTGTTACTTTTTACATATTTCCTTTATTTATTTATAATTATACGAATTTGTTGAAATATCTTTCGATTCAATAAATTTTTCATTCCTAATGATTCGTCCTTGATTCTTCTTCAAGAGAGAAGAATAAAATATTATTATAATGTAAAACCGCAACTTTCCGTTTTGGTTTGTGTAAAGACAAGGGCTAGAACAAAATAGCCGACCGGCCGGCAATAAGCACGCTGCATTCTCGTGGGCTTCTTCCCCTTTTACACTGTGGTGAAGCTTCCTTCAAGCAATACGAATACGGCGGGGGTTCTCTTAGCCTAGCATCAACTGCCAGTGCGTCGCTTCGTTTTCATCAGCCAATCGTTGCTTTCTGCTATCGCTGTGTTCGACGTTACAAGCCTTTTCATTGGTCTACCCGTCTTTCCCATCTATTCTCTCTCTCTCTCTCTTTCTGACTATCACTGATACATAAACGTTGGCACGCTGTTAGTAGTGTTCAGGAACGGCTCAAGAACGTAACAAACAAGGGTTGCTTCATTCATTGTCACGATGATTATTCTCAATCTTTTTAAGTCATCATTTATATCAAATATTTATTTTTGTAAGTTTGAAATTTATCGACCAAAAAGTACGATCATGTTTCTTAATAAGTAATGTATATTAACACAATTAGTATTTTTAATAACTTAAAAATATTTCTTTTTATATTTTAAGTAATACGATTTTTATAAGTTTGTTTTAAGTTATACAAAATTGATTTAAAATGCTAATTTTATGTTTCTTTTTTTTACGAATATGATCAAAAATCGTTCTGCATTTTAAAGTAATTTAAACAGTACTTTATAAATAAATTATTAATGATGATAAACTGATTGATGAATTGCCTTCCAATTATGTTATTTATTTTTCTTTCATTTGATAGTTTTATTCTTTACTCTACGCAAAATACAATTCTTTGTTCTATTGCTTCCAAACAAAAATCTTTTTATCAATAAGATCAATGCAACTGGGTCACGTGATTTTTCCCGCCATACTTGATATTATTGATTTTATCGATATAGTCACGGAACAAGAATATAAAAATTAGCACAAATCGCCTCTCCTTTCTTTTTCTATTCTTATCTATCTATTATTTATTTAACTATCTATTTATCTGACTATTTATCTATATACACAGACATTGTTTATTTATAAACGTGTTACATTTATTCATTCGTACAATCATTTACAGGAGAAAAATGACGAAGTCAAAAAGCAAAAGAAGGAAGAGAATGGAGATGGCGATATAGAAGAAGAGGAAATAGAGGAAGAGGTAGAAGAAGAAGAAGAGGTAGACGGTGATGGTGAGGAAGATGATGAAGAAGATGACATACCAGAAGGAGAGGAAGATTTGGAAGAAGGAGAAGGTTAGTGAGAGAGTTAGAATTAAATATACAAATTTAATTTAATATATATTATATACACATTAAGTTATATTATTTTCGTGAATTATTAATGATGAGTTAATTAACTGTAAAATAATGTTGATACAGAGGAAGAAGAAGATGAAGCAGAGGGTGAAGGTGAAGAAGTGGAGGATGAGGAAGAAGACTCATAATGAAAAGATTGGAAAATTAATGTAAGTAAAAAGGGAGGAAGGCACGTGGCATCATCGTCGATCTTCGGCAATATTTTCAGCAAACACTTACTCTCATATTGAGTGGTTGGTAACAATGTTGATATCGATCGTGCCCAATCAATGTCACTGGATCATCCTCCTGAACTACAAAATAAAAATTACCATCTCACCGGAGTTGTGTCGGGCTGACGCATTATATTAATGCAGTCGCGTTTCTTATATTGTCTTGGCTCTTCGCAATTCTAATATCTTCTAGCCATCACCAAATACTATTAGGTCGTTCGCACGAAAATTGTACATTTGTCCTGAGGACAGCAATAAACTGATTAATAAATTTCCAACGCATATGTATATATAAATATTATATAAACATAATTATAATTTATATTATTATTATTCTAATAAATAATGAACACACATTATTATGTTTATATATATATTTATATACATGTATTTAGGCTCCGTAATAATATACCAATTAAAATCCTGGTATGTTAGATGGCTGCTGCTTGTCCTCGAGACAAATATGCCACTTTAATATGAACCACCTATTAAACTGGTATTTGCCGTCATCTGGCTTTCTGAAAAGAAAATTTTTTAATGAAAACTTATTTAAGAATAAATAAGAAAAATAAAAAAATTTTATTATATTTAAATAGTGTACAATGAACATTTGAATGCGACAGTTTTTTTATATTTGAAATCAAATTTACGTTTATAGTTCAACGAATGTCTCTCACCTAGTGCGTGTGATTGAGTTTTTTTTTTTTTTTTTTTCAACTGATGTGTAATAGCAGTGTTTTCGCAGGAGCGCGAGGCTCGCAAAGTATAAATCGTATGGTATATGAATGTGGAGTGCATTAATAAAAAAAAACAAAACGGAACGAAACGAAATGAAACTAGACGAAACTTAAGCAAAAATAAAATTCAACTAAGGTATAAATCGTATGGACATCTCTCGACATTCGGATGTGTATATATATATGTATACGCAAACTAGAGAAATTCATAAAAAAAAAAAAAGAAAAAAAAATACAAAAAAAAAAGAACCCCCACCGCTTCGTGCTCCTGTAAAATAAAGAGGCAGGTATATTAAGGTTATGTAAATGCAATGTTCGCGTCAGGTAGTTGTATGGATGAATAATGTGTGACTTAAGCATTGCATAATAATTATACATAGTATGTATAAAGTTATGAAATAAGAAACATTTTATTATTAACGATAATATTATGTAACGTAATGTAATGTAACGTAATGCGGGGAGGTTGTTACTCTTTAGATTTGGGCATAGCGAGTAGGGAGAGCATTTATATATCCAATTCCCAAAGCTCACATTGACTGCTGCGTTCCATCATCGTTGTTTAATTTCTGTTGATTTAATCTGTTTTATTTTACTTTTATGCAAACACATCAAAGAATCAATCCTATATTTATATTATTTCTTCTTGCAGTTATTTGAAATAAAAGAGGAAATGTAAAGTATGTAATAGGCATTCTATAAAATCTTACAAATTATTTTATTATGGTTTAGATCACGTGTATTTGATAGTATAGTAGTAAAAGATCCGATAACTCTCCCTATTCCAGTGTTCTCTCTCTCTCTCTCTCTCTCTCTCTTTCTTTCTCTATTTCTCTCTTTCACACTTTCACTCACACTCACTCATTCACTCACCTTCATTTGAGCGTATTCGATTGTATTTTTTATGTACTGCGGTTTTACTTTGACTTCATTGTCATGGGCTACTCATAGCAATGATTCTGGTTGACTGTCGCAGAGAATAAGTGATGGGGGAGTTTATTTCTAGTGATTCCTTTTCATTCGTGACGATCGGTATTTAACGGTAACGTTATTCATATGTATCCGCAAAAAATAAAAAATTGATCAAAGACAGAGTTTTTAGCAGATCATTCTTTACGCTTGATAAAGATGATTATCACTTAGTTACATTCGACAGTCAAAACGCGATGATGATGATGATGCTCTTTATACATTTAGTATTAAGAGTTTTGAAGGATCAGTTGCTAATACAGATGCGTCCATATTGTCAGTTACTTTTTTGGGAGACTGTTAAATAAAAAGAAGGGTGAAGAGACATTGCGGTTACGACACCATTGTACCATAGCTGCATAATAATTAAATAAAAAATAATGATAATTTGATGAATGCGAGAGAATGTCCCACGTTTTAATGTACAAATATTTTCGAATGAGATAGTTTAATAAACACAGTAAGATCGGATAAATCAATTCGTTCTCGTGAAGTAGTAATGAGTTTTAATATTTTAATGAAACAAAAAAAAATAATAATAAGAATAAGGAAAAAAAAATAAAAATTATAAGAACAATCGCGGTTTTATAGACTGCCCCATGATGTCTCATATGACCGTGAAAAAAAAAACAAGAATTAGCTGGTATGAAACTTAAAGAGATGAACTGGACCGTATCCTTCCGTGCTTTTATTTTAGAGCACGACTGTAAGTGCGATCGTTTGTATGTATATGTGTGTATGCGTGCGTGCATGCGTGCGTGTGCGTATTGTATCCTAGACCTACAAGATCAATAAGAAAAAGACAGAAAAGAAAAGAAAAGAAAAGAAAAGAAAAGAAAAGGTGTGGAATGAAACACGAGCGCACTCAAAGAGACGCGATGAGATATCGTCAGGCTGATTCTTTATTAATAAATACGGGCCAATACCATTTCTGGCAGTTTCTCTGTTAAACAAAACATAACTACGGTTTTATACACAAACTGCTACTGTATGTACACGTGCTTGCTTCAAGATAGTACCTTGACTCTAATTTTGTTGACAAAGAACTATCTTAAAGTATGGATGCAAGAGAAAAGATAAAGCTGAGTACACTTTAGCATTCATAGTATACTATACGTACACTATAAGTATAGGTTTATTTAATTTTATTAATATAATAAAATGTCAAGTCCCGTTCGCAACACAACCAGAATAACAAAATAAAAGAAAAAAAAAAAAGAAAAAAAAAATGGAAGACTTGCGTTATGTACTACATGAAGCCAGAGAATATAAACAATACACATTTTGTTTTTTGCTCGAGTACTCAACGCGATTCAGAAAATACAATTTAACTGGTGCTAACGGGTCTTAAAATCAATCAGGCCGATTATGCCAAGATAACCGTTACATCTTTACGTTTGTTAGGTAAGCATGAAGATGGAAAAAATAAAATAAAAAGAAAAAAGAAGAAGAACAACAGAATTTTGAGATAAAATCTGGTAACGATGATACACATCTTTAAGATTTAAAAGTAAACGAAGTCTTAGGCTAAGAATTTGGTTTGTGTGTTCATAAGTCTTGTTCAAGCTACTTTTGTACAGGATACCATCACATCATCTCTCTTTCTCTCTCTCTTTCTCTCTCTGTCTTTCTCTTTCTCTCTGTCCCTTTTCCTTTCTCTCGGCGTAACAGTAACCGACACTACAGACATTTTCTGCCCATTCCATCAGATTTGACTTTCATTGTATTTTTAAGTAAATACATTTTGAAAACTATTACAGATGTACCTTTTTATTCTTCACTAGCGGGTGAAGGAGAATATCTCTTCCCATTTAGATTTAAAAAGTATTTACACGATGTTATTTTTCTATCGGTATATTTATGAAAAAATAAATAAATTATAAATAACGATTATTATGGGACACTATAATTCTTACTTCCATATCATTTATAATCCATATTAAACCTAGAGTATATATATATATATATATATAAATACTATTCATCGCGTATTATTAGTGATTTTAACAGTTATATGTATAGTATGTATGATTTTTTATATACGCTTTTTAAATGTCGTATGTTTTAACTAACATTTATAGTTCTTGTCTATTTGTATAAATAGCATTCTATTGATAACATTAATAAATTTGTTTTTAAGATTGAATAATATAATTGCAAGTAAGATATGATTCGATATATTGCAGTGTTTATTATTGATAGTTGATTATTTAAAAAGTAGAACGTTTTTCACATTATGCGATATTTATAATTCATTCAGATAATTATACAACAATGATAAATAATTGTATATATATATATATATATATATATATATATATATATATATATATATTGTAAAGAAAGTTTACTTTCTGTGATTTAAATTTGCCGCGCTTTCATAGATCCGCGCGCCTTCGATAATAGGATCGTTAGGTTAGTGAACTGGGAAACATAGGTGGGGATAAGAACAAAGCCTAGAAGAAGAACGAGCTCAGTCCAAGAAGAAAGACCAATAAGAATAGAAGTAAAAAGGTAGATAGATAGAATATTATAAAGACATAAAGAATAAATCTCAATTGTTGTTTCTCTCGTTCACAGGTAACTAATAATTGTTAAATTATTTTGTACATATCATATTTCATATTTTATCGTAAATGTCATAATAATTTAAGCTATTGTACAGTAGTACATACAACTTTGATTATGTGACAAAAATCTACGATAATATGAGACTAGTACGATAATTGTACGATAATTTTAAGTAAGTTTAATTGATAATATTTCGTATTGAAATATTTTTATTCTCCACTGGTTTGAAACATGCAGCGCCTCACCAGCATACTATTATTATTCTCTAATGAGAATAATACTTTCATGAAAATTTTCCTTACCGACGTCATCATCTTCATCATTTTTTAATTAGAAATTTGAATAACTTGCTGTGCGCGCGCGCCTTAATTTCAACCAATTAGAAATCGGTATGCAAATTTGTTAAAATATATTTTCAATTTTATTGAAATATTAAATTACCCCATAGATTTAAAAGTAACATGAAACGACATCTACAATTTTCAAATATACTAGTCTAATGTCAGTGCTGTACAATATGTAATATGTAACCTGTTTCTATCTAATTAACAGATATTTATTTAACACAGAAGTTTTCATTATTTTTTACATTTTTCAATAAAAAAAGATTTATAACTTAATTACAACAGTAATGAATCTGCCAAATAAACATTTAGATTATAAAAATTCAGTCAATTATTTAGTTATATTAAAAAATGTTATTTATGCGTACGATCATTTTTCGGTAAACCCGACAATTTTACGGCACTGTGTTGATCAGACGGGCTAAAGTCTCTGGGAACATTGATAATACAAAAGAATTTAACCGTCCTTTTGAAACGATAATTCAAACGAGTAATGTTCGCTTACATATACATATATATATGTATAACATGAAATATATATTTTCCTTATTAAATATTTGAACAACTGTAAAACCTAAGTTTTTTTCTTTTATTTCTTTTTTTAACAATAATTGTTATAAAATTATTAAAAGTTATAATTGATTTGAATGAAAAAGATTGAACTTATTATTTTCGAAAAATGGCAATTATTTAAATTATATAAAAATAAAAAATATACATTTATTTTATACGCTAATATGTATTCACACATTTACATAGCCATAAAATTGAAAAAACATTTTTTGATATTTAACAAATTTTTGTTTCCTATACACAATGAGATTGTGATTAATGTTAAATTGTTGAGAAATGATAATTGTATTGACTTGTTGATTACACTTCTCGGAATTTTATGATGTTTTCGTGCATAATATAATTGATAACGTCGTATACATTTGGACTTTGTAAAATTTCAAAAAAAAAAAAAAAAAAAAAAGAATAGATCAAATAGACATGTTTAAAGTAACAGTACAATGTACAATGTACTATTATATATTGAATATGTTAAATTGTTTGATGTTTTTATTTTCGTAAATAATATGTTTGATTAGTATGCACGATCAAGTGTGTTTCAATATGTTTCATCATCAACTTACATTTTACTGAAATATTATTTTTGTTTTGTTTTGTTACAAAATTTGTCTTGATTTTATTAATATAGAGATCTCTTAATATTTTCACACCAAAATCTTATTCCCGTTATAAAAAATTATTAGTTTGTAAAAATATCATTTATCTAATAATCATTCATTGTAATATTATCACAGTTGTCAATTTGATTTTGTTTTTTTAAATTATTCAAATAATTTTCATATTCACATAAAAATGTGATATACATATATTACAAATGAACAAATTTCAATCAACTTTGTATAACAGTTAAATTTACGATTAACACATTGACTGCCGTTATAGGTCACCGGTGATCTCTCAACACGACCAATAATAAAAATACATGATTGGAGTAAATATCGATATTGATAAATTTACAAATAATACCATTGTTTTTATAAAGGTTTGAAGAAAATAATGGCATACAAAATATGCAACGATTATTTTATAATTACAAGGAAAATATGCGTGACGTGTAAACGACGTTTTTTCTGTATGTAATTGCTTGAAAGAAAAAAAAAAAATACAATCTTCATCATCAGAACATTTCATTAAAAACATTGCAAACTTTATATCCTAAAATCTTGAATTAAAATATCTTTCGAGTTACTACTTGTTTGTATAACATCATTTAATTTACAACAAAAGTAATCACAGTAAAGTTCTATTGTCAATTTCTTGTAACATATTATTATAATTAATCGCAATGATAAATTATAAGCCATCATTTGATCAGACAAATCAATTATAGATTTTCATAAATTATAATCTATTACCATTTTTGAACAGTTTGAAACAACTGATGATTACAAAAATTGTCTACAGTGTCTTGAGGATCACCACCAGTGACCACACCACAAATAATGCATTAAACAAAATATGCATCCCATAATAAAAAAAAGAATTCATGTAGGCACCACAGGCAAATATCACGTGAAACGTGCGCGGCAAGTCAAAGTGTTAATTTTAGCCATTATCGATCATCAGCCATTTTCATAACATTCTCATTAAATTGTAGCTGATTTGGTTTATACATATATGCAATATACATATTTCATTTGTCATTTTTATGTGACAGATGAACGCAACGTCAAAATATCGTTGTCATGGGAGACGTGACTGACTACCGATAAGGGTTAATATATTTATATATTGTATTAATATATTTAAACTAGCGTGATAATCAGCAACAAGGTAATACACTTCTTGTAGTATTTACAATATCTCATCATTGCACTTAGTATCGTAAATTTGGTCATTAAAAAAAAAAAAAAACATAATATTTATGTACAAAACATAAAATACAACCTTACTTCATAAACAAGAAATATCACCAAAGTCAATTTTTATAAGCTGATTTCTAACACATGCGGAACTATTTAAGTGTCATCGTTTTTGTTATGTCTGTATATATCATTTAAATCACATAATTCTTGAATAGTATTTTTTGTTATATTAGTGTAACTGTCAGTCATGTTATTTTCTCCAACATTGTCCGTTTCCAATTTAACATTATCGTTTCCTTCCTCCTGAAAAATGATATTTGAATAATTTTATAATATACAGTTCTATTTATCTATTCTTATTTACATACCTTTAAATCTTCTGATATTGATAGTCCACTTAATAAATTTGTGGACAATTCGGTATCAAAAGTTTCGAATTCTCCTAATCCTGCTGTATTTAGAGTCAGATCAAAATACTGTTGATTGATACCTAAATCCGTAGCTAAATCTATCTTATCTAGATTACCTATAGAAAACAAAAAACAAAAAAAACAAGTACAAACAACGATATATGCATATTTGACAATAATGACAAAACCAAAAACAAGAATAGAGTAAATAATGTAGAATAAAGTTTTTAATATATGAGGGCTACGTTTTCAAAAGAAACAATTTTGAACATTTGTTCGATAAATTAGTACTTACCCCGTAAATTTTCTCATCATACAAATAATTTCATAAATAACAATGAAACTATGTTTTAGCATTTTCCAAATTATTTTTTTTTGAAAACAGAGCCTTATATTTAAAAACTTAACTCTACATTAATCAATTTATTTCTTTTTTTTCACTAAGAATTCGGTTGTATCACTGTTACTGGAAAATCCTGTAAAAAAAGTATGTATAAGTAATTTTACCATTATTATATATAGGTTCCAGGCCAGTATTTAAATGTTTCGATGTAACTTTGCTTAATATCATTTGGTCTGTATTAGACAAATTACTTTCTTGTAAAAATGAATATTGTTCTGGAACAGATATTCCAACTGAAGGTTGTTGTGTCATATTAGAACTTGACGGTTGATACGAAGGAGATAGATGTGTTTGTGCCAAAAGTGGATTATATGAATTATATTCCATAGGTGACGCAGTTCGACATGGTGAAACTTGAGGTCTGTAAGATAAATCCAATATTAACGGTGTCAAATTTAATATTATAAATAATACAAATGTTACATTAAAGTACTTTAGATTATATGAACCGTATTCCATAGGTGATGTAGCTCGACCTGGTGAAACTTGAGGTCTGTAAGATATATTTAGTATTAACAGTATATAATTTTATATTATGTGAGAGTATATATATATATTATAAATTTATATATGTATATAAATAAATATTGTATTAAAGTACCTTAGTGTTTGCAAATTAGATAAAGGTTGAGATTGCAGTGGAAGTTGCTGCTGAGGCGTAGATTGAAGTTGAGGTTGAGTTTGAGGTTGAGATTGCAACGAATAAGATCCTAAGTTTGTAGTATATCTTCCAAATGGTAATGGTCCCGCTTCTACTGGTTCTGGTTTGATAATATTGTAGTACTGAGCATTTTGATAAGCAGCTTCTGCAGCACCTATAATATGATGTAATTAATATACTATATTATACGTTATAAGATATAAAATATAAAATAAATTAAAACAATGCATAACAAAAATTAGACACACATGTATGATAACTTCGTGCAAACGGAGATTAAATAAAAGATTAAGCGTTGTACAAAACAAAACACACAATGGAGTAATTTTGTTATTAGAAATAACGAGCAATGTGTGAATTAATTGCGTCTATACACAAAATGTCTATTAATAACAAACACATTAATTAAAGTATACATAGGTGATATCAAAAATGAGTATGAGATAATAATTAAAATTTGTCTACGACAAAATTTGATTATATGTTCAATTTTGACATTGCATACTCTATTTGACTAACTTAATTTAAGTATACGATAATCACAAATATATATATATACAATTACACTAATAAACACAATTAATTATTATTGAAAACACTGTAGTAACGAGATATCCGTACCTGTCTTTCCTATACATAAGTGCATTTGATCTGAAATGTGTTCAACAGGTTTATGGAATAAATATACACAACATTTGATTGCCACTTAGTCATCATACATCTGTATAGATATATATATATTATGTACTTTATACACATTATTCATATTATTTTGTTTACTCAATCGCTTTTTAAAGATAAGCATTCTATAAAAATTGCACTATACAAATATTGCACGTGTTTTTTTATTTTATTTTATGACTATATGTATATAGTAAAATCATTACAATGATGTTATTTAAAATTTTTCAAAACATCATTTTACAAGAGCAGAGCATTTCTTCAAAAATACGTATTTATTGTCACAAATCATACTAAAAATCAATGTTCACAAATATCCTTATGTTTTTTTTTTTTTTTTTTATATCACCATAGAAATGCAATGATCTAAGCATTCTATATAATTTCACGTGTTTCTTTGCAGATACAAAAATACAATACACTTTTCTGAAAGTGCACAAAGTTACTATTTCTTACATTGCAAAGTACAAGTACAAAGGCTTATATAAAATACACTTTTAAAAAAGTACAAAATGAAGAAGATTGTTAATACATGAAAATATGTATGTATTTAATCTTGAATCCCTTTTCACTATGAAAATCGTTAGCAAGCAATTATACAATTGTTTTGTTTTAAATAGATTTATCACCCATTTTTATTGGAATTAAATGCAACTGTGATGATATTCTTTCAAAGTGAAAAGGAAACAATATTGTTAGTATATAATAAGATAACCATTGAATCGTTTAATATTCTCAAGAATATAAATCGGCTGTTTTGCGAAAATTGCAGTGATTCACAATTTTTTTTTTTTTTTTAGTAATTTTTCAAGTTTCTTATAACAATCAACAAATATAGAAAATAAATTGAGCAAAGAGCATTAAAAATAATCTTCTTTGGCTCCTTAGATCGTAAAATTATTTTTTCTTATACATACATACATACATACATATGTCTGTATGCGTACAAATATATAGACACAATCAATATTCTTTTTACATAGAAAATGAAGCAGTAAATGATTCATTATAAATTGTTTTTTTTTTTACAGATATTTGAACATGTTTAAATGATAATGAATGACATCAATGATTTATCCAACCCATCCCCAGACAAGCTTTTAAATTGTTATAGATTTTAGAAAAATACTTACTCTTCTGAGCCTCTGCCTGTAAACCTCTCAAGAGTATCGCATTTGGGCTGTTATCAAACTTTTGTCGCTTTCGTTTTAATGACTCACTACTACCTAAAAAGTTTTTCATATTAACCATTAGTTATTACAATAAGAAAATGTAACTTTTTCAACAAAGGCCCCATATGTTTCGAAGTCCTATAAATTGTTCGTTAATATATCTTTCTGTTAACAAATAAAAATCATATCTTATAAAATATATAAATACTCATATTACATATAATTGAGTTTATAAAATCACAAATAATATAAGCAATAATAAAATAATTAGGATAAAATAATAAACAAGACCACAAAATTCCAGTAGTAGTATATACTGAACATAACAAGTTATAGCTACTAAGAAATATTAATAATCTGACAAATTTAATATCTTTCAACAGGACTATAAAACTTGACTAGATATGGTTTTTACTTTGTTTTCATAACAAACAACAAGCGTCATCGACGGCATTTACATTTTATGCCGTTTTCAAAAAACATCATCTGAAAACTTATTTATGTAAAACGACACTTTTTTTTTCCTATTTGTAAGAATAACAATAATGCCAGTATTTAAACCACTTAAACAATTGTGGTAAATATAATCAAATTATTTGACAATTTTTTGTTCATCATCAAGTTATATTATATCATAAAATGCATCATTGAAAGCAGAAATATTTTCTATCATTATTTCATGCTACAAAAATGCAATATTATTGAAATAATATAATAAAATCTTTGCCACTTTATGAATATTTGAAATATGATAAAGGAGGAAGGCATATCAAATTGATTAATTGCATTATACAGGTGACTTTCATATATAACACGGTTTGTTAGAATTTTAAAATTCAAATGCAAATTCCTATATGAAACAAAGAACTGGTACAAAAAGAGAAGTGGTTAAAAAAAAAATAAAAGAAAACTAATGTATTTTTATAATTAAAAGAAATATTTTTATGAAAGTAATTGCTCTAAGTTAATTTTAGTCAGTTGGTAAGGGACTTAGAGTCAATAAAAGATTAATTGTTATGATATTTTGATTATTGCATAAGACTGAGTGTTTTAAAAAAAGTATTCATATTTATATACGTTTATATATAAATATCTGTTAAACTTGTATATTTCTGTTATATTTGTACTTATATAAAGTCTTGTGTTTATTTTTTATCATCCTATCTCTATTCCCACATAACGTTTCATATTGTGCAGAAATTTCATTAATTTTCAAATCATGTAACCAACGATCTTGTTTTCTAAGAAGCCGTGTTAAACGGGATTTCCTAATATTTAAAAAAAAAAAAAAAAAAACAAAAACAAAAAAAAGATAAGAAACAAATATAAATAGGGTTAAAAAAAAATGTGTTAAAAATAAAATATTAAGATTCTTTTTCTTCCGTTAATATTTTTCCTCCCTCCACAGGACTATAATAAAAAGACATTTCATCGAATTCAGATGCGGTTGCATGTGGCGCCATAGTAGTATAAAGAGCATAATGTTCAGCTTCTGTTAAATCAACCCCATAAGGTGGTGTTTCATCACCTTCTAACGTAAGAGATTTACTAGTTATACTTGCAATACTATGTCTAGATATTTGCGTTGAAGAATTATCTTGAATATTTTTTAACAAAAACGAAGCATTCTCTTCTCCTGTATTAAATAAACGATTATTATTGTCCGTGGGTACATTGGAAGTTGTTGTTACATCCTTGTCTTTTTTCATTTTCTTTGCAAATAGTTTAGAAAAGAGATTTTGTTTAGATTGTTTGGGTAAGGTACCAGCAGGAAGAGAAGGTAAATTCTTGTTTGGAGCTTCAGAGGAAGATTCGATTATTGGTTGAGATGATGTAGGCCGTGGTAAAACAGGCATAGAAGACATTTTACGTATACGTTTAGGTGGTAAAGGTGGTAATTTTTCTTCAAATTTTTGTGTAACATCTCTTTTCGTTGCTATTGGCGAAGAAGACACTGATACGCATACGTCTTGTTTTGGTGTTGATACATCCTCATATTTTCTTTCATCAGGTATATCAAATAATTCTATTGGATTTTTCATAGCCATTTGAAGACTAGTATAAGTTTGATTATCACAAACATCAACATCCATGGATCTTTCAATCACATTTTGATCAAGAGTAGCTTGTAACAATTTCGTATGTGTATCAGCGTAAATTTGATCTAACTCTTCCACTTGGGATATCAAATCGTTTAACGATTTATTACCATCCTCCATTTCGTTTTTAATCTCAGCTGTATTTTCTTTCTCTTTAAAAGAAGCTTGATTTTTTTGTACCCACTTTCCTACTTCCGAATAGTCAAACCAATCAGATTTATTTTTTGAATTGACAATGTTTTTATTATTTAAACATTTTGTATCGTCGTTTGTTAAATTTAACTTTGTTTGAGAAATCATTTCTGATTGGTTATCAAGCGTATCTCTATAATCGTTTGAAAATGTATTATTCTCTGTACTAATATCATTACCAGTGATATACTTATTGACTTGTACGTTTCCTTTAATCGTACTATTAGAGTCAATTGGCATTTCATTATTATCATAATCAATAGTATTATTTTTCATAAAACAATCAACATTTTTTACATTGTTTTGATCAATGTCAGTACTTCCATTGTAAGAATTTGTAGTATTTCTAATATTATATAAGTCATTTAAAGCACGTAGTACTGAAATTTTATTATTTGACTTTTTTGTGTCTAAACTATTATTATTATTATTATTATATTCATCAATATTACAAGGCACTTTTGGTACTACATTGGGAAACAATGTAGCCTCGGTCGTTAAAATTTTACCAAATGTACTGTAATCTACTTTTTTTCGAGCAAATGCTTTCCGCAAAGACCAGAAAGCAGGCATACCTGTATCCAATGGTGACATTTCAAATGGATGTGGTTCACTTGTCACACCATCTGATGGCCTCTTCAATTGGATGTAAATTTGTACTGGTTCTTCTATTTGTAGAAGACGAAAACTTGGGGTTTTAAACACGATCGCCGTCTAATTATAATAAATTATTTAATAGTAGAGAAATAAAGCATTAATCTTATAATAATAACAAAAGCACATTTTAATACCTGCTTGTGGACATCTGTGGGTGCGAAATCTCCATACCCTTCCCAAATAACATGTCCATTTTTTTCTTCAAAAAACCTAACTTGTATGTCTTCTTTAGCTACTTTTTCGCATAAAAGTATCATCTTCATACCTCCGCAAGAAGGAGCTCTATTATGACTTAAATGGTTGATCGAAAGGTCGGACATTGCCTCTATAATGATATATATGTAAAACAATAATGAATAATTTTGAATATAAGTAAATTAAAGAAAAAATAAAAATTACTTTTATCAAAAATAGGATCTGATACTACAGGTTGTAATGGATGAGTAAATTTTCCTTTTCGTGTTCCTTCTAAAAATACTTGAAAACATAGTCTCACTGCATTAAGATCGATGCTAGTAGGTTGTTTTCTATGTTCAAAACCAGCTATAATGATAAAAGCAATAATAATACATTAATAATAAAGTTAGTATTAAAACAAGTGAATACTTAGTATCTTGAAAAATTTACTTCGAAAAGGATCGACACGAATTTCTTCTCTGATTTTCAGTGCTTCCTCTATGTCTTTTTTCTTGACACATTGGATACCCAAATTAGCAAAAGTTACAGTCATGTTATCAGATGTAATTTCAAGCGTACAGATGCCTTGTTTACATGCTTCTTTGCCAACGAGATTATGGGGATGAGGTCTGTACGGTAAATCTTTTGTTACACAAGATACAACTACCACAGCTCGACCTTTATAGCCTACTATCTGTATGAAAGAATAATTTAACTTTTACTTTAGATAAAGTATTCATAATTTAAAAGAAACATTGTTTTCATTATTTCTTCTTGTTATTTTACACTTACTCTTATAGTAGGAAAAGTTTTGTTTTCCGGTGTACTGTTAACTCCAGGTATACTACCAGCAGATCTACCTTCACATTCATAACGAAAGCGCAAGCTTTTGCTTGCAGGTTGTTCTACTATCTCCACATAAGGTTGTGCCATGTGCTTTCTATTAATTTCCATCTTGTCTTGATCCATGTGTCCGTTAGATTCCACAAAACCAGGGTCGGTAGTTTTGATGACCTCGACTTCAAAGGAAAATCAATTGAAGTATATTATATAATCCACAGCTAGAACGATACAATAATTATGAATACTCACTGACATCACTTATGTTCAAGTTTTCATCGCTTATATCATGTTCCATGATAACTGTTAAACTTTTGATTTACAATAGTGAATTACGGCCATCTAACATATAGGGAACAAACGAAAGATAAATAAACTTTCATATTATTTTAAATCTCATTTTCTGCACTTAATAATAATAATAATAATAATAATACTTTACAAAAAGAAATATTAAAATTCTAGTATACGAATAAATAAAAAAGAAATTAATTGTCAATAATAAAAAGAAATTTGTAGGTTCTGTTCAGTGATCTTTCGTCTTATAAACAAATAAAATAAAAGTAATAGAAAATATGATATCATGGAAAGGATTAAAATTGGGATAGTATTAAAGAAGAAGCATGCAGCAAGAAACATACTTTAATCACCTACAAATTATAACCACAAATGACACTGACACTTCACGTTTTTTCTTTTTTTCGACACGATCAAAATATAATTGTCAATACGAATAAACTACTTTATCTAAATAAACATATTTTTTTTAATGAAATGTAACGTTTTATTTTTAAGAAAAAAAGAGAAAAAAACAAACAAAAAAGTAAAAAATGTTAGAAGAAGAAAAAAATTCAACCGGTTAAAACAAGCTTCTATCAAAGACTGATAATAAACGAATCGGTGTTCGAACCCGAAGAAAAACGAACGGGAACGATTGAGAAACGTAATAACACGAAGAAGAAATGGCGCGCGACTGGATTTCCAGCTGTTCCTTGGAGAGAAATCGACAGCTGTTTTTACCAAATATTACATTCCTATGAGAATTGGATGCAGCTTACAAGTGTCTCACGAGAAAGCGAACAAACGAATTAAGGATGAGAAATAGTAGGGAAGAAGTAGGAAGAGAGGGGTTGGTTTCTACGCTGAGCCAATCATTATTTTGGGAAGGCCTAGGACCGTACGGGTACTGCAGCTATTATTAAACTATCGTAGGACAATATGAGGAGACTTGCCTGCAGTAAGATCTTCTACATCGTTAACGGCATGCACGTTCGACAGAACTTCTTTCTTTCTCTCTCGCGCGTAACGAGAGAGAGAGAGAGAGAGAGAGAGAGAGAGAGAGAGAGAAAGAGAAGGAAAAAGAGAGGGGGAAAAAGAGTAAATTAAACAAGCGCGGGGTTCATTTGTTCAATTTTTCCCTCTTTTCCAACCAATAGTTTCTCTCTTCTTCTTTTTTTCTCACTGTATGATTTTCCGAAGAATGAATAACCCTTTCTTACATTCTGATGCACTATACACTAAATAAACGTACGATAAGAGTTAGCACACTATTTTAATCGAGATTTAATCGATTTTCTTTCCTCTTCTTTTTCTTTTAATTACAATCGTTCTTTTTAAATACGTTTTAAATACGTTTATCGTTTTTAATATATATATATATATTTATACGTATATAAGTGTAATTTATTTTTCATTAAGAAACAAAATGGTCGCAATTGCACATTTGAACACAACGATTAAAAAAATATTATTGAACAAAGAGAAAATTGAGCGTGAACGTTTTTAGAAACGAATTGTACGGTTAGCGGTACGACTCTGCTTATGCTGCTTTTCAACACTACAATGATGAGAAGGAAGAACTCATTGCGCAGAAGAAGAGGGGATTGTTCGAGTTAAATGAGGAGGGAAAGGGAAAAGAGGAGAAGTATTGCGAGAAGAGAAGAGAAGAGCGCGTTCGTTATCGTCGCGCCTTTCCGTGCCGATTCCACGCCTTCGAGCTTGATCGGAGATATTCGGCGAATCTTAACGAAGATGTACGATCAATCCTCGATTTTACCCGATCCCGTTTACTCCTTTCGTTTCTCCAATCTTTTCCCTGTTTCCCAACGAGATAATCGAAATTTATAATCGATCGAGAGAACGTACCACTCATTCGGCGCGTGCAATTCTAAGAAGGGATTGCCTCCAACACTTTCTACGAATTGTATTAATCTTTTTATGCTGCCATTAAACACGTCCTCTTTACATTTATCTCATTGTCAATAATAACAACGTAAGATCAAAATTAATTTTTTTTTGGTTAATTGCTTTTTCTTTTTTTTTTTTTGATTTGATGATACCAATTTTTCAAAGCTCTCGAAAAGTGACAAAATTATATATATATATATATTAGATATTAGATATGATATACAAATAATATATAAATATTTTGAAATTCCTTCATTTGTAAACTGTTGTATAATTGATCCCTTTTCATTTGTAAGTTTCTCATTTGACCTTGACTTTTTATCAAGGTCAGAAAATTGAGCGCGAAGCAAACGCGAAGTTTCGCAGAACATAACCTTTGTTAAATTGATCCGCGATTATCATCGATTTTTACTACACGACTTAACTTATTCACAATACTTGATTTTTTGTTTCGTTTACTTTCTGGTATTCATGTTGTCCGCTTTGAATCAGGTTTGTGTGATGTATATATATATATATATATACATTTGTGTTATTTATTTATAAAAACATTTATAATGATAGATACTCTAGGAAGAAGAGCATATGTAACTCATAAAATGATTGCATTGATTATTGTCACGTAATGTTTAGAATTTAATAGAGAAGCTTTATACTTGAGTATGTACCTGAATTCTCGCGTGTACAATGATGAGTAATACTTTCCATACACTTCCTGTATATAATACAATACAATATATATTCAGATAGGTATATACAGATGTATACAGGTGTATACAGGATATCTTAGCAAAACAGAAGATTAACAAAATCTATTGTTTCAGGTACGTTTAGGGTAGAGATTATTTGCTTATTTACCCTGATTATTAGCATCATAACATTTAAAATAATGAACTAGTGGATCCATGTGTAACATGGATTTCACGAAATATTGTGGAATTTTAAGAAAATAATGATTTTATACAGAATGCGTTTAATGACAAACATTTGTTAGGAAAAATCGATTTTTATAATCGCCCGTTTCTGTGCTGTACCTTGTGTATGCATATTATTATATTCATGTATATTCAAATATCTTAAGGAAAAGAAAGAGATTGGAAGATTGAAATAAGTAAAAAAATTATATACAGGGTGGAATGAAATTCGCGAACTAATCTAATTTATTTTAATTTAGTATTTAAATTACTTAACCCATAATCGATGTTCACATTTGGGGTATGATTTTAGCTGACCTTGTAAATTAGGATGTATAAACTGTAAGTGTATAATTATTCGAACTATTATTTTGAATATATTAAAAAGAAATATCTCTGATGCGTTTATTTTTATTTGTAAAACATTTGATGTGAAGTTGGAAAAATTCAATCACGGTATGGGAGATCAAAATAACGTTTTTCGTTTTTCTTTTTCAGAAATAAGTATATAATACATCCCGTAACCATGACAAAGAATAACGAAAGAAACAATCTCGATCGCCAATGCGAAGAGAATTTCATTTGCAAAATAATTACAAGAAAAAAGAAGCAATGCCAGAAATAACGCTCTTCTCCGCGAGTAATTCGCCTATTCTACACGCTCTAGCGAGTGCCAGTAAGGAAAATAATCCTTCTGGTTCCTCGGTAACAGTAAATCTTAAACAATGTGTAAGGCATAAGCTTCAATATTCACAATTGCCTATAAGATGTCAACGAACGAACCCATACTATAGACCCATCCGTAATCCCTTCAAATTAGTCGGACTAAGTGCAATTAATCATAATAACGCTTCTATTGTAACAAGTAAAAGCTGCCCAGATAGTAGTCATACTAATTCGACCTGTTCTTCACCAATTTTACGAGCGATCGGTCCATCAAGCTGTAGAAAAAGTTTATCCATGACTGATTTATCACCTACAGCTATTGATTCAGAGACAAATGATTTCAGGTAAATAAATTAGGTACTTAAAATAACTTTCTAATATTGTGCCATCTTCAACGTTGTCGACGCCATGTTGAATGTCGACATTATTGACGCCATGTTTGAACAACGATACTATTGAGGCCATATTTAACAAAATTTATTTGTTATATGTATTTATATATTAAATATTATTCATTTTATAGATCAGAGAGTAATTCGTCATTAGGACTTCGTGAAGATCAAGGAGAACGTAACAAGGACAGCGTAAGGACTGGTAACGGTGTCCTAAGAATTGGACATCGAACATGGACAAATAATTTTCTGTCTACGAACATCGAAGTGGATGGAAATTGTCTTTCGCAAAATCCGGGAAAAGCTGCGAGTATACTTTGTCATGTATTGGTATTAAATGCTTGGAGACGCAGACGAGCTGATGTTGGCCAGCTTCAAGAAACGATCGATGATTTAACCCGACAGATTGAGCATCTACGTTTGCAGATCGTTGTTCTTCGGCGTTTGCTTGACACGGAAAATGACCGTGTTAATAGATTAAGTAAGGAAGCTCAGCGTTCTAAGATCCAGATCGAAGAATTATCTCAAGAACGTGATGTTCTTAAAAAGGTAAAATAAATCATTTATTTACCTAATTATTAACAAGTTATTTAAATAATTCATTAACCTATTTATCCAATCATAAGC
This sequence comes from Polistes dominula, assembly GCF_049000335.1. Classification (NCBI taxonomy): domain Eukaryota; kingdom Metazoa; phylum Arthropoda; class Insecta; order Hymenoptera; family Vespidae; genus Polistes; species Polistes dominula. Next base: position 2,321,427 of record NW_028300998.1, on the reverse strand, counting down.
AATAAAATATATTTAATTTTACACTTATTTATTTGTTAAAGTAACTTGAATCGAGTTTGAGATTATATAAAGATTAAATTATAATATTGTTTAATGTTCTTGCTGAATATCAGGGTTTCATCATTTCAGATTGTATTTTGTAGGTTGATGCAAAACAATAAATTAACAGAACAGTTTTAAATCGCGATAATACTTTTATATTAGGACCAAAACATCATTAAAGTCCTTCGTATAAGACCCAAGAAGTTTATAGTTGCGCAGGTTTCATTTGGATAAGTTGGAGAATATGTAGCTAGCAGGTGTGATGTATGTGTGAAAGCGTGACACCCTCCGCTCTCGACGAATACGAGAGTTCAATGACGTGTTTCTAAGTAGGGGGATGACGCTACCGAGAGAACTTGCAAGGCACATTTTAGCCATGCATCGAAAAGTACATCTCAAAAGCTCATCATGATTTCCTTTCTTTGATCTTTTCGCAATCATATTTGATTGCGGTGATAAATTACTATTTTAACCATAACATAAGTTTTTTGAATCCAACATTTTTGCAGTATTTTTTCTCTATACCTATACATTTATTTTTATATATATATATGCATATATATTTATATGCTTTTTTTTGTATATTACAATAGAAAAATCAAATTTGATAATAGAAATACAGTTCGTTTCTCTTTTCGATAGTCGTAAATAAATATATTCGTGTCACTGGTTTTCCTCTCTTTTTCTCTTACGCTTTGTATGCTTACATCCACGTTCACGGGTTTCGGCCACGGATACGTGTGGCCAACGAATTCAGAGCATAGGGTGCTTACACAAGCGAGTATCTGGCACTATGCCAGCAGCTAATTATGAAACGAAAGAGCTACGTATACCGTACGGTGGTTGCTGTTTAGTTCACCAGTGGTCACAGGATTTTATCTCTGTAGACTATGCTACATCTGACTTTTCATATATACAATTATTATTATTATTATTTATTTCGAGATATTTTTATATACGAATACAGTTGAAACATGATCCCTTTTATCTTATTATCTGAAGAAATAAAAAACGTTAGAATTCAACGTTAACGTAGTTATATTTATTTATAACTATAAACGCGAAATAAATTTTTTTTTATTTTCAGGAAAAAGATAAATTGAAAGAAGAAGTTAAATGCTTAGAAGATGCTTCGGAAGAAAGATCGGTGACAACAGAAAATCTTAGGAACGAATTGCTCAATGCCCAAAATCAACTTCAAGCATTAGATGGACAAATAGCAAGAGATCGCGAAAAATTGTTAAAATTACGAGAGGAAAAGAGGATTCTTTTGGATAAGGTTCATTAAAATTCAATCTAGTTAAACATTTTTATTATATAATCTATTGATTACTGATAAGACAAGCACTAGTGAGGTAGTTTAGTAAAGAGCTTCATCATATAAATCCCTTTATCTTGCTAGGATGTAAATGAAAAGTGGTTAATACTAGTTTAGTAGTAAGGGCCTTTGACTTGTTCATAGTAGGTTGTTACCAATGCAAAGCTATCGAATGAGTCATGCATCTACTCAATGAAGGCTGATCTAGAGCGAGGGTGGATTCTCTCTTTTGATTCGATGCGAATTCTTATTTTTTTTCTAAGAAACAATGACTCACTCTCTTCACCCTCTCGATTTCCAACGAAATCCTGTATTTTTTTGTTAAGGGCTATGCCATATTTTATACAAAAGTATAGAATATAGTAAAGATTTGTTTTTCTCGTGTAATATTTCATTGTTTGCCAAGTTATTATTAATGTGATGATTCGTTTTACAATTAAATAATTATATTAAAAATGCAAATGTGCAAATATAAGAAATGCAATATGTTTTTTGAATGAAATGAAATAAAATTTTCGTTAGTTAGGTCAACGTACGACGGGGTCGTAGAGAACCTCTGAGTCATACTCTTTGTGTTTCGTTGCTGACTCAATACCGCGTAATACTCTTTGGGTACTAGGAAAAAGGATCGATATTGCTTGCCCTATTAATTCTTTTACGTTGTAGTTTATTATTGTTGGTTAAATTTTGCTATATATTAACGTGCATTTTTTTTCGAATCATAACAACCATCTTGTTATATAACAATTAGAAATAATTATTGATAATTGAAGCTGTGAAAAGATAAAATTTAATAACAAACACCATCCTCGCAATATTTTATATGAATAATTTAAAATAACATTTTCTTTCTTTCTATTGTTTAATTTTTCAAGAAGAACAAGTTCATTCTCTCTTTCTCTCTTACTCCGCATAATTTTAGATATCCGCAAGCGAAGCTTTAGCTACAGAACGTGGTAGCAGAGCAGATAGGGCTGAATCTGCTATTGAGGATTTGCAAATTCGATTGGCTGCACAGATCGCACTTGTTGAATCTGCACAAGAACAGAATCAACGATATGCCAAGTATGCTGTTAATAAATTTAACTCAACAAATAATCTTACTATATATTTTAATAATCAATCATTGTTCGTATTGATAAATATTTGTTATAACAATTTGTAATTGAAGTCATTGAATTCGTAATCCATTGTCAAATGGAATGTTGACGAAGATAAATTATTATTTAAATATTGGCCTTTGATTTATTATTTAGACGAATAAAGGACACGGAAGATGAACGAATGAAATTGGAGAAACAGTTACGATCGAATATAGAGGCGGGAAAAGCTTTAAGCTTGCGTGCTAATATTCTTGAAAGTCAACTGGCCGATAAGGAAGCTGCCTTGCATCGTATCGAATCAATATACAACTCGCAACTGTAAGGTTTAACTTATCTCAAGTAAACAATAAGATTGATTTTTGTATAATAAAAAATATAATTTTATTTATTTCCACATAAGAATGGAACTGAACGGATTGAAGGAACGTTTGATCAGACAATCTCAAGAAGGAGGATGGAGCAGTCGAGTATTACAAATTGCTGGAAGTGTTGTTCGTGCACCACGAGCTATACTGCGTACTCTATCATTTTTATCTAGTACTACTGTACCATCTTAATCGTTATCAGGTATGTTATTATTTTGTATTTTATTGAACAATTTCTCTCATGAATTAATAACATCTTTTTTTTCTTTGTTTCGTCGTTTAGATAAAATTATATATCATATAATTGATTTTCTTTATCAATGATTAACATTTATAGTTCAAGTATGATTGAGGATCACATTGAACGTCACTGAAGATATCAATGTCAATGTTAAAAATGTTCGAATTTAGGGATGAGCTGCTTTTACCTTTTGTTGATCACGAGATGAACTCTTGCGGAAAAGTTATTGCACACTACGGGGAAAATACAAATAATGGGTCTCGTTTAAAAGAAAATTTGCAAGTAAACTCGTCAGAAGAAATATTGTTTAATTATATTTTTACTTTTAATATTTATTTATTTATTTTTTCTTTTTTTTTCTTCTTTTTTTTTTTGGAAGTAAACAAATTTACTCGCTGTAGGAAAGAATCGATAGTTTTATAATCAAGGATATTTCTAAAATAAAATAATAGTGCATGATTATTAATATATACAAATCATGTGGAATATATAACGGTAGGATATATAGGATTATTTAGAATGTATACAAATAAATAAATAAATAAATACTCGTTATATGCTTTTTAATCTATAAGTTTTACACTTCTTTCTTTCGCGCATTTTGATAATCTGATGAAAACAAAATATTGTCAACCCCCAACCGCTAAGATAACGATGCGTGATTTGTCTGTTTACCCGAAGACGAAACTATTAATTATCTAGATTCGAGTTTGTATTTAATAAGTATGATTATCGCGTGTCATTACGATTTCTTGATTATTATTATTATTATTATTTTTGTTCGTAGTTCTTTCTCATGTATGATGAGAATCCTGGTGTTTTTCGACAATACAATTAGCAAAGCAATTAGAAGAAAGCATAACTTGGAATATGCTCAGCGACATTATGCTATAGTATTTTGTTTATATTAGAGAAGACTGGTGTGTTTATTAGAGTTAATTTTTAATGTCAAGCACAACCACGTGCAAGTGTCATTGCTCTTTGGAAATGTACGATCATATTTTGCATTGCTATGGTTTTTCTTGTTTTAAGTACAAGATTGATTTAAAGCATCATCCACGACATGTCTAAGTCAGATTCGTCAAATTTCTTAATTATTTCATTGTATCTTTTTGGTATTTATGTGTATGTGTTTGTTTCATTTCATTTCATTTCATTTTATTTTATGATAGTCTTGTGATTAAGATTTTTCTATTTTCGTCATTTAACTTGACTCGTGTAGTACAGTGGAAGATTGATTAAAAAATGGGTTTTCTTTTTTTTTCTTTTTTTTATGTATATCCTGAGTATGGTATTATGTATTATACAATTCTGAATGGTATATAGTCTTGAGAAATAAATTTATTTTTTGAGTGGTAAGGGATAACATAATATATGTTAGTTTATCTGCAACGGCACGGCACGACAATCGTGATCGTGATATTTTCTTCGATAAGTAAAACTTCTTATAAAACCCGATCCACAGGTCTCGATAGAAAGTAATAAGTATACTGTCGATATTAAGAAATTTTATTCTTTTACCGCGAAACTCGCGTATGTACGCACTAATTAACGAATGTTGTAGAGTATACTCTAAATGTACAATCTAAACATTGTCTTTTGCCTTTGGCTTTGATTATACACTGTGATTGCTTTTGTTCGTAATTGAGTATATATATATATATATAAAATATAATAATAAAGAAGAGGAAAATAATTAATAAGATATGAAACGATTGTACAAATTAAGCGAAATATTTTGTATCTAATTTTTAATACAAAATTTCGTTTTATATGTATATATAAAACAGTAGTACCGAGTACATAAAAATAAGTAAAAGAAAAAAGAAAAAGAAAACAAAAATTAAAATCACTAAATGCAAAGATACTATTATCTTTTTTCTATAGTTTTTTCCTTTTTTTTTTTTTTTGAATCAATAACAATTAATACGATACTTTTTTTTTTTTTTAAAAGTCTACGATAATATCTACAAAAAAATACTATGTTAAATATCTCAGTTTTAATTTACAATAATTCCTGTGCAAATATTGTTAATATTTTGCAAGTCGAATTATGCTGAATCTTATGGCTCGAGTAACGAAACATGTTAATGTATTCTTCAACAATACTTAGAATACCTTACTTATACTAAATTTGGTTTTGAAAAATTCAGCAACCTTTTTCACTTATGATGGAATTATAAATTGCTCTCTTATGTTTTTTCTTTTTTTTTTTTATTTTTTTTTTTTAAGTATATAACGGTTTTTTTTTTATATATAAAAAACGTTACCACAAGCCATTAATTGCGGCATGTTCTTACGCTTAAATTTTGATGGTCATTAGCAAAACGTAAAGATTTGTTATTTAATAATACTTTAAACGTGTCTTACGTCTTTAACGAAATGCAGTTAATAGGTTCTTTAAGAGTATAAAAGCTTAATTATGAAAAGATATTATTGAAAATAAACGTTGAAATGTAAATGAATATTTGTTATCAAATAATACAAAAAAAAAAAAAAAAAAAAAAAATAGGGCCACAACATACATTTCTTCAATTTTTTAACTGGACAAATTATATCGACTAGAATAGACTAGAGGTTAATGTGTATATGTATGTATGTATGTGTGCATGTTCAGTTTTATTTTATATAGCTCTTTCTTTTTTTTCGTTAGATCATACCAAAACCTTCGGTACCTTCACTGATTGCTAATAACAATGCTCGTTCAAAATGATCGTAGCACTCGTAATCGGGCAAGCAAAGTTGATTGAAACTACAAAATAAATTTGAATATATATATAGATTGTTTGTTTAGTTAATTGTAAAATGAATTTTATTTTCATAGTACATACCACGTATGAGCTGTCGGTAAATTGGCAAATGTCGGTGCTGCTGTTATTTGAAAACGTGGGCTGAGTTGTTGAAATCCGCCAGGTGGTAATTGGGAACAACCGGTAGTAAACTGAAGTAATCGTGCCATTTCTTCTCGCGTAAAATTACTTACTGCTGTCCAAAACCAATCGAGGACACGTAGAAATTCTGGAGAACTTCCATTAGCTATGTGATGTGCTCGTAAATCTGCTACATTATATTCACCGGTCCCACATAACAACAACTGTATAAACAAATTTTATTTTATAGAATATGTACAATATTAAATTACATTGGTATATATAATGTATTGATCCGTACTTCTAATTCATTTTCATCGAATATGCCTAATAAGTTGTCTGGAATGAGTTCGTTGAGGCCACGTAGAAAGTGATCTACTTCATTACGAATTGAACTAGCGAGTCTGTGCTGCGCTAATGCATCTAAATATCGAAGTTTCGTTTCATTGGTAACGCGTATTTTACTACCACCAGGAATTAATTCTGCTACCTAGAAGAATAAAGAAAGATGAGTTGCATTGATTAGATATGAATTGAAGTTCCTAACTCACTTTTAATAATTGACCATCCTTATCATATTCCTCTTCAACAAAATACAATTCCATTTCTTCCACGTCATTCTCTAGGATGTATTTCACTTTACTCAAGTATAAATCCGGGTCATCTTGTTCGAAATACTACAAAACGAATCGTTGAACAACGAGAGTAATGGAATTTTTCCAAGCAATTTAAACAGTTTTAAATTTGTACAGATACCTTTACCTTATAATGCACTCTAAGACCTATAATTTGTGCAAGAAAAGATCTTGTAAATCTTGCTCGTACCAATTGTCGATACGATCCACCAAGTGCCGATTCGTATAAACATTTGCCGACTATGCGACCAGCGAATTCGTAGTGTTTTAATTTAAGATGAGCAGGCCGTTTACTGTTAGGATGTACTAAAGCTTGCTGAGATTCACCAAATGATGCAAACAATCCATTTCCTGGATCAAATAGTGCCGCGCATATCAATTCGAACCATTCACGGCGTACTCCACCCCAGTCAACTCCTACATTTTACAATAGCGATGTGAACAATATTAAGTTACAATATTTCTATACATTTCTGATATTTATTGATTGTTACCTTGTTCGCCTTGAAACGTTATCTCAAAGTTTCTACACCAATCGCTAACTGAAAATCCTTTTGTAGCTTTCATCGACTAAAAATAAAATAATAGAATGCAATCCCACCATAATAAAAAAATATATATATTTATCTATAGAAAATGTATGTAATAAGAATGGTTTGAAAGAATTTTTGCAATTACCGACTCTAAAAGTTTGTCTCGTTGTACTTTCATCGATAGCTTCTCGTGATAATATTTCTGGTGATGTTTTCGAACTTCGTGATAAAAAAAATCTTGCTTATCGGCGAAGGTTTCGCTACCGCCGATATTTTTAAGAAGAAACAATGTAAAGGTAGCGGCTATTATGTCACGATATAAAGAAATTAATTCGACAGGTGGCTGACATCCGTCGTCTATCGAAAACGAATGATATCCCTCGTGTTGATTGTTCGTACAGTCAAAATGAAACTGAAAAACAACAATCATATGCTGCAATTCATTTTGATGATAAAATGAATCATAAAATAAATTTTTTTCAATTACATTATATTAATTTACAAATATTGATTCATAATTGTCGGCATATATAATATAATGTTTACCGGCGTTTAAAAACTTACCTTAGTTGAAGGACATAATCTAAAAGTAACGAGTCTTTTAGGAATGAACTTTAACAAATATTCCTTGATCGTTAATTGCTTTGGTGATATATAACAAAAGACCTTTTTTGGCTTAGAGAATCTTTCACCTTGCATACCTAATAATTTAGCAACGTAGCATGTATCTGGATCTTTGGAAGCAACATTACTGTGAACCATTCTTGCAACGGAACCTAAAAAAAAAAAAAAAGCAAAACAAAAACAAATAAGAATAAAAAATAATATAAACATACAAAAAATGCATATATAATCATAAAATAATATAATTTGACATACTTTCCAGAACGATAATGTCGAAGTCTCCATTATGTAATTGTAATCCTGCGAGACTAACGGTCGCATGATAACAACCACCTTTCGGAAAACTAACTTTCAATCGAACTCTCTGATTTGGAGAATCGTAGTCAAGATGAATTGAGTAATCTATAACCGATCCTTTTTCCGCAGGATTACCTATCTGCTGTTAAAATATTCTAATAAATATCATCTCTTAATAATCCAACGAATATCAATAATATTTTCACTTGCCTGAATAATATTGACATCGTATCCTTTAGTGGGTTTATCGCCAGGGCCAAATACGCATAAGTTATTATATTCGTCTCGTGGTTCTATTGTCATTGAATGTGCAATACCAGCTGTACAAACGACCGTAGAACTTTGACGTACGAAAACGGTTTTATTTGGATCTGGAGGTCCTATAGAGGAATGAAAAAAAAAAATGAAAATCAAAATAAAAGAAGAAATCAATTTGAACATCGATCATTTTGTAAATACAATTATGTTTTTACCAGGCAGAAAATTTTTAAGAAATGGACTCCCATGAACGTGACATGATCCAATAAGTACAGCTATTTTGTATTGTCCAGCATGGCGGACGGTGAACTTCACTACTGCAGTATTTGCAGCTAAAGGATCGGTACCTCCTAATTCTATTAGAGTAGCTACTCTCCGCGAGCCTTCTGTCACTTCCACAATGAGATTATCTTTGTCGCAGATCGGATATGGTTGACCATTTCGTTGATAGAACTAAAGAAGATAATATTTAGAAAAGAATGTTGTTTTTCGAAGGAACAACGCAAAACAACTTATTGCATCTTTTGTTTACCTTTACAGTAAAAGTCATTGTTTCTCCTACAAGTTGTGGTTCTTCCCACTCAAAATGGACACGACAGTTGCTCGGTAATAAATATTTTCCAGTAACATATTGCAAAAGGGAGTGCTTAGCTTCTGGTGCTAATGCTGGTTGTGTCATAGCAGCTAAAGTAACTAAACCAGCTACTGACACGGATACTACTAACATTCCACCTGAAGAATGTTCGAAGATAAGGATAATGATAAAGAGTAGATAAAAAAACAATAACAATGAGACAGATTATAAAGATTTAGATGATTCATATTAATGTTGATGAGATAACAAAAGCAGGAAGTATGATCATCAATGATAAACAATGCAAAAGATATAACGTTTAATCAAATATACCCCATGTCCAAGCGTCTTGGTGTTGACTGTTTTTTACAACGGCACTCCATAGATCTGCTTTCAAAGTTTCTAAATCTCGTTTCGAAGTAGGTAACGCCTGTCTGGCCTGAATCCATCGTTGTAGGTCCTTGCCAAGCGTGGCTTGTGCCGCAGTGTCCTCTACCCAATATACGTCTTCGAGAGACATAACATCCATTTGCATTAGCCTGATGAGACAGAGATTGGTATTGTAAAATTTATATTGATTTATTTTTATCAATTTTTATCATATCGAATTAAATAATAATTTGCTATTTTGATAAGAAATAATTCCACAAAATCTGCTTACTTTTGATAATAGCTATGTAAGCCATGATCTGCCAACCATTGACGCAACACAAGCCGCTGTTGCAACAAACGTGCTGCACGTTGCAAACGTTCTTCATCCTGTGCCGGAAGCTCGGGTAGCGCGTCGACTTCACCACAGCTGGCGAGGGTCGAGATACCTAATGACATTGAACCAAGTTCGATTGAAAATCAATTTATTCCGTATCTTTAAATTAAGAGATAGTATCAAACAAATAATAGTTATTTTTCTCATTTTTATTTTTAAACGAATCATTTTATTCAAAACAGTGTTAGGAATCAGAATGCTGTATTTATGTAACAATTGTTTCAGAGATAAAATAATATCACAAAGCGGAAAACGTTGAAATAGATAATTTCGACGTTGAAGGTTTCGTCCATCCTAAACGAGCATTTCTGTTTCATTTATAGTTAAGTGATCATTTAAAGAAGAGCGAAATTGAAAATTGTACAAAATGAATCGAATATTCTTTGTATTATTTTATACTTTTAATTTAATGGTGATAGCATTAGCAAAGTGTACCGTTAACAATTATGAAGAAGGTGAGATGATCGTTATGAAGTTTCTAATACAATTATATAAGCAAAATATTCTTTTATATTCGTCGATGCTTTTAAGGCGCAATAGTCTTATTAACATAATTTCTAAATTGTATCGCGTATCGTCACTTGTTGAAATTTAGTTATACCAATTGCGAACGTTTACATTTGTATCACGTTTTCATTTATTATCGAATCAGTTCCTATTTTGTATTCGATTCATTGAAACGCGAGTTCTGAATAAAATCTACAATGAAATAATATTAAGTATAAAAATCTCGTATCTACAATCTTCTCTATCTTTTTTTATGATAATAATAATAATAATTTATGTACGTTGTATAAACTAATAATAATTATTATTTTGACAACATAAAGGATTTGGGAATCGAGTGAAGTGTACAAACGAAAGTCTATCAAAAGCACTGGATCAAGGAAATAACGTAGTAGCTGCGATCTTGATCATTCATTCGGATATACGTCAACTCCCAAAAGATACATTTATAAGATACGCCAATACTCTGGTGGCTCTGAACTTGCAATACTGTAACATCAAGGACATCGACGACGATGCTTTCCGTGGTTTGACTTATATCCAAAAACTCAGTCTTTCGAGTAATAACATTAGCCAAGTGAAGGATCGTTGGTTCCGAGAACTGAGTTCTTTGCAACAGTTGGATTTCTCTTATAATCAGATAAAGACAATCCAACCGCTAGCCTTCATGGCATTATCGAATCTTCGTAGACTCGATCTTAGTGAAAATCGACTCGGATGTTTGGAAAATAATGTTCTTCAACCATTGAGAAGTCTCGACAAATTACGTTTCCAGGGTAATCCGTTGACCTTCGAATGTCGCGCTAAGGTAAACCGAAACGGAGTACTTTCCACATGATCAGACTTGTCAAACTGCCAATTCTTCGACATTTTCCAATTTACGTACCTACCTTTTTATTTTTTTTTATTTTCTCTCTCTCTCTCTCTCTCTCTCTCTCTTTCTCTATTTTTCAACATTTTCAACATTATTTTGTTCTTTTATTCTTTAGGAAGCAATCAATCGAAAAATGTTATATATATATATATATTTGAATGTTTCAGCTAACTCTGTGGCTACGAGATCACGGTATTAATTACAAGATCGATCCGCGTGGTCCAGAATTCTGGCTGGACAACGTACTTTGGCTCTGTGCCGTGGACGATTCCATTCCTTTAGGGGATAAGAACGAACAAATGGTGGAATGCGTCATTTTGAATCTTTTCAATCAATTACGGACAGTTTGGACGTTACCCGATTCACCCTCGATACCGCAACAGTGTTCACAAGCAAGAAAAGATCTTACGAAATGTTTGGTCACCGGTGGACATAAATCATTGACATATTCTGCTACAAATGGTGGATTTATTAAAAATTTACTTTTACAGCTTAGAGAATTAAAATCGAGCGTTTGATGATTTTATTTCGATTTTTTTTTTCAGTTTATTTTTTTTTTTTCATTATGATAACTCGAATTTTCAAAGTGTAATTAATAATATTATTCGAACGTCATTTGCCTGTCTCTATTACAGGATAATAAATTTATACTCTGTCCTTGAAAAGAACAAGACAAATGATGTTGTACCATTTACCGATCTTATTAGACATTATCGTAGTATTAATATTCTTCTATGAAAAACTTTCGAGATAAAGCTATCTTATATTCGTAGAATTAATCATTGTAATAGAAGTAGAACTTTATTGATAGAAATCCTTGCCACGTGTACTTTAAGAAATATCACTTGATGTTCTATTATGTAAAGTATACTTACGCGATCATTCGCTTTAAGTTTTTTGAATTGTTGTGTCATCAAAAAAAAGAATAAATTTGGTTGATCTTTTCCTAAAAATATATATATGTATAGAAAAAAAGTAAATATTATCATTCACAGTAAAAGGATAGTGGTATTGAAGAGGGGAGGCCACGATGACATTTTGTTTGATCAAACTGTCGAACGATAGGAAATGGGAAAATACGAATAGACAGTTCTATCTATCATTTATTTCAAAAAATATACGTCGAAGAATTTTGAAATCTTGAGGAAGAGAAAAAGAGACATGAAGAGACATGAACAGACATGAGAATAGAAATATCGTAAATAATATAAAAAAAATCGATCGATGTCGACTCACCGGATGAGGCGCTGCCGCTGGGCCGCAGTGACATGCCGATCGACGATATCTCGTCGACAAATAAGTCTTTGTTTTCGCGTTGTCCATCTCGACAGTTTGGATTTTTGTCCGGCATAATTCCTTCCTTCGGCGATCACTTATTATTTCCCTTTTTATATAAACTTTTGTCTCTTTATCCGACTAACAATAATAAGATGTATTTTGTCCGCAATGCCGTTGTTCGTTGGATTTCGCGGTCATCTTTTTTTTTTTGGGGCGCGGGGGAGAGAGAAAAAGTATCTTTTGATTGTTTTATCGCCAAAGTTTTTCACGTTCTTCCTTTCTGATTCAACGATATACGTTTCTTATTTGTCTCAAGTTACACCACTTCTATCATTATATAAATCATTCTATACACGTAAAGTTTTGATTCTAACGAATGGAAAATTATTGAAAATAACAAGAAAATATTATATATTTATTTATTGATTAGAAAATATAGCGAGAGTAGAGACACCCGATTGTGAATTATGTTCATTGTATTAGAAAAATGAATAGATTTTCTGTTATTATATATTTAACGTTCAAGCAAGTACATAACGTGTTTATCATTTTTATGAATAAATGTAACCCATTGCATTAAACTCTACCAGGTGATTCATTTTAAATTATATGTTGCATGTTCCTGTTACAGTTATGATGATATATTACATACTATACAATACATTTACAATGATACTACTATACTGTAACTGCAAACGTAACATACTTTAACTGTGACAATGTATTTTGATAAACATTGTTAAAGTTTATCCATAACTCGATGAAATATCGATGAAAAATTACATTGTAAAAGGGCGTTTGAATTCGTATTGATATTCTCTATAACTATTGTTGAACTGAAACTATCGATTTTCATGAAAAAACAAAAATATTATTACTTCCGTATCTCGATATAACAAAGCTTTTTATAAAATAACTATAATAAATATTAGATTTCAAAATCTAGTAACTTTTATTTGATATACTTTTTTTTTTTTTATATAAAATCAATAGGATTGAAGATATTTGGTTATATCGTTTAAAACAAAACACCTGATATTTACGTATACATATACATATATTGTATATTCCAATTGTAACTATAAACGAAAGGTAAACTGGATTTGTTGTTGTTGAGAGAGGGAGTGCACATGGGTGCAGAATTAAAAGTAATAAATTTAAATCGCATTAATCGTATGACAAATGCACTACAAAATTGCAGTTATACGAGCATATACAATGGAAAGAAAAATCGATAATTCACGAGAGAAATTAGTTCGTACATTTTTACAGAGCTTTTTCTTCATTCTCACTTGTAACCGAAATACGATAATGCAATTTATTTCTAATAAATTATTGAGGAGCGTTTTAACGGGTATTTTATAATAGTATTCATAATTTATCGAGTTCATTGGATTTGATTCATTTGTACGAAAAAAGAAGAAGTAAAAAAAAAAAAAAAAAGGTCAACGAGACACGCATGATTGGAGATAGGTAGCAACGATTTGTCAAAAGCAGTAATAGGATGCTATGAAATAAGGATACCTAAAAAAAAGGGGTCGAGAGTCCACTCGAGGTCAAATCAGGGTCGCCATATCTATGATTTTTTTTCCCCCTGTACTTCTCTACCCTTTTTTACGTATCGTTAAAAACGTCGTTTCTAAAGCATCAAGAGACAGATATCTGTTCCTTCATACGTTCAACACTCGACATTTTCATTTGAAACAATAACGATTCTTCATAAGTTTCGATGATTCTAATTAGAATCGTTGCCTCGTTAAAATAACGATCGGGAAAAATCGATTCTTTAATCTCTTTTTTTTTTTTTTAGAAAAAACAAGCAATATTTAATGAAATTTAATTATAAAATAAAAGTTAACGTTAAATACTTTGCGTTATTTTCCATTTGAATATTCACTATTTATCCTAGTAACACAAAATATTGAAAAATATTGAATACATGTGTATATATAATATTAAAAAGACATTTAATCTCTTTTACATACACATGTATTCAATATTTGTCAATATTTTGCGCTATTAAGGTAATTAATAATTTTCTACGTTTATTTTTTTTTGTTCTTTTTTTCCATAACATCAACGAGTTAACGCGTCACCGTTTCTTGTGTTAAACGTTTTTGAAAAATGTTAATTTCTTTTATTTGATTTAATTTATTTATTTATTTATTTATTTTTTAAATACCGAGGCAAAAACGATATCACATTCATTACAAGCGTAGGGGGAAAAAATTCATGTCGGACCCTTGACCTTTTTAAACAGATATCCTTCTTCGTTGGTATTACTTCGTGCTAACGATCCTTTTGGCGTTAAGAGAAAGAGGAGAACCAGGAGTAAAACCGGGGCATATGTATGTCACACATACTCATGATTATGCATGAGAGAGTAGTAGGTGTTATGAAGGTAGGCCAGATCGATTCGCTGTTTTCCATCTCTGCTTGCTTGCACTTGCTTGCTTGCACTTGCTGCACGCGATACCGGGTCAGGATTATCAAATTCAATTTCCATTGTTTAAATATCTTTTATTCTTTCATTTATTCTTTTAGTCCATCCTTCGAAACGAACTATAATAACATCTTCATGATACGACTTAATTGAAAGACTAAAAGTGTTCATATGACTGAATTTTGCATACAATAGAACATGCAACATGTAAATATGTTCATTTTTTTTTTTAACTGAATCATTATAATAGATTAATGTTTATATTTGTCAACGAAAGAAGTCAACATTTTTTATTTGTTTATACATATATATATATATATATGTATTTATGCAAATATATACTGTCGTATAGATCTCTCAAATTGTAAACAAAACATTTAAAATATGAATTTTGTTGAGAGACATCACAGAGGTCGCACGTGTTTGGAATATTCGAATATTTTATCTTGTATTTTAACATTAGTCCATATATAATATTTTATTTATAGAACGCATATATATATATATATATATATATATATATATATACGATGTATATATTCATTTCTTTCGTAATGATATTTGTAAAAATAATTTGAAAAAAAAAAAAAAAAAATTGTTTTCTCTCACTTTATCTCTTGTTGCATTTTTTCTTCTTTTTTTTCTAGCTTATTTGTAAAACCAAGTATTGTGAATGCTATTATTAAAAACTTTACTCAACAATAGGTACGCGCGTTTGCGAGAGAGTTGAAAAAAAGAAAAAAAAAAAAAAATTCTTTCTATCTCTCTTTTTCCATTTTTTTTCTTCTTGTTTTCCTTTTTTTTTCCAGGGTAACTTTGGAATTGCCTCTTTTCCCGAATACTTTTTATTTCTAGTTTTTGGTATAGCACATTAGCACACCGTATGCATGCATCGCGTGGGCGTTACGAGGCACTTGAAGGATTTAAACTAAAGTTCGCATATATTGTCTAAGATAGACAAAAGATAGAATTGTTCGTTGTACTAATTAAAACTTCTTTCTTTTTTCTGTTTTTTTTTTCTCTTAACATTCCAGGTACTATTGAGAATACATACACATTGTTCTTAACGAACTTAATTAGAGGATTTTTTCTCGTCAGCTTCGTTTGACCAGCTATCAAAGTATGTGTATGTATGTGTGTAAAAAAAGAGAAAGAAGGATTTTTTTAAATTTAAAAACTCGTATTATATATATATATATATATATATATATATATATATATATATATATATATATATAAGATTTTATCTTATGAATATTAAAAATAATTTGATAATTAATCGTTTAAAATATCGCTTAAGTTTAATTAATTGTCAAATAAAATTGTGAAATTATTGATATATGAAGTGAGAAAGAACAAGTTTTTAATATTTTAAATCGTATCATAAAATGATATCATTAAATATTTCAAATAATCCAATAATTGTTCTCGTTTAAAATATCTCTAACGTTTACTTAGTTCTCGAATGGAATTGGAAATTATCTATATTGCAAGGAAATTACAGACGTAACTCACATATACGCAACGTTATTACATTTGTCCCTCTAATCATTCTAATCGTTGTCTAATCGGTTCAACGTATAAACAGAACAGCCATCCGGCATTGAAATTCGTTTTCATTAACAATTCTCTTTTCGCTCTAGTAGAATTGAACTTTTAATGAAACGCTTTCAAATAGACTTTAGATTGATTTTCATCGATATTCGTTTACGGATCATTTAATCAGAATACTAATGAAAAAGATATCAAGTTAAATAAAATGATCACGAAAGATTACTCTTTTTTTTTCAATTAAAAAACAAAAATATTAAAGAAAACAGTTGTGTGCAGATCACACATGGTAAAAGTGAAACCTTCAAAGAAAACCAAGCTTTGAGACGTGAATATATCGAAATAATTGAATTGTAATACAGTGCCATCTATTGAAAGAATCTTACAGAACCTAGATAATCTCTAAATAAAAATCTTTAAATTAGTAATAAAAAATAATAATAATTAAACAAAAATCGTGATAAAAATTGTGCTATGTGTTAAGTTGGAAAAAATCACGTGAAATAAAAGCAAATTTCATTAAGATAAGTTGAATAGTTTCGGAATTATTAGTGGACAAACATATTGTGACACTGAATTTTGTATATACAGAATTTAATTAATTAATTAATTAATTAAATAATATAGAATTAAATTATATATTGAATTTTATTAATTAATTAATTATTTTTGTTTCATCGGTTTCACGTTCTTTCGTTTTACGTTCATCCGTTTCACGATTTTCAAATCACCCTGATTCTAAAGAAGTTTTCACTTCAATAAAAAATATTACATCGATCAAATGATTGCAAGGATCATCGTTTCAATGTTGAACAATAAAACATATCAACTATTTGACTTAAGCTACAAAATCGATTGGTCGAAGTTCGCGTGTAAGCAAGGTGATAGTTGATAAAGATAAAATAATCGATCCCCTTTTCACCGACCTTCACCTTTTTGCGCGTTTTCTTTTCGCACGAGTACGATCGTCTCTGACTCCGTTTACCTTCGAATAAACTTTCGGTAAAGTCGTCGCGTCCTTTATTTTCTTGTTTTCTGGTTGTCACCTTTCTCTTTCGACAGCTTTATATTCAAGAAGTTAATTAAGATCGACGACAACGATAAATCTAATTGCACGTACATAATAACATTTAACGCGTTTATTTATTCTTTTTTATTTTTGTTTTTTTTTGCTTTTTATTTTTCGTTTACACAATTAATAAATAAATTAATAAATAATAATTATAAATAATAATATAATTATAATATATATATATAATAATCTTAATATATATAATTTAATTGTCACGTTGTTTGTCCGCAATGGACTCCTAAACTACTGAACCGATTTTAATCAAATTTTGCACACTATGTGCAGTTTCATTCAACTTGAAAGATAGGATAATTTATATCTTAATTTATAATCGCAATATTATTTGTTTATTAACAAAGAGTCATGATTATCTCTGTTAGTTCGATAAGATTCTAACAGATGGCGATATAAGGTAATTCGTTGACTTAAAGACGTGTGTATCAGACTGATTATAAGCCACAGCAACGTATGGCGGGGCACCCCTAGTATAATAATATATTATAATAATAATAATAATTATTATTATTATTTATTAATTAATGAATATTTACTTATCAATTTATCAAACGAGAATCGAAATAATTTTTTGAAAATTTCTACGAAAGGATCTAACAATAAGCTCTTGTTCGAAAAACGAAGAAAACAAAAAATCAAAAATATTGACCAAAAAAAAAAATTGACAAAAAGGAATAAAGTTTGACGAAACGATCTGAAAGTTCCAAATTTTCTTCAAAGTTTATTAAAGTATGGTATCGTGGAAGTGCTTCAAGCGCGTGTTTCAAGTTGCACTCAAAGTTTCGCGTAAAAAAGGACTCTCGTTTTATCAAAAGAGGGAGGAAATTAGTTTATCCACTTGGTAGAAATATATATGTCTTTTCTGTCATTTGTTTTCTTTATCTCTATGAATAATATTCCCGTACCTAACATACTGAAGATGATAAGAGAACGTTTACTCGACGACATTTTTTAAAATTGAAAGTGAAAGAGAACCCCCCCCCCCCAAAAAAAAAAACAAAAAAAGAGAAAAAAAATAATTCAATTCAGTATTCACGAATATATATGACTTGTTCGTCGCAATGGCGTGTTTTCAATCGATTTTCGTTTAGTCGTACGTTAATCTACGTCTTGAACTTTTTTTTTTATTATGTTCTCTTCCTTTCTAAAGCTTTTGATACAATTTTCACGTTGACCGTGTGAAAAGAAAATATAGAGACATTTATACTGCTATATATATATACATATATATATATATATCCTGATAAAACATGACAATAGTAAAATGACGATACCACCCTAAAAGATCGAAACATTTCATCCTGACAGCACGTTATTCACAGTTTAGTATACAAGTAACAGTAGTCAACGTATACATATACATATTTCATTTCACGTTGAAGTTTAGGACACGATGATCGATTTAGAAATAAAATTGCAATAGTCGTAGTAAGTAACTTTGTCGTAAAAACCCATAAACCTGATCTAGACATTGAGATGCATTGTTATTTTTCAAAGACGCCTATATATTCGAGCTTGCCAATCGCTAAATAGAATGTTTTTACGATCCAAAGTAAATGAAATTCGAAAAATACGATTTTGTATCTCAAGAGAGAAACTTTCTTTTATTATTATTATTATTTTTTTTTTTTTTTAATTAAAAAAGCAACGATTAAAGGATATAATAAATTGAACTATAGTGTGCGAAAAGAAAAAGAAATTGTTGTAAACTGGTGATACTTGTAAAATGCGCGAAGATAGTACTTTTGTGTTCATGCTTGAGTAGTACAAGTAAATCTCCGCAATGCAGGACACACTGGTGCTGTCTCTCTCTCTTACACTCTTTCCTTCTCTCTCTCTCTCTCTCTCTTAATCTATGTTTTTTTTCTCTCTCTTTCTCTGAAGGATCCACGACTTTCAGAAATCTCGAATAGCGTGCACGTACGAGATCGTATCATTACTTGTAGTAGAATGGAAGGTGGGGGGTTGAAATCGTTGTGACGTCAACTCACTCATTTTCTCTCTCTCTCTCTCTCTCTTTTTCTCTTGCTATTTCTCTTCGTACACGAAAAAAGTCGTAATACAACCCTTCTCAAGATAATGAACTTTCGAATTCACTTGTCGTTCATGCTAACTTTACGTTTGATTAAAAATGCAAATAAGAGTAATCGTTAGAGAATCATTTCGTAAGGATAAAAGTACATTTTTTGAAAGAATAGTTTTTTCATTTGTGTTTGAACACGTCAATGTTAACGAGAATTCGTCAAAACTTTCGATTTAAATTATATTTAAGTATATATATAGGTTTAGACTATTACATAATTTTTGACGAAAGTCGAAGGAACCCGAGTTAGAACAAAATATTGAAAAATATTGAATACATGTGTATTTAATATTAAAAAGACATTGAATCTCTTGTTAATGTTAAATACACGTGTATTCAATATTTTTTGTTTTTTTTTTTTTTCAATATTTTGTACTACTAGAGAAATTTCTTGTATATTTTTACTAATTCAATCTTGCGAAATATCGCAGGTAGAATTATTTTTGAGTTTAACTTTTCATCTTACGTAGCCAATTTGATTGGATTATTTTTCTAGCTTTCTTTTTCACGACTTTTCCTTTGGGGAAATTGAAATATTCAAAGAAGTTTGCGTTTCATATATTTAAACCAATTTTGTCTCGCTATATTTTGTCATGTGTTAACGGGGGAAAAAAAAAATAAATAAATGAATAAAAATTTATCAAAGAAAAATGTCATAATAATTTTCCATTCGTAAAGAAGAACAAGAATTCTATACCGAGAGACTAATATATATATATATATATATATAACTAATTTAATCTAAGAAAACATATCGAAGAAAGATGAAAACAAAGTTCTTCTCTCTTACCGTTTTAAGTACTCGAAAAACAAAAAGCTTTTTGTAGAAAAAGAAAAAGGAAAAAACAATGGAGAAAAAATGATATCGATCGATATGTCGATAAAAGTAAAGGAAAATAACAACAAAGTCGAAGAGAATTGTCACTTACGATTTCGAACTATTACTTATGTTTAGTCGTGCCTGTTGGAGAAGATCGTCTTAACGGAAGGGGGTGATCGACTTTATATGCAGAAAATCGAAGTAAAATAAAAAGAATAACAAGAGGTAGAAGAAGCAGAAGAAGAAGAAGAAGCGGAAGAAAGGAAGTAATCTTACGAGTTTAATAAATAACGATCAACGACAATGACGACAAGAAGGATCGTTAAAGGAAGAAAATCACGAACGACGTTAACTGGAGTAAATTGTTGTCTACTATTCGAGATTTTAGCGCGGAATGGGTTGATTAGCAGCTAGAATCAAAGAAATAAGAATAAACAGAAGAAGAAGAAGGAGAAGGAGAAGAAAAAAATATCAATGAAAAGAAAAGAAAAAGGAAAGGTAAGGTAAGAAACAAACAAACAAAAAATAGAGAACACAAATATAAGATGAAAGGTAAGAAAGAAAGAAAGGGTTGGGAAGGATAAAAGTCGAATAAAAAGCGAAGCTTTTCTACTTAGGGACACGACACGGCGCGTCTACTAAGGATCGTTCGCGACTACTCGCGGTAACGGCGTGTGTCAAAGGTTCCAAGAAGGAGGCTCGCGCTTCGCGGTTTCCCCGTCGACAAGGACGCGCCCTCTGGCCGCGCGCATATTTTAGCCGGACACGCACGCGAGTTTAAGGTGATCGGCTCGCGTGGCCTCGCGCTTCACGACTACTGCACCCTCGCGAGACGCGTCTCCGCACTCCCCCCCCCCTCCTCCTCCACCACCACCACCACTACGTCCTCCTGCGAACCAACCATCATCCACCACTCCTTCACTACTCTTTCATCCCCACTCTGATTCGACCTTCTTAAACGTGCGTCCTTCCCGACACCTTCGATCTTTAAACGCTTTACGCGCGTCGTCTTATATTCTATCGTATTTTTTATCGATGTCCCAAGTAATCGCCGAAATTTCTCTCTTTTTATCTATTTGATACTCTATTAAATTCCTATTTTACTTTTCAAATCACATACGTTACTTACTGCTACTCGTTCTTTTCGTATTTTCCTTTTTATCCTAATACAATTTATTGTTATTTTTGTTTATATATTCGAATTGTTTTATATTTCTTCACGCGTAAGATGACTTTTTTTTTTAAATACTATGATAAATTGCATTACGAAGGATATTATAACCTCTTTGTATTATAATTAATTGTCCATTTTTTTCTGATATTTATATACTTTCAATGTTCTTCATATTAATTTGTTTTATTAATTGAAGTTGTCACATAAAGTTTAAAATAATGTTATCATGCCAGACTGTCAGTTAATCTCACAATGTAAAGGGTTAATACTGGTATCTATTTAATATCAAAGTCCAAGTAATATAGAAACTTTTTCGTTATTTATAATTTTTTTTCTTTCTTTCGTATTATATCTCTCTCGAAAAAAAATGTAAAGTCTTTTGTCAAATGACATTTGACATTTCTGAAAAGACGGGTTAAGAAAGAAATGGTATAAGGTACCAAAATACCGGACGTTCATTAAGGCATATTCGTTCGTTCTTTTTCATATTTATTTAATGACGACTATTATTTTGTACATTTCTTTCATATTAAATTTTTAATACGAAATAAATATTTCATAAATTCGTTTATTATTTTTAATTTGTAAGCTCGATCGATTTCCACGATACACATGTACATATATAAGATAACGTCAATCTCGATAATACTTAATGATAGAACATAATTGAACGATTGGAGTGGTCGTTATACTAACTAAAGCATAGTTCGTTGTAGCTCAATTTGTTTGGCACACGCGATGAGTAGCACACATAGAAACAGTTCTCTAGTTATTAGTCAACCAACAAAAGAAGAGCTATACTTGGTGACACCTAACAACCTTCTACAATTGAAAAGTAAAAAGGGAAACCGCACGAAAATATCTGTTTCGTGAAATGTTAATGCTTATCGAGCGACATTCAACTAGATACTTAAACGTGATAGGCAACGATATGCCTTTATAACAAGAATATTATACCATTGATTTATTTAAATGAAGATAATCGTTAATGAATAAAGATTGCCTATATTATTCTCAAAGAAAGAAATCTATTTTTTATTTCAATTTGTACTATTCCTTTATCGTATCGTATTAATTACGTTAGACGTATATCATTACAAAGCATAAGTTCATGTAAAGAATAGATTTCTTTTTCTTTTCTTACTGAAAAGAAAAAGAAGAGAAGGAAGATGTTGAACGGATGTTCATTGTTAAACACAAATAAGAGAGAGGTAGACATTTTCTTCGTCAATTTCTACAGAAATTAGTCTATATGAATGCTTTGAAGTGGTACTGGGCGCACTCGGGGTCAGCCACGAACATACACAAAAGACCGAAAGAGAGAGAGAGAGAGAGAGAACGAGGGTTCTCTCCCACCCCCGAGTGTGAGCATCGCGCAGTGACATTGCTGTAGCTGGAAACTCCGAATCCGTTCCTTCCTCCTAGCCCCGAAACGAGGTGCAAGGTGCACTCCGTTGAAGAGAAAGAGGAGGAGGTGGGGAAGAAGAAGAAAGGGTTGGTTGTCTAAAGGCCTGGGCCGCGCAAGCGCTTCAAGTCCCTTATCAGCGAGCCAACTGGGCCAGGATGCGAGCAAAGCAAAATCAGCGTGTCTTGCGAATCCTCTCAATCGAGCTTGCTCGAAAATATTGAAGCCCCTCCCCTTCTTCCAAGATGACGCGACTCTTTATCTTTGTTTTCTATTTTTTTTCATATTTATCTCACTCATATAATCGTTTATTTCTTTGCATCTATCGTTAGGTAGATCTATATTATAATTTCATATAACATTGTTATATTTGTTCTATTCAATAATAAAAAAGTATTTGAAAAATCATTTCTGTTTCTGTTCATTTCAAATTCTTTCGTTCGATGATCGTTTATGCAAGAATTTATTTACCTACGTGCAAAACAGAAACTAAAAAGCTTCTACGTCGTTTTCTACATTATAATTTATAATAATTTGTTTTTCAGAGCTAGTCGTACTGTGTGACTCAATTGGATACGTAATATTCTGTTTTTATCTTTAAAACATGAATTCAACAATAAGATAAGAACACTGTATCATATAGTAAAAATGTCATTTTATTATCACATGAAGTATTCTTTAAAAATGTTCTGTTAATATCAGAAAATGTGATTTAGAATAAGAACAAAATTATGTTATTCGCTCTTGATTTATATAATGTTTTGCATGTTAGAAAATAATTAGCGAAGGCAAGTGATCTAAGTCATTTATTATTTTTTATTTGTATTATTTATAGACAATAGGTTTTAAGAGTAGAATTTAACACAGTTAATGAAATTGAAATGAGTATTTTATTAGTCTTCCTAGAGATGTTATAATAAATCAATTTGTTAAGTGTCTAAGTAAAATGATGATAAAAACAAAAAAAGATATCGAAGAAAGAAGATACAAACCTTTCTTTCTAAACAGAGGACGATACTGCTTAAACCCAATCTCAGCAAGCCATTGATCTGCTTCTGTGAGATCTCCGTTGCTTCCATTTCCAGCGGCTAGCATCAGAAGTTTGCCCAGTGAGAGGATCATAGAAAGGGCAAGAAATACCCCCGACAATACTGTCGACCATCGTGCCATGGTATGAAGAGTGCATCTTTACAAGGAAATCCTAAAGATTAAAAATTGTACGTATTGCTTGATTGAAACTAGCTCATATGTAATACTATATGACATCCCTTTGCAAACAATTATTCTCAGCAAGTAAAGCAAAGAAAATTTGCTCAATGATGTATGCAATGTATGTATATTGAAAAATATGACATAATTGGACACAAGTTTAATATACATATGTATATACACGTGCATATATGTATAATTTTATCGATTATGCTAAAATCCCGGCAATTGACCGATCGTCAACAGGTCATGTGTCAAAAATCGTAGGTTATGTTTGATATGATGTTTGTAAACAAAGTACAGTTGCTTCGTAAAAATGGCAAAAAATGAATTCCAATCAACTCACCACATTTTTATGTAACTTGTCAACGTTACGCACAACGCAATAGACAGATCCGTACTCGCGCTCTTTTAAAAACTTACGACGCATGAAGTGAAGGATAGAACGAAAATTATGTCTCTCTGTATATATCTGTAGATGGAGCGATAGGTGGGAGGGCGCTTACAACGGTGTTAAACTCGAGAAACACGTAAGGGCTCATTTTATATGATTTGAAAAATACATTCAAGTTGAACTGATTCAAATGAATAATTTCAAACTAATTGTAAGAGCATTTCAACGTATCATGTTATAAAAATCTTCTTAAAATTAATTATTTACATTTTTTGTTTACAAATTTGATTATGATATTCAAGATCATAATTTTGAATGAATCAATCAAATCCAGGGATATTAAGAATAAGGGATTATTTGTTCACAAGTGTAAATGGATAAAAAGTAAGAAATAATTTTTTAAGAACAATTTAAAACGATATCACGAAAAAAAAAGAAGAAGAAGAAGAAGAAGAAGTTAGACAATTAAGTAATAAACGTAGGCGAAGTATTAATCAAATTCAATGAAGTATGGAAATTTTTCAATGACCTTAAATAATGTGAATTATCATTTAATATCGGATTTTGTAAATTACTTCGAAGGACTTGATATATCACAATATAAGAATAAAATGATATAAGAAAATTCTACAAATGATGTTTATTCAAATAATTAATATTAATATTTGTCCATAATAAATATTTGTTTTATCGATAAGGTAGGAAACTGATCTTCTTTATCAACAAAATATAAGATAAACAAATATTCTGTTTTATCGACTGAGAACTACTCCGTGTTTAAAAACTTGAAGTACAAGCCTCTAGATCTCAAGAAAGTTCGATCTTTAAAGGGACGAACTGTTTCATTCCAAATCTCGATAGAACGCGCCGTACGAGTTTCTGATAAGAGAAAAAACGAGTTGCGGTCTTGTACAAGTCGACTTTGTATTTCTCGAAGGTGTTCCGCGCAAGCGACGTAACAGAAAGAACCTAACCTAACTTAATATACATAGCAGTATAGAAATCAATGAGTTTCGTCAAGTACAAAGCTTGATTCTATCGGATCACATTGAGTGTTATTTTTTTTTTGTCTAGCCAAGTATTAATTTCATCAACAATTTATATTGTGATTAATGATTTTAAAGGGATAATCTTATTTTACCGTTTATTCGTGAAGGAAAATAAAAAAAAAATATAAGTAACGAAAATAGAAATCTTTTTCATTTTTACATACAAATAAAACTAGTATAGCTATTATCATTAACAGAAAGTTAGTAAATTCCGCGCTTTATTTGTGCACAAATTAGCACAAGAAAGTAAAAACTTTCACGTTGATATTATTCGACGATTATTCAACGATGATACTCGAAAGTGTTTTTTATCAATGGAGAATCAATGAATCCTTCGAAAATATTGAAGGCACGTTAGGACGGAGCTCCTTCCGCCGGATTAGAGCTCCTTCCTGCAATCCGGATTAAATTTATTCGTTGCGGTGCCTTGGCACGACGAAGGAATTTTTGCAGGTAAAGAAATCGCTTCTTATTATTATTCTTATTTGTTTGTTTTTTTTTTCAATTGTAAATCAGTATTCATTCTTAACACGTGCGTGGTAGTATAACCCGTTCTTTTGTGACAAGGGTTTCTCTTGAATGTTTTTTATTCTTTTTACGAAAAGTCAAGTAAGTGACACAAGTTATTACATATTCATTCATACGTACGTTTGCGTAAATGTTTATACAATTATATATATATACTTTTATATTATTTTTTTTCTTATTTATATATCTATGATTTTGTATTTTTAAAATAAAACAAATAACAAAATATATTATATATATTATATATTATTTTATAAAAGATAATATTGTATTACATATATGTATGTTATTTTATAAAATCACACATATGTATTTTATTCCTCCCCAATGATATTTTACAGAAGGATTATTAAATCTCATATTTCCTGGATATTATTCGAAAATGTAAATTTAATCCACTAACGTAATACCTAAACCACCACCTATCGTGTCTCATGTCTATTTTCAGTTACATTCGGCGCCGTTGCGAAATTGATCTTCTTAATTACGTAATCTTCACGATATTTTATTGCTAATCTTTTGTTAGTTGTTTTTTAACGTATTAAACGGTAACAGAGGTTATTGGCATCACATATATTACTTATTGTCAATGATTTTTCACATGTACTCATAAAGTTCTGACTCATTAAGTTAAACAAAGAAAGAAAATGATAGAAAAAGATAGATAAACAAAAGGAAAAATTTGCCATCTCAATTCTTATATTTCTTTTTTTACATTTTATACAATTTGTTTTTTTTTTTTTTTTTTTTTTTTTAATTTACAATAAGGTCATATTATAGTTAACGAAGCGTATCGTTTGAATTTTTTATTTTTATTTTACACGTTTCTATCTTTTTATTTCGTAATTATCTTTCGAAGAATCGAAGGAAGTATTTAATTTATGAGAAAACTCGTCAAAGGATTGAGTTAATATTATTTTTTTTTTCCTCATTTTATCTTGTTTTTCTTTCTCTCTCTTTTTTCTTTTTTTTTTTTTTTTTTTTTTAAGTGACCAAGAAGTCCTTGATTTCGTTCAGATAATTCTGTTTTTCTATTATTTTTTATTTTTTTATCTTTTCTCTTTAGATAAATGATTTAGATATATATATATATTTTGATAAGCGAAATTTTTTTGAGTATTTAAAAATCGTAATAAACATGATTTTTATTTCTAAAATAATTTATTTGCAATAAAGGAGGAAGAAGAGGAGGAGGAGGAGGAGGAAAAGAAGGAGAGAAAATAAAATAAAAAAAAAAAAGAGAGGAAGGAATGAAAGAAAGAAAAAGAAAAAATATTAACACTAGATATATAAATAAAATCCACCATTTTCAGTATACCTATTTTTACCACACTAGTCAAAATGACTGGTGTATAAAAAAAAATAAAATGCTTTTTTCAGGCTTCCAATTTTATTTACTCTTAAAATATAACCAAAAAATGTTTAACAATAATAATTTTAATAGATAAATGGATTGATAGACATTTTTAAATAACAAAACGCTTAATTATTTACATAAATCAAATGTTACATGAAGCAGAAATTTGGAATGAAAATGGCTGGTCTGGTATATCTAGTGTTAAAAAACAAAACAAAACAAAACAAAAAGTAAATATAAAATTAGGAAAAAAGAAAATATTTCTTCGTACAATATAAATATTACATTAAAATATAACTTTTTTTTATAATCAAGTTAATAAACAGATTGGTATAATAAGCGTATTAGTTAAAATAGAACAAGGATTCAGGTTAACAAACGTAACTTTGCACTTGCGCCAGATTTCGTAATATTTTTGGTAAAAGATACAAGATTTGATATTCCACAAAAATATATATATATATATATATATATATATATATATATATAATACGATATGAAATAACCTTGCGAAAATCGTACGGTCACGAAGTTCCAGCGGGAATTTTGAAAAACTATAACGATTTTGTATATTAAACGAGTTACGACGTCATTCTTACGTAAATATTACTATAAGATATGTGTTACGCATAAAGAAGAAGAAGAAGAAGAAGAAGATCAAGATGATGATGATGATGATGATGATGATGATGATGATGATGATGATGATGAAGAAAAAGAAGCAAGCGTATTTATTAAGTTCATAAATACCGATCATCATGTAATAATTTATCGTTATAATTGTTCAAATAAAATTAAATTCTTATCTTGTGCAATCGAGATATCGAATTACTGATCTGTTGTTTTCTTTCTTTTTATTTATTTCTTTATTTTCTTTCTTTTTTTTTTTGCTCCTATATAAGAACGATGAACTATGCACATTTTCTTCATTCTTATCGTTCTTATTGATGAATTATAGAAATTACGCAATATAGATAATAACAATGATAAATAAATGTTAACAACAATTTTTCGACGAACGATCGAGTGTTGCGTCGAAACGTATAACACATCTTACAGTGTGTTAAGATGCTAGCGTAAAGAGACTTCATGGTCACGTGATCTGGCAGAATATTTCAGCCGGCCATACAACACCATTGGTTGAAATATATCTGCGGCGTTAAGAAAAATGACAAGAAAAAAGTTATAAATACAAATTCATTTTCTAAATTTAATTAATAATAATAATAATAAACAAAAAATTTCGATTATTTTCAAATAAGATTATTCAATATGATATCAGTAACTTATATGTATCAAAAAAAAACAAAATGGATTATTGATTAACTCAGTTATCATTGAGAATTAAAAAATGACACGATAAAAATAGGGTGGGGGGGACAGGAGAAAGGGATAGAGTAGGAGAGTGGTAGAGGAGGAAGAGGAGGAGTAGGAGGGGGGGAGGCGTAGGAGTAGGGGGAGGAGGAAAAGAAGGAGAGAAAAAATTGTAAAAGAAAAAGGAGGCAGGAATGAAAGAAAGAAGGATAAAAAAATAAAAATATATGAAAAAATAAAAAAAAGTAAATGTAAAAAAAAGAAATAGAGAAAAAGTAGAGGAAAAAGTAGAAGAAGAAAAAGGAGAGAGAGAGAGAGAGAGGTTTGCCTCGACCTTCGATCGAATTCTTCGCATGCATCCGTTTCCTTCGTCGAGCGGTCGGTCGGTCGCGCTTGTTGGATCACGCGTGCTTTTTACCAAGCAAACCGGAGTCGAAGACGGACAAACCGTAATAGTGAAAGAAAGAGAGATAGAACGATCAGTCCTCGGCCGATCGGCAAAGCGGGAAGACCTATTGCGACTTCGACTCGTTACCGAGCACGTGTTTTAACCCTTTTTTATACCATTTACATTGTTAGTTTCGTATACTAAAAAATAAGTGAGTAAAACCAATCTTGTATTCTTTTATAGACACACATATTATGTACTTACTGTTTAAAAAGTATTTTTCATTCTTTCGTTTTTTTTTTTTTTTTTTTCATTTATTCTTAACAACCAGTCGTGTTTTATTTATTTATTTATTTATTTATTTTTATTTTTTATCCTCCTCTTACGTAGCTTTGACGGACCAAATTTGTCCTGAGTTGTTTGGTAGACACTAATCAATTTCAAGAAAAATTCAAGTCTCTTAGTTCGTTAGATCATTTCTATGTACGTTTCTTTTCTACGAAAAAAAAAAAAAAAAAAAAAACGACTCGACGACCAATTTTGATTATTTTTTATTAGTCATTCGTAAGTACTGTTTTTATTATGTTTTTTTTTTCTTTATTATCCCCCAATTATATTTATGTATGTTGAGATATGTCACTCTTCGAATATGACACGTATTATTCGTTTTAATAATTTTTTCATACGTTTTATATACATATATATATATATATCGTTTACAAAACTATAGTCAGCATTTTGAAATATTTCGTCTCAGCACTATTTGAAATATAATAAAATGTATTTTTATTTTTCTTTTTTTTTTTTTTGGTTTGTTTCCTTTTAATTCTTCTTTTTATTCGTATTATGTATATTATAATAAATGGTCGGGTCTCAGTAGGTCGCGAATCGTACGATTATTATCGATTCTCAGTGAACACATTTTTCTTGTTGCAAACTTGTATTTACATGTTTAACAGTCGATACTCTTTTCGTATCTCTATCGGTTTTTATAGATTGTACAACACAGTATATTCTCAATTGTCAATTGTGTACCGATAGGATATATTTCGAGATAACATTTCAACTTCAAAGCTGAAAATCCAAAAATATCAATTCGTAATCGACGATATGCTTGAACTAGGCAGAGACGACACAACTCGAGTAGTCGTCGATTAAATTATCTAAAGTTTGTTCATGGTAGAATATACACATTTTTACTTACGTCCGTAGATAAGAAATATTTTATTAATAAAAAAAATTTTGCGCATTAATTTTATTCACAAATCATTGAATCGCAATACGTTTGTTCTTTGATGTTTTCAAATATTAACGTTGTATAAAGGACAGGGTCACGGGAATATATTTGATTCGTTCAT
The DNA here is from genome assembly GCF_049000335.1 of Polistes dominula. NCBI lineage: Eukaryota > Metazoa > Arthropoda > Insecta > Hymenoptera > Vespidae > Polistes > Polistes dominula. The sequence continues at coordinate 2,290,982 of NW_028300998.1, read as the reverse complement.
TTGAACGATCAATTGGAACATTGTGAGACGGTGTAGATTATTATTCGTTTTATTGAAATAAATTAACAAGCATGAGTTAGCATGATCACAATTCGATATCAATCTTGTCTTCTTTAATGGTGCAATTGAAATGTTTGTACTTCGAGCAAAATGTACGATTCGTTTTATTTATCCAATCTTTCCAATGTATTATTATGTATATTTACTTGCATACACAAAAACACGCACACACGTATATGCGTTTTCAATTTAGTATGCACACAACTATGCATGGGACGATGGTGCTCCTCTTGGAGCCTTTTAATAATCACATACCAGACACGTATTGTGCTTCGTCATTTTTCAAATGTTTTATATCATCTAATCGTGTAATAATCGATAGTGAATTGACTATAAATATTATTTTCTATAAACTCAAGTTAGTTGATAAATAGAAGAACGTTTAACAATCGATAATTTCATTCATTCAAATACTAAACCTAATTAAGATTTATGTATTATCTATTCATACCATAACCGGTTTTTATAAAGAGTATACTACTTTTTTTTTTTTTACTATTGAATCGAGATAATAATCAACTTGATTATTGAATGAAAATAAATCGTATCATTTGTAGATATAACACAAATATTATTTATAATTGTAAATTGTTTTAAAGTTAAAAAAAAAAAAAAAGAAAAAAACAATAATATATTGAATATACAATTTGATTTGAAAATGTCGTGGAAAAAATCGATTGTAGTACGTTCAGTATTATTAAATCAAACAATGCAACAAGTTTGATGATAAAAGGTAAGATCGATTATTTCTCGTACATTCTAGATCGAAGAATGTAAGCCATGATAGCATATAAGTAGCGATTGTTCAATCTGATTGAACTATCGTAATATTGAAAATTATGTGGAACTTGATTATTATTAAAAATCGAATATTCATTTAAAAGATATTGATAAAAGAGAGATAAAGAGAAAATATAAAAAACAAAAAAAACAAAAAAGATCAGTAGAAATAATTAGTAGATAATGCTCGTTTTATCAAAATTATATTAGTTAGATCTCTAGTGATAAAAAAAAAGAAAGATAGAAGATATTTTCAAATCAGAGGACGAAAGTCAAATTACTAAATGATTTTGGATATGTCTACTGGTAATACTGGATTGACCGGTTATGTTAAAGTAACTACGTATGATTATCTTTCGTTCGAATAAAAAGCCACTTTCAATATTAATTTTCACTTATCTTCCAACTATTTTCTTTGATTAAAGGTGTAATTGAATCTTATTGAATCATTAATTAAAATGAGAAATGATGTAAATGTTTATAGGTCGTATATATATATAATCTAACTTGTTGTCGGGTTACGATAAAAATATCTTTCAGACAGAGATTGCTTCTTCCTTTACGTAGAATATTTCGTCATTAGACAAAAAAAATATAGATTTTTTGAAATTGAATTTGAAATAATTTTGATTTCATTACGCTAAATAAATAAATAATAAATGTTTCATATAAAATAAAATAATATATGCAATAAAAGATAATATTCTTTTCTCGAAATTGATTAAATTTTGATTGAACGAATTTCCCCACTCCCCCCAAAAAAAATACTGTTTTGCAAATAAAAATGTGTAGTACTATATTTTTCCATTATACGGTATTATGTCATAATATAGTATTATACTGGATATATTAAAATTTTAAATAGATATATTAAATTCTTATTAATATATATTATATATTTATTATTATTTATTATTATATATAATCTTAATATATATATATATAAATTACGTGTCACGTAATTTACGTTGTTTGTCCGCAATGGACTCCTAAACTACTGAACCAATTTTAATCAAATTTTGTACACTCTGTGCAGTTTTATCCAACTTGAAAGATAGGATAGTTTATATCTCAATTTATAATCGCAATATTATTTTATTAATCGCGAATTATTTGTTTATTAACAAAGAGTCACGATTATCTCTGTTAGTTCGATAAGATTCTAACAGATGGCGGTATAAGGTAATTCGTTCATTTAAAGACGTATGTATCGGACTGATTGTAAGCCACAGCAACGCGTGGCGGAGCACCCCTAGTATTTATTATTTTATTTATATATATATTACATTATATTAATTATTATTATATTAAATTCGAATTAAATTAAATTAAATTAGATATATTTAAAAAAGGAAACATTTAAAGAAACATTATATAAAGTTAGAAATCATTTTGTACAAATTAAACAAATAATAATAATAATAATAATAATAATAATATTATAGTGTGTGACTTAAGTTAATAAGTACTGTTCTCATTAGGACGAATAAGGACGAATAGAAAATGAGCAAATAGTTGTAAAGAAATAGATTTCGATTAAAATATTATCGTCGACACGAACGTTGCTATTTTTATGTTAGGATCGTGAGGAATGAGGCTATGCCATGCACCACAGTCTTTACATTCACCTGTGTATCATAATATCGAAGGGACATTTTAAAAGTCTATATATCCTATAGGTTTATTCGCTTCATCGATCTTCTTTCTTCCTTGTCTCTTCCTCGCACTTATTCTTGTTATACCATTAAAATTGGTTACTTCGAAACGTTACGTAAAAACTAACTTTATATTACTTGTCACGTTACTTTTCAACTCAATAAATTGATTATTGTAAATAATTCTTAAGTGACATGTCGTAAATTCACATTAGTTTTAATTCTGCGTAAAATATTCCTATATCCTGAATATATATATATATATATATAATATCTTTAATATTAAAATAAATCAACTAAGATGACGTAAATACATAAATAGATTAATAATTGTTTAAAGGGTTAATTTGTCACCCGATACGTCCAAGTAATATGATACGTTATACGATATACACCATACTATATACACGTTACTTACGATATATACGTTACTTCAGTTCAGTTCATAATTTTCATAATTCATTTAGTAACTAACTTTGACAATGTCATTGAATTAGAAACTATGTACGTAGGAACGTGTAACAAGAAACTGATCAAACATTAGTTATCAAAATATGAAGTGAAGCAGTTATAAATTCACGGTAGTATTGTATGTTAAATTCATTATGTATGTTTGTTGTTATTTGACATTTTCAATAGAAAAAGCTTAAAATGACGTAAATACGTATATGTTTGTTACTATTTAAAGGGTTAATTCATTATCAAGTATATGCTAGCATATAGAATATATGTAATAAACATGAGTAATACGAATGTAACGTTATGTTAATTTATGCAAATTTTGTAGTAATTCATCTCTAGTATAAGTAGCTTTAGTTAAAGTTGAGTGAGCTTCGTGCCTTGGCTATGTAAATTTGTCGAAAGAAATGACCATGTAACTTGCATAGAAATTTCCGTTCTTTTTTTTCTTTTTTCTTTCTCTCTCTCTCTCTCTCTCTCTCTCTCTCCTTCGTTTTAATCGAATCATTTGTAAAGCACTTATTTTGGATCAATTAATCACGTGGAAACATATATGTACGTTTTATTAACTTTCATAAACGATGATTTATTATTTGACGCTCATTCGATAACGTTTTAAATGTTTGTTTCTTTTTTTTTCTTTTCTTTTCTTTCGTCCTAAAAACAAAGTGAACAATTATTAATAAAATGATAGAAGTGAAATAAATTCATTTTATACCATTGTACAATGAAAAGTATTAAACTTTGATAAAACGAAACAATGAAATAAGGACACGATAATAAAAAAAAAAAAAAATAAGACATAACCGTGTCCTGTGTTAGTTTTACATTCTTTTTACCACAATAAAAGTATAACGAAACGATGAGTGTGATTAAATGTTAGTTAATTTTAGAAAAAAAAAAACAAGTATTCCATTATAGGAGGAAATATTATAGAATAGCGTGGGAAAATGTAAAGGTTGATATTTATCATTTTTCTTCGTAGCGTTAAATCAAAATAAACATTTCTACGATAAAAAAAAAAAAAAATTGTATTGAAGTTAATCGATAGACTTATATGTTTATAAAATGCCTTTCTTATTCACTTGAATTTTTTTTATTAACATTCTGTCGAATTTTTCTTTTCTTTTTTTTATTCCGTTGCATCAGAGTTGCGTAAAAAAAAATCTTACTGTTATATAAACGTCGATATTTCGAACGAAGTCATGACCCTGTTAACTTCGAACTAAATCATTTCGGATAATATTCAATTGAGAAATTTTATATTAAATATAAAAATAATATTAACACGTTCACGCCGGCGCGTACCACCGGTGGCCCGCACTAGACTGTCCCATCTGGCGGCTTGTACCACCGATGGCCCGCGCTTGACTGTCCCATCTGGCGGCGCGTACCACCGGTGATCCACCCTGGTCCAGGTTTGAACAAGCAAAAATCACGCGCCGCCAGATGAAACGCATCTTAGATTCGAGTCCCGCCCCACAGCGCAGACACTGAAAATCGGCGCCGGTGTCAACGTGTTAAAGATGTTGTACTTTAATTATACCTGCTATTAGAAAATGATATAAAATTGATAAATAGTACGAATTTTGTTTTTATGTTATATTTGTGTATTCGCGTGAATATTATTCTTCTATGGCTTGGTTATTCGAATAATAATCAAATATATAATATATAAATAACGAATTTACGATTAATTTAATTGAAAGATCAATGTGAAAAAACTTTGATATCTGTGAATTAGAATTATATAATATAATGTTCTTATATGTATATGTAATCCGATCGAAAGCGATTCATTTTTTCTACTTTTTTTTTTACATTGAAAGGTGTGACTTTATGTGTTAGTCAAAAGGTCAGATCGATCAATGCCATCGTAATCTCATGCGATCGAATCGTATTAGAAGCTTAGGAAATAGAAGAAACCGATAAAGGTTGTTTCTAAAGGAAGGTTGTCACTCTAACTGTACTGTAACTTGTTACTGTTTGGTCAGAGAGTGAAAAAAGTTGTCTAACAGTAAAAATCAAATAATAAATATAATATCAATTTAATTTACTTGCTGTATATAAAAAATAAGTGTGGAATATTTAACGAAATTGTTTCTTATCCTTATCTCAATACTTTGATAAGTTGTTCCTATAAGATATTCCCTCTTTGCCTAATAATAAGTATGGAAAATTACCGAATATATATATACATATGTTCTACTAGAATACTGTAAAAGAGACAAAATAAAATGAAAATGATAATAAAACATGAAAAGAGAAAAACTAATAACAAACTACGATAAAAGCGCGTCACATTTACAACGTAGTCGTGGCAATTTTGTAATGCATAGTTTCGTTTAATCGGCACGTTAATTATGGACGACAAAACGTGTTGTTACGTCATTGCAATCATTTCTCATTGTATGCATCATCATAGAATGATTAGACAAAATCGCAAGCAACTTTAATTCATTGTCTCTTTATCAACCCCCTCTCTTTTATTTTTATATCTTGATCTTTTTATTTTTCACTGTCATTCAAGTTATTATCTCGATTGATATAAATGCGCTCATATAATCATTATGTATCCTTTAATGATAAACTATGTTGTGCAAAGAAAATACTAACGTAGTATTATTACGTTTCAGATTATCATTTAGACCGCAATACTGAATATTCATTTTTACGGCCAACTCACTTGTACCGAAAGAAAGAATGCAAAATAATTGCGATGACGATGATAACGACGTCGTCTACAAGGACACAGTCATCGTAGGTAAGGCTGTAGAAAAAAAAAATGTTTAGCTATGAAAAATGATTGATTTCATCGATCGATGTTTTTCATTAGACATTAGGGATTGGTAAATTACATTGACTATACTTCGTAGGAAATAAACAAAAATCGGTAAGACTAGTGACAATATTTAATATAAAAATGAACGATTGTATCGTCTCTATAGGAGTTTTTTTTAAAATAAATAATTACATATAATTCTAAGTAAAATTAAGATTATATTTCGTAGGAAATGGACCGAGCGGTATTTCTTTGTCATACATGCTCGCTGGTAATTGGCCTTATTATACCGGCGAGCCTCATCCCTTCAATGAAATGCTGACGGCGCGTCTTCACTACACAACGAGACCGTTTACTAACGACGATGATGTTCTTGAAAAAAGTGATAAGACGACGCAAAATAATTTAGATGAGGACACGTGTTCTCGTCGGCAAAGTAACGTTGCGAATGATAGTGTAATACGAGGTAGAGACTTAGCGAACAGTTCACGATGGAAATTGGAAACGTTGTCGTCCGGTCTCGAGGGCAGGAGCGGTGGTCGACCTTTGTCTTTACTGATGGACCAATTGCATAACCCATGCGTTGATGCAGGTCTCGATGTGCCTTCACTTTTGGATTGGAAATCTAAAGAACAACATCCGGAACACAAGATTATTGATCATGTAGTTCTTGGTAAAGGACAACCTGGTGGAGCTTGGCAGGTATTTGAAAAAGTATTCATTCAATTAGATTAGTTTATATTGAAAATATTTCGTTACAATTATTGAACGATTTTTAAGGAATGATTGATTTTGTTTTGTTTTTTTTTTCAGTCTATGGATCCAAATGTGTTAACGATCAGTTTGAGTCGATGGATGTCATTACCTGGTTTAGATTTAAGACAATGGGAAAAATTGGTAGAGGCTGAACAAGTACAAAAATCAACATTGGCGATTGGTGATCCTAGTTCTCACTCACCAAGAGAAAAAATAAATGCATGTAAACCTGCCAGTCGTGTACCAGTAGGTACTGTTGCTACTTATTACAAAGATTACGTTACCAAACAAGGATTGGACAAATATTTTCGATGCGGGACCATTGTAACTTCGGTACGACCGATCGATTCCATTGATGTCAATGAAGATTTTAGATGGATCGTTGAAGGATATGAAAATAAAACTGGTAAACGTTTTGAGTATAGATGTCGAAGGGTAGTTCTTGCCACTGGTACTACAGATCTATCCAATCATTTGGGAATACCTGGAGAAAGATCGCAATCCTCATGGGTGATTCATAATCTTAATGATCTAGAATCACGTTTAGATCAATTTGTAAACATATATGGTAGGTGATTGTTTTCGTTCAATTTACTCAGTTTTTTCATTTTTTATTCATTTGCCTATATCTTTATCGCATTTGATCGTTTTATCGTAGGTGAGGCTGCATTTGACGGATTATTGGATCCTGTACTAGTGATAGGTGCTGGATTGAGTGCAGCCGATGCTATTATGGCTACAAGATTTCGAGGAATTCCAGTGTTACATGTATTTCGGGATGCATCCAACGATTGGAATAAGGAATCGAACGATAAAATACAAACAAATAATTTGGATAAATTACAGTGGCTTCCAAGTTCTATTTATCCGGAATATCACAAAGTTTATGAGATGATGGCAGACGGTGGTACTAATTATCCTCTTTACAAATCATTATCAGGATATACTCTTGTTGATCTTAATATCAATAATGATGATCGTAATAGTAATCAATGTAATAAGCATACAGTCACACTTTGTGCTCCGAATGGACAATTACAAAAATTCCGAGTTTCTATAGTCGCGATACTTATAGGTAAGTTATATTTTTATATTGATTATATATTATTTATATGTAGTAGATAAAAAGTAGTAATGTATATTTGAATAAACGAACATATATACGAACGGTAAGATATCTATAAATTATATTTGTGATCTTCGTTATTAACAAAGTTATGATATATATATTTTTTTTTTATTATAGGTTACAAACCAGATTTATCGTATCTAGAAAACAACGGTACAGGATTTGGAAAAATACCCGATAAACCCGTCGATTGTAAATCAAATCCGATCGATATCGACGATATTACATATGAAGTTTTGCAAGCACCTAAAAAGGGACTTTATGCTTTGGGGCCTTTAGTGGGTGATAATTTTGTTCGTTTTATTCTAGGTGGTGCATTTGGTATTCTTGCACATATTCTAAGTCTTTCTACGTGAGATACAAATTTCATATCTCTTTTCTTTTCAATTTTTCGTCATCACCTTGACGGAATGTATTTACTTAATTTTTTGCTAAAATTCTATCACTGTTTTTTTTTTGTTTTTTTTTTTTTTTTACCGAATAATTGCATTTAAATCCCTCAAAAGTTTGTATATATATTTGAAAAATTTATTTTTATATTTAGACTATATGATGTGTAAGAGCTTTACGAACATTTGCTAATTTTAAGATATCCTATAAATATTATTCATAATGACTACAAAAAAAAAAAAAAAAAAAAAAAACAGGAACATAAATACCATTGCAATATTAACATTTTTGTACGAAGTAATGTATATAACATATGCGTACGTATTTTGCACTTTATACGTGAACAAAATATATGTACATAAAGATTGAAACATAGATCTCTCCATTAGTAGTTTTTGTTTGAAAGTTCTTGATCAAATGTAACATATTACAAAAAGAGATAAATAACATATTTATACGAAATCATAGATATTGTGCATAGAAATAATTTCTAGATGTGAAATGCACTTGAAGTATATACTTAAAAAACACACTTGTTGTTGTATATAGTAATATAGTATACATACAATTATATGCACTGTAATTATGTACATCAATTTTGTATACTAATTGTATACATACAGTATTGGTGTATAAATGTAGATAACATTTTACAAGTAAATAAGGTTTCATGCCGAGATAATAATAATAATAATAATCATGTGAATACTCTTGCGAATTTTGTACCAGTAGTTTACTTTTTTGGTCAGACAATCTATATTCCCTTTTTGGGTCAACATTTTTTTGTCGTGCTATCCTATGTCCTTTATAATGAGGCGTACTACAATATATATATATATATATTCGTATATATTATATATTTAAAATTAGCAAAACAATCTTAATTTGAATTTTGTATAATAAGGAATATTATTTTTGGTCATTTTATGATTTAGATTACCGTATTTGATTTTTTTTTTAATGAAATTTTAATTCCAATAAAGGACTATGAGAGAATAGTTCATTTATTCGTATTTAACAATGATAAATTATTTATACGGTAATTTGTAATGAAATATTTTTCGCCATTTATTGTAATTATAACAACAGATTTCTTTGTAATACATACAACATATAATTATTTCAGCATATATTTATATGAGAATATTTAGAATTTCAATTAAATTTGCTAAATATATATATATATAACAAAAATGTATATGAGTTTTCTGTAATGAATATTAGTAAAGTTCCTATTAAAAATATAACAATTTTAATATCACAAATCAAATTCACCGAGAGAAAATGAAATAAAAATGCATTTGATAATTGAACAGTGGACAAATACATGGTATTATTATTATTTCTTTTAAATATCTTTGATAAGAATACCTGTACAACACATGTCAAATGTACATAAAATATACATATAATAAATAAATAAATATTTATTATATTTTTTAATTGTATTCTGTGGAATGACCAGTAACATAATAAAATTATTTCAATGTTCAAGATAAAACTATATATATATATGTATAAGATTGAATTCAATTCAATAAGAACATTATTTCTAGTTTTGTTATATTCTTCCGAAAAGTTCTGTCCGTTTCTCAATTAAGAGAAAATATGAAAAAAAAAAAAAAAAAAAACAAATATTTACTGAGCAATATTATTTCCAATGTTACTAATGATCTTTTTATTATTTATAGTAATGAAAAGAGATAAACTCTACATATGTTTCAAACGAACACGTTCATATGTATTGAAACTTGCAATAACATTAACGAACAGAACTTTCCGGTAGACCTAATATATATAAAATTGGTATTATTCTCAAATATTTCGGCCATTTATGTATTGAATGAAAATATATCATTATACTGTGGTAAAGATTAATATATATATTTTTTTTTTTTTTTTTTGAAAGGCCATTGTAATAAGCATTATTATCGATATTCACAGTTAGGATTATTTTTCAGTAATTCATTATTTTGTAATAACTTGTTGTTATACATAGGTTTATATATTATGTTAAAAAATATTCTTTGAATTCTATGGGAGATACTTTTGTTTTTGTTTTTTTTATGATTATGTATCACTTTTTTTTTTTTAACCATTTTTACACAGTTTTTTTTTTTTACATATAAGCACTTAAATTGGAAAACATTTTAATAAATAACAATGAGGTTATTAAATACTAATGAAATTCTATATGTGTGCGTGAACACTGTAGAATTTATGTTTTAAATATAACAAATAGAAAAAGAAGTAAAATAATAGCGGATGCCAAAATAACTATACAATAAAGTTTTCTATTAGCTTTTTGATAGGAATCAGCCTTTTTTAATTGTTTGTAACCTTCGGATACTTGTACTTGTGTCTGTTCAATATTGTAATCAATCCGATCTAAAACAGTACCTTGGTCCTGTACCATACTTGCCAGATCCTGTTTGTATCAGAATAGAATGAATTAATTTTTAAAATACATTTGTGAAACACATATATTATAAATATACGATTTTAAAATATATATTTCACTTCACAAGATAAGTAGTTCTTTTGTCTTATCTATATGATAAGTATATTGATAAAGATTTATGATAAGACATTGATTATTATATTCTATTTTAAAATCATGTATAATTTATTATAAAGGAATACCAGATAAGTATTAATATAATAATATCAATAATTATATCAATTTCTATTAGCATGTGTAATAATATTGAATATCCATATTATTTTATTTTAACGATAAAAATATTTGATATAAGTAATCGCGTACTCCATTTATAATATTGTCATTTACCTTAAATATATATTTTAGATCTGAAATACTTTGAACTATATTTCCAATTTGTTGTTCTCTTTCTACAGCCATTTTTAACCTTTCCTCTGGATCTTCTAAATGTAAAAGTACAGATTCTTGTCGTTGTTCATCTTCTTCCCAATAATCAGTTTTAGAATCATTAGACTCCATTAACCAGGAAGCAGATGCCATATCTTCGCTAAAAAATTGATTACTCCTTTCTTCTCTAGATTTAATTTCTGAAATTAATGATTTAATAATTGCTATATTAAATTAATTATTATTATTATTATTATTATTATTTATAAAAATTTATAATAAATCATAGGATTGTTTTTTACATGTATAAAAATATCATACGCGTTAAATAATGATTTTGAGCAGATCTATAACGTATTCCTAATTCTTGCAAGGCAGAAGAAAGTGCCATTACTGCATTTACAGCGAGATGTTTTTGTGCAGATTTTGTTTCTTGTTTTGCCGCAGCTCTTATTGTTTGTACTTGACGATAGCCATTGGCAAATGCACGTCCTATCTCACGAGATAACTTTTCCATCTGCCTTTCTTCCTATAACAAGTATTTTCTATAATTTCATGGATATAAAATTAAATTGATAAGATCAATTTCATTCAATCTATTATTTAACAGCATATTTACAAAATCGAAGAACTACATAAATTGAAATTATATATATATATATATATATAGTCATTTAATGAACATATTAATTTTTATTATTTAACGTTGTTAAGCTTAATTATTAAGAAAATTGGTTTCTTATGTAAAAAAAAACAAAAATAAAACATCTTTGTTTTTGCATTGAAATTAAAAGAAATTCTTGAAATAGACTTAATCGCTTTGGCATGTGAACGACTTGATTGAAAAAGTAACTCACCTGTGACGTGTCATCTAGAGTTGGTCTAGTTAATTGTTTAGCATGCAATTCAATTAAACTATCTATCTTAATTCTTAATCTACTAAGAATATATTGTGTTTCTTCTAGTGCATCTGTCCAAACCGGTGGAGTCGAATCGCTCAAATTAATATTCGTTAATTCAACATTATCCGCATGTATAGAATCTAAATTAACTAAGGCTGTCCTATCCGATAAATTCTGAAATAATATATTAGTTATTATATAAAACATATTAAAAATATAATATTCTTAGATATAGGTTATGTACACAAATACCTGCTCGGCATAAATATGTTTGCTCTGGAGAGCATTATTTCTCATTAAAATAAAAGGTTCTGTTAAATTTCTCGTAGCCATAATTGTCTTATTTTCAAATTTCAACACTTATTTAATATGTACAAGTTGCACTAATTCATATTTTTTTCAGCCAAAGAGGAAAACCCATTTCGTTGCGATCCAACAGTTGACTGTCATCATGGAACAGCTGATTCTGGTGACGTATTGATATTATACATATAGTATATTTCAAATATACTTCTCTGCACAAGTATACTTGTTTAGTTTATAATAATTAGGACATTTTTGGAAAAGATAAATTAATATTATAACAATAAATATATTCACAATATATAAATACATATAGTCATAATAATTATTTTAACAAATTTTTGGTTACTTACAATTAATGATACATTTTTAAATTGTTTATAATATCCTGTGTTCATACAAATATATTTAACATAATTTATAATGTTCTATATATATCTATGTATTATAATGTATATAATACATATTAGATATAGAGAAAATTATTATACTTTCTTAAATATTTACACAAGCAAGATTATATTTAATAAAAGTTAAATCAATATATATATATATATATAACCTATTAAATAATATATTTATTGTTTGAAATTAATCATTTCAAATATTGTATATTTAATAATTGATATACTTTTGATTGATAAATAATATACAAATGATGTAGAATAATACTATATTTACAATAACATTATAATTACATTTTTAATTATATTTTAGTTTGGAATTACAAATAATGTACAATTATGTTATATCTACTCAAACATATAATTGTATTATTAATGATGTTTATATATATATGTATGTATAAGTCTAAAAGATCTCAAACATTAGAAAAAAATCATTTTTAACATAAAATATCTATATAGTATCTATAGCACAAAATGTTCAATTAGAATCATATTACAAACATAGCATGACTTCTATATATATATATATGGGTAATATTATACTAATTTATTATTACATTTACTTTTAGATGAAGTATTTGTTTCTATTATCAATGGTCTTGTACCATATAAGTTTCCTATTATTACTTGTCGTTTAATTAATTCTAATGCATCTTGACCTTTTTGAAAAAATTGTTCAATTTCTTTTTCATCTTGTAACGTTTTGTTCTGTTGAAACTCTTGTCTTATTTTGCGAAGGGCATACATCCTACATATAAAAAGAAATCAATTAAAATATTATCAATTAAAGAAAAATAACTTAAATGAAAATATATATATATAAAGTTTAGAAAAATGTTAATTTTTAATATACAGGGTGTTTTAGTTTTGTTTATTTTTTTCCAACAAAATTTTTTCCAGTTTATCGTTAGCAAAATTAGTAATGATTAAATGACCATTATTCTCAACGATGAATAAATTGAGTAGAACAATTCTTTGACTTGAAGAAAATTCAGACAAAAAATTAGTAATGCAATAAATTCTACTCTTCACAGATGTCAATTCTACATTGATAAATGATAACATTTTAGTAATTATAAGGAATTATAATTTGAATTGATTTGAATCAATAATCTATTCCTTTTATAATAATAATAAAAAAAAGAAAAAAACGGTTCGTTGTCATTTCTTATTTTGGGGTTATAGTTTTTTTTTTTTAATGAAATTTTAAAGTCCATGCTTATTAAACATTCTTTTCTTATTTTTTACTTATAAAATATCTTTGTAAAATTTAATAGAGAAGAAAGCTTAGCACTCTGTATATATTAATCAATATAATAAAAAATAAAATAACAAGTTAAATTATATGATTTCATACAAACATATATTTTATAAAAATAGTTGTAAAATTGTTTAGTAAAATATAATAATCATATTAACAATAATTAATAGTAGTATTTTCATTAGGTACAAGTTACTTGTTAACAAATCATTGATTTATTACAGAAAATTGATAAAAGTGATATTGAAAGATAATTTATACATCATGACATAACAATAATTAATTACCTAAAGTTATATGTATTCCATTTTTTACTTTCTCGTATTAAATTTCGATAAAGATTTAAAATTTGATTTCGAGTACAAGCCATCGTTTACAAATTTGTCCAAAACAAAAGAAAATATAGATGCGAACTCTTAATGATATTTGGGAAAAGATAAAATTCTAATATTACCGATTCGTTTTAGTATCCTATTATTTGTTGTCACCAACAGATGGTGCTTCGTACGAAATTATGTAGCGGTACAACCGATGGTCGCGCCATCTAAGTTACTAGAAGGCTAGGGAACCACGCTAGCAAGTGTGGTCACCAGACTAGTACAGTCTGTGCGTAGCCGTTGAGAAGTGTACAAGAAAGAAAAGCAAGTCGCATCCGTTAAATAAAAATCATAAAACAAAATTCAGTCTAATATTATCTTTACTATAGAGAAACCCTCTACAATTAAAAAATGTTACTTCTTAGGAGATGGCGCTCTCGATTAATTTGATTTAGGGACCCTATAGGAGGGACGCGCTATACACATTGCTAGACTGAAAATTTGGGGGGACAGCTTCCGTTGCATCGAAGCTGTTGCGTTGAATCATTCGCGCGCAATCACGTGACAGGAACTCGTGTAGTCACGTGATTGCGCGCGAATGATTCAAACATTTTAGTCTGTAAACAAACGATAAGTTATAGGATAGGTTTATACATTTATACTTGTAATTATTAAATAAGTAAATTAAACTTACACTTATAGAAAACTACTAAAAACAAAACAAAACAATTAAATATAAATATCACAATAAAAATTATAAGTATTCCAAACTTAAACTAACCACAGCCGTTAATACATACTAAAGAGAAACATGGCTGAGCTATGCAACGGAAGCTGTCCCCCCACATTTTCAGCCTAGCAATGTACATGGCGCGTCCCCCTCCTATAGGGTCCCTAATTTGACATAGGGAACTAAAGAGCCGCATGGGGCTCGCGAGCCGCAGGTTGCCGACCGCTGGGATAGTGGAATCTTTAGGATGCACATCCTTCCTGGGTCTTCAGAAGCGGTTACCTCCTCGTGGTTAGACCTGGGCAATGGATATTACTTTCCATGTAATGTTTATCATATTTTGATATGATATACATTCCATGGCAAGTAAAATCTAGCTAAAGACCGCTTACCATGAACATTATAATTGTAATTAGTTTCTTTAAATATTCCAATGATCATATTTTGATTCCTTTTCTTTATTCCATTTTGTCCATTTCATTTTAAGAAACTAATTACCTTATAATGTTTTTTAATAACTTTTATATTTTTACACGTACCATATTAAATAATAAAGAATTGTTTAAATGAAATTTTCATTTTATTTTGTTTTGGAGATGTTTAAATTGTAATAATTGTTAATCCATTGGTTTTTAAATAATCTTAATAAATTTACAATACTTTTTTATTTCCAGGCAAATAGATGTAACAATCGATAAAAAGATTTAAACTAGATGCATTCATTACATCCTTACGTCCAATTACTTGTTGTTCGTATATATTGAAATATTATTTTAATTATATTTTTATAATTAAGTATTATATACTAAAAGTATTTTTTATGTGTGCTGATCGTTTAGATATATTTGTTTTGTTATAAATTAATTATTTTCTTTGCACTTGTTCGTGTTAAAATTGCCTTCATCATCTTATTACATGTATGATGATCGCTTTGAAATAAGTTTTAAGTATACACAGCAACCATAGAAAAAAGTACAAGAAAAAATCTATTGTATAAGTAAAAAATACTTATGTATTGTCTCTTATTGTCATTAGAAACAATTAAGTAATAAAAAGTTATTATATAAGTTTTGTACTTTGATCGATACGCTCAGTATATAAACATAACATTTAAGTAATTTACTTTGATGGATCTGAAAAGTAGGAAAATATAAATTAATCAAAATCTGAAGAAGAAATAATAAAACTAACAACTTATTGTACATTTATCAATAGACTTACTAGGAGTAAGAAAATTGAAAACCGGATATCTTGGTGCAAATGGTAGATCAGCACCATATACGGAATTCGAATCATCTTCGTCTTTGATATTATCAGCCTTTTGCATACACTCTTCATAAGAAGGAGGTGCTATAATCAGCAATATAATTTATTTATTAACAAGTCATCAACGTTTATGTCAAGATTTCAAGATTCTTTTGACTCACGCATGTGCCATCCTACTGGAGGATTTGGTGATTGAGGTCCGTTGATATTCGGTTGAGGTACTGATGGTAGAATAATTTCAGGTTGCGGCATAAATCCAGGTATAGGTTTTATGGAAGTAGATACTGATGGTTCTGGATCAATAATTGGAGCTGTTGGATTAGTATTATTTGTTGAAGCCCATGGTGTCCATGTTGAAGAAAATAGAGGTTGGGTTCCAATTAATATTGGATATTTTCTATCGACTTTTTTGTGCCTGTTAATTACATTAATTCAATTTATACATTGCATATCCACGTAACTATTGATAGGCATTTAATATAATATTATTATTCTTATTATCAGTCTTTGTTGTTATTAAGAGCGTAACGTGCTTCAAAATAAAAATAGAAATTGAATTTGTTTTATACTCACAAACCACTAACATGAACGTTCACCCGTAGATAATATTTCAAATCAATAATACCACAATATTCTAAATTAGATGGTGGTAGAGATGGGACATATAGTTTCAAATTCGATTGATGAATCGCTGTAATTGGTCCTTCGTCTTGATCCCTTTGTATTACGATTAAATCCCTTTTCGTTGAGCCGTGTGCATGAAAGGTAAGTTCCTACAAATCTGGTTGTTCATTATAGCTGCAGAATTTTAAGTATATTTATGTTTAATTTGTACAAAATGATACGAAAATAATTACTTCTTCTATTTTTGCGGAAATTTTCGTTACATGAACTTTTTCTGATTTTAGATTGGAGAATACTTCTGTCATTATGTATTGTCCCGGAACGTACCCTGTACTTGGAATTCTTATTCTAACGCGTATCAAACCTCTGTTGAAGCAAAGACAATAAAAATTTTTTGATGTCTCATCGTCTATTCCTACCTGAAACCGAAATAACATTTATTAATATTTGATTTTATAAATTGTTTTTTTTTGTTTGTTATTTCCTTTTGTTTAGGAAAAAAGGATTGCTTACGCATTGATGCGAAATAGGGTTCAAATCAAGCCCTGTTACGACTGTAAATGCAGATTTAGTCCACCAATCGAAGTTCCATGGGATATCGACGATTGCTTTTGCCGTATAACGAATATATCCTACTTTATGTTCGAAACTACACGGTATGTTTGTTGGTAATTGAAAAGAAAAATAATATACGCTTTCTCCTACCGGAAGTTCCACCTCCTCTACATTTTAAATAAGTTGTTAATTGATTTTAATGTTATGTTTTTTCAATCGGAAAAATTGTATATTCGATTACTTATGCTTACCTGTTGATTTTCTTAACAGAGACAATTCAATACTGAAATATTTTTCTGTAGCGGTGTGATGAACAGTTCTTGAAACTGTTTTACCTCGTGAATCTCGTTCCGATCGTGTTGTCGTCCAATGAACTCTAGCTTCTCCTTTGAAATATATCTTTACATCTGAAATCGATTTGTTTTGTGAATATTGTTTGAACAAATTCTTATTTACTTTTTTTTTTTTTTAATAGGTTTTTATCGAGAGATAAGATAGTTAATAAAGATTTTGTGTGTGTGTGTTTAGATTTTATATTATCCTTTTCATGAATATAATAATTTAAAATATTCAATATATTAATTACTAAATATATTTAATAGTTTATGACTTTGTCATATTTTATTAGTAGTTTCTTTTAGATCATTCAAAGGAATAACTAAAGTCAAGCAACGGGGGTATCGTTAGTAACATGAATAGGTGTTCCCTTTGGAAAACCAAAAACCACATTTTGTTGACTCTAGAAAGATTGTAAAAAAAATGCGGTCTTTTTAATTTTTAATATTATTATTAACTGACATTAGAACCTCAAAAGTTTCTTGTCACAAATATACAATCCCATCAGTATTCCTGTCCCTTAGTGCGACTCCTCCATTCGCGGTCGTCGTACCCTATTTTTTTAAGATCCCGAAATAATATTGTCCTCCCATCTACGTCTCGGTCTGTCCAATGGTCTTTTCCCATTCGGTATACCGATCAGCATTTTATTTGTCATTCGATCCTCTCCCATGCGCGCAAAGTGACCTCCTCATCTTAATCGGCGTGATTTTACGACGTTAATAATGTTCAGTTTATTATACACACGGTGCAATTTAACGTTATGAAGTTTTTTCTATTCTCCCGTTTTCTTATCACGTTTTGTACCGAAGATTTTTCAAAAGAACTTTATTTTTCGATTACCCCAAATTTCTGTTCGTCTCGTAATGTAAATGACCATGTCTCGCTGCCATAAAGGGCTACCGGTAAGGATGATAATTTTTTGCGCACACCATATGTTATGTTGACGCGAATCCGTTTCAAATTAACGTACAATTTTTAAGTTGCAATTATACCGTGCGTTTTGTATGAAAAGTCTCACGACAGTAAATTAATACGGTGTGAGTGGTTTTGTAGTATACTAAAGGCAGTTCTTTAGTCAACAATAAATTTATTAGTTAAGTCTTGGCAACTATGTTACAATTGTTCGATGTGGACTGTATAAATGTATGATGATTGACAAGACTATAATAGTCAGAATGTATTACAGACAAAAATGTATATCTAACGAACAGATGATATTTTGGACAGACAGTTCTTACTTGATTTTACATGTTTTTAAAACCAAATTACCTATGAAATCTACCGGGCGCCGTATCAGCGTCGCTCGAGGTCAAAGGGTTCTATTTCAATCTTTCCATTGTTCGATTTATTTTCAAAATCTCATTACTAGAAAGTACATTATTACGTGGATAAAAATATATATTCGTAATTCAGAGAATATTATTTATCATTCTCTGATAATAATAGTTGATAAAATTTTCGACGTTAATATTTCATTTCCGGTTTGTTCTTTAATAATACACTTTGACGAATCAGTGAATAATATTGATTATCACTCTACACTTTTCTTTATCTTTGAATTGATTTTATGTAGTAGATAACGAATTCGAACGAAATTTTATATATATATATATAAACTTATTTATTATTTAAAATGCATTTATTCGTGAAAATATATTATGTTAATCGATAACAAAATTATTAGGTAGCACACATTAATCCTTCGTAATAGCATTTAAACATATTACTGTATAACATATGTTATAGTAAATTAATAATACATTTTTTATTAATTTATTGCAATTATTACTTTATATTGTTTATTCACTTTCATATTGTATAATTTAAAAGAAAAGTGTTCTGCGTATTCTCAGAATTCAACATTAAGTATTAAGTTGAAAAATCGATGAATTAAAGGATCGCAAAATGTTGGCATTAATTTTTTTTATAAAAATGCATTTCCTTATTATTGTTTTTACTAATGAAAGTAACGTAAAAGTCACGCGAATAACGCGAATGCAAATATAATTAATTATGCATATATAAAAGTAGATCAAATCGTTAATATAATGTACATTATCTTATCATATATTATTGAACGACTTTGTCGATTATAATTTAGCCATATTGAGTTTAATTATTAAGACGACTTATTTGAAATATAATTAATAAATTAATTAATTAAAATATATTTAAAAAATTCTCAAAAATCGAATAATTAATCGATTTTTTTATTTTTTTTTTTTTATATTTCTTACCTCGAACACTTTTCGTTTGATCCAATACGATTGTTACAGAACCAGTTATATTTTCTCCTGGAATGTAAGTAGCACTAGGTCTATCAAATTTGACAATGAATATTCTCGGAGACATTTTTATTATTCACAATTATACAACGTTGGTTTAAAAAGTGAAGAAAGAAAAATCCTTTAAAATTTGTTGCATCGATTATCGAATGATGTAACAAAAAGTAGTTGGATTAATGTGACCATGTGATGAATATCATCTTTACACTAACATACTTCATTCACGCAATGATATTGTCAACTTGTTGGTTCCTTGTCTACTTATTCGATGTAAACATAGATTTGTTCAAAGTTGCACTGATGTTATTTGAACTTCTTCATATGTTGGATTTTACGCTTTTAGAAATTCTCCGTTACGTACATACGAGTGTACCGAGTACGAGTGTATGGACAAATTATGAACTACACAGTTGAGGCGAACAGTGCCGCCATCATGTGTCCTTGATCTTTTGATCGTTTGTTATACCGGTTACATCTTATTCAGGGGTAAATTTATAAATTACTGGATTTATGTTTAGAACAACGTTTTTTTTTTAATTTTTTTACTTTTGCAAATCAATGAAAATATAAGAAAATATTAGACGAGCAATAAGGACAGACATACAAACCAAAATATAAAGTATATTAATTTTTATTACATGTATACATTTAATAAAATTTTGAGGCTGATTTTTACAAATATTTTTACAATAATTCTTATTAAGGAAAACAATTTTCGGAAAAGTTCCGAAAACAAATTTCCAAACATTTTTGAACTTATTTCTTAAATAAGTATTAGTTGATTTTTTTTTTTTGAAGATACATTTGTTAATATAAAATAAATGGGGGGGGGGGGTACATAAACCTAATCCTCGTTAATTTAGAAGATAATAATTGCTCGTTATTGATAGATTACGTTATCAAATTATTATTTAAGAAATTAGAATTGATATATAAAAACATAATTTTATAGAATTAATGTCATACATGAATGAAATTTAATTTTTATTGTCAATTTTATATTTTCTTTTTTTCTTTTTTCATTTTTATATTATATAATATATTTTTTTTTTTATATATTTCAATAATACAAATCATTTAAGGTAACAGTAAATAAAAAGTGTCATTATCTATTAAGTCTTAGTAACATTTTCGCTTATTAAAATGACTAGTAATTCGTACAAATTTTAAAAATCTTAAAATTTAAATACACGTGTAAAAATCGGTTTTTAATTAATTTCTATATACGTACAAAACTTGTTTTTTTTTTTTTTTTTTTTTTTTTTCAGACAAATAACTGTCAAAATTAATAAAGAAAATTTAAATCGATGCCTTCATTAATCCTTACGTCTAATTACTTGTTAATCGTATATTAAAATATTCAAATAATTTCTAAGGGTAAAAATTATGCAAAAGAATCTTTAGATAGATGTAATTCATTCGTTTAAGTATTTTTCAGGTGTGCCGATTGCTTAGATAAAAAAGTCTTGTTAGAAATTAATTTTTTTCTCTGCACTCGTTCCTGTTAAAATTGCTTTCATGATCTGCATAGTCTTACTACACGTGTAATGATCACTTTGAAATAAGTTTTAGGTATACACAGCAACCATAGAAAAAAGTACAAGAACAAAATCTATTGTATAAGTAAAAAATACTTATGTATTGTCATTAGAAACAATTAAGTAATAAAAAGTTATTATATAAGTTTTGTACTTTGATCGATACGCTCAGTAGATAAACGTAACATTTACGTAATTTACTTTGATGAATCTGAAAAGTAGGAAAATATAAATTAATCAAAATCTGAAGAAGAAATAATAAAACTAACAACTTATTGTACATTTATCAATAGACTTACTAGGAGTAAGAAAATTGAAAACCGGATATCTCGGTGCAAATGGTAGATCAGCACCATATACGGAATTCGAATCATCTTCGTCTTTGATATTATCAGCCTTTTGCATACATTCTTCATAAGAAGGAGGTGCTGTAATCAGCAAGATAATTTATTTATTAACAAGTCATCAACGTTTATGTCAAGATTTCAAGATTCTTTTAACTCACGCATGTGCCATCCTATTGGGTGATTTGATGATTGAGGTCCGTTGATATTCGGTTGAGGTATTGATGGTAGAATAATTTCAGGTTGGGGCATAGGTCCAGGTATAGGTTTTATGGAAGTAGACACTGATGGTTCTTGATCAATAATTGGAGCTGTTGGATACGTATCATCTACTGAATCCAATGGTGCCCATGGTGCAGAAATTAGAGGTACCGTTCCTATTAATACTGGAAATTTTCTATCGACTTTTTTGTGCCTGTTAAATACATTAATTCAATTTATACATTGCATATCCACGTAACTATTGATAGGCATTTAATATAATATCATTATTCTTATTATCAGTCTTTGTTGTTATTAAGAGCGTAACGTGCTTCAAAATAAAAATAGAAATTGAATTTGTTTTATACTCACAAACCACTAACATGAACGTTCACCCGTAGATAATATTTCAAATCAATAATACCACAATATTCTAAATTAGATGGTGGTAGAGATGGGACATATAGTTTCAAATTCGATTGATGAATCGGTTTAATTGGTCCTTCGTCTCGATCCCTTTGTATCATGATTATATCCCTTTCCGTTGAGCCGTGTGCATGAAAGGTAAGTTCCTACAAATCTGATTGTTCATTATAGCTGCAGGATTTGAAGTATATTTATGTTTAATTTATACAAAATGATTAGTTAATAATTACTTCTTGTAATTTTGCGGAAATTTTCGTTATTTGAACTTTTTCTGATTTTAAATTGGAGAATACTTCTGTCATTATGTATTGTCCCGGAACGTACCCTGTACTTGGAATTCTTATTCGAACGCATATCGAACCTCTATTGAAACAACAACAATGAAAATTTTTTAAGGTCTCATCGTCTATTCCTACCTGTAACCAAAATAACATTTATTAATATTTGATTTTAGAAATTGTTTTTTTTTTTTGTTATTTCCTTTTGTTTAGGAAAAAAGGATTGCTTACGCATTGATGCGAAACAGGGTTTAAATCAAACCCTGTTACGACTGTAAATGCAGATTTAGTATTCCAATTGAATTTCCATGGTATATCGACAATTGCTTTTGCCGTATAACGAATATGTCCTATATGGTGTTCGAAACTACATGGTATGTTTATTGGTAATTGGAAAGAAAAATAATATACGCTTTCTCCTACCGGAAGTTCCACTTCGTTCTCTTCTACATTTTAAATGAATTGTTAATTAATTTGATTCATAATTTTTCTTTGATTGGGAATATTTGATCATATTGAATAATCAATGCTTACCTATTGATTTTCTTATCAGAGACTGTTCAATACTGAAATATTTTTCAGTAGCACTGTGACTTACAGTTTTTGTACTACTTTTACCATGTATATCTTCTTCCGTTTCTGTTGTCGTCCAATAAACGTGAGCTTCACCTTTGAAATATATTCTTACATCTGAAATTCATCGTTTTGAGATGATATTATTTATATAAATATATTTATTTTCATTTGTTTTTAATAAAATTTTATAATTAAAAAAACCATAAATAAATAATGATGATTTTTTTGGCTAAAAATTTAAAGTATTGTTCTTTTGTGGAGATAATAATTTTAAATTGTAAATAAATTTGTATCATTAAATGTAATTTTGTAATCATCAAATTTTAACGAGCTTATTGTTTCATTTTCTTGGATTACTAGCTTCATTTTGTTCATTAAATTCAAGATACGTGAATATCGATAGTAATATAAATGAGTGACCCGTTTAATTGTTGTAAAAAAAAAATGCCACATCTTTGGTGGTATTGAATATTGTGAGATGATGTTAGTAGTGAAATGACTCCAACTTGTAAGAAGGGTGATAGTAAGAAGATAAAAAGAAAAAGAATATTAATATCTATTGATTATATTGTTTAATTTATTTTACATAAGTCATTAACAGAAAGTACATTATTACATGGATAAAAATATATCTTCGTAATTCAGAGAATATTATTTATCATTTGTTGATAATAATAGTTGATAAAATTTTCGATATTAAGATTTCATTTCTGGTTCGTTCTTTAATAATACACTTTGATGAATCAATGAATAATATTGGTTATCATGCTACACTTTTCTTTATTTTTCAATTGATTTCATGTAGTAGATAACAAATTCGAACGAAATTTTATATGTATAAACTTAGTTATATTATTTAAAATGCATTTATCCGTGAAAATTTAGTTGATAGATATAAATCTTATTAAATAGCATTTTAATCCTTCATAATAACATATATCTATATACTATACATTTTTTATTTATTTATTGCAATTATTAAAATGTATATATATATTAATATAATTTATATTATATTATTTTATAATTATATATTATATAATTAAAAATAAATATATTTTTTTAATTATATAATATATACATTAATAAAATAATATATTAATATAATAATAATATGAATTATTATTTTGTAATGCATTTATTTGAAAAAATATATTATGCTAATCAATAAGAAAGTTATTAGATAGTACACATTAATCCTTCGTAATAGCATTTAAACATATTACTGTATAACATATGTTACAGTAAATTAATAATACATTTTTTATTTACGTAATTTCAATTATTACTTTATATTGTTTATTTACTTTTAAATTGTATAATTTAATTTCAAGAAAAGTCTTTTGCGTGTTCTCAGAATTCAACATTATGTATTATTAGATTAAAAAATTTGATGAATTAAAGGATCGTTAGATTACGGCATTAATTTGTTTATAAGTTGCATTTCCTGATCATCGTTTTTATTAATGAAAGCAATGATTAATATTAAATTGCCATTTTTATTTTTCTTTATATTTTTCTATATCTTATAGCTATTATAAGTAATATACTTGTTTTTTTGTATGTTGATTAATGAATCGATCGTAAGTAAACTTGATGAACTTCATAGAAATAAAAGTAGATGAAATCGATAATATAATGTACATTATCTTATCATATATTATTTTGAACGACTCTATCAATGATAATTTAGCGATATTGTGTCTAATTATTAAGACGACTTATTTTAAATATAATTAAAAAATTGATTAATTATAAAATATTTTTCAAAAAAATTTTGAAAAGTCGAATAATTAATCGATTGTTTTGATATTTCTTACCTCGAACACTTTTCGGTTCATCCAATACGATTGTTACAGAACCAGTTATATTTTCTCCTGGAATGTAAGTAGCACTAGGTTTATCAAATTTGACAATGAATATTCTCGGAGACATTTTTATTATTCACGATTATATAACGTTGATTTGAAAAATGAGGAAAAACAAAATTATTCGAAAATTCTTCTAATCGATTATCGAATGACGTCACCGAAACAAGTAATTTACATGAACATGCGTAATATACGACCCACTGACAAAGTTCATGACACTTACTTGTTGTCTACTTGTTGGTTTCCTCACTACTATTCAATGTAAGCACGGTTTGGTCCAAGTTTTATCAAGATATTATTAGAATTTCCACGAGTTTTATACGATTTCAGCGACATCAATTGACAAATTATGAACTACACGGCAGTAGCACACAGTGTCGCCATCATGCGTCTTTGATTTTTTGTAGGTAAGTTTGTTATACCGGTTACATCCAATTCAGGGGAAATTACGCCACTTGACTCAGCTCTTGGACTGTAAATGATGCGCGCGGCGCGCTTTTGTATCGACTGCTGACGGTGTTTGTATGTTAAATAAAAATTCAGCCTAACTATATTTTTTTTTGATTTTTCCCATTATTAAGAACTTGTATACCAATTTTTAGATTTTAAAAAACTGTTGCGACATACATGGTTTTTTCACAACTTTGACGCGCTGCTGATGCGTCCCGTTACGATATTTTGAAGACTGACGGTGTCCATATCATTTTTTAGTTAATTCACTATTCAGAAACCAATTTTGAGATTTTATAAAACTGTTGCATTTTTTTGCCACTCACCTCCTCGTCTATCCTATGGTTTTGACTTTTACACTGGTTTCTTATATTATTACATCTCTTTCATAATATTTTTGCCTCTGTAAATTGGTGAAAATATAAACAAAAATGTATTGTTAAACGATTAGCAGCAAGGAAGGAAATAAAAACCGAGATAGAACATTCTTTTTTAAAGTGCAAACTTCTTTAGAATCGGGGTGATTTGAAATTCGATGAAACGGAAAAACGTGAAACTCGATGAAACGGAAATGCGTCACTAAAAAGAGATAAACATAAATACATTTATAGGATTTAGCCTGCGAGAAAATGAGATAGAGTACAGTATACAGTGTTTCCTATTATCACGGTCTCCTCTTTATGCGGTGCTTCGTAAACTCCCCACTTTTGCTATTAAATGTTATACATATGTGTGCTTGGGTGCGTCTGCATATAGTGTCGAACCGACCAAGAGCAAAGGCATCGTGTATAGAGTATAGAATATATGTATATCTATATTGCACTGCCTAATACTTGCTCTGGTCTGAGACCCACGTGCGAATGATATACGAATGTATGTATACATGGGTTAATAAGTGTATGTGCACCTGAGTATACGAAACGTAGATTCATATTATCTCAAACACATACTTAAAAATCAGTTAGTTCTTTGACTGGACATTAGATGGCAAATACCATTATCTCATGAAGTAAAAATTATATTCTGATTTACAGTAAGGAGCATAACTGAACCAATAAACAATAACAAAAGTATATATATATGATTCGAGCACTAGTTACATTTAATATTTTAATTTATAGGATCATGTCTGTAATATATCTTGAAAATTTCTCAGCGTATAAAGCTAATTGTTAGTTGATGCAACTGCAAATGAGGAGTTGTAGCTCTCTTTTTTAAGCGTGAAGAACGATTCAGAGTATTATTGGTAAACTGACGATTGTTCACATCTTTTACTTAATAAAGGGGAGTTAGGAGAATCGGAGCTTTCACAGTAGATATTAAACGAATATTTAAAATTACATACATTTTTAATAATTAATAATATTGAATAATAATATGTTTCTTTTACAACGATTTTTGAAGAGACAATTTCTTTAGAATCGTTGTGATTAAAAACTCGATGAAACGAACAAAATATGACCAAAATTGTTCCGTTCTTTGTCAAGTCATTTAAAGGAAAATTAGTACAACAAGAAAAAATAACATGGTTGTGTTGACCCATGATAAAGATATCTCAAATTCACAGAAAGACTATTATTTACCTGAGTTTCACAAAAAGATATATTATATTTACTTAAGTTAGGACAGAGTATCTAGTCGTCGATTAATATTCTACCATTTTTATGTGTACCTATGGCTATCGCATTCGACATTCCATTTTGATTGCTAGAATTTGGAAATTGTAGTTTTTGTCAGCAACCACCACCCTAAGATGTAAGTATAGGGTGATCATATTATAATAAATGAACCCTACAATTATCTTACATCTGATACTGTGCATTTGTCTTAATCTTGAATCTTCAATCAAGCTTGGCTTTTTGAAGGTTTCACTTCTAACATGTTGTGATCTGCACATATGTATTTCCATACTTAATATTACAAAGTGCAAGACAAGTATATCTAGTATATTAAAGTTGTATGTTAACGGCCATACCGTGATGAAAACACAAGTTCTCGTCCGATCACTTAAGTTAAGCATCACTGGGCACGGTTAGTACTTGGATGGGTGACCGCTTGGGAACACCGTGTGCTGTTAACACTTCTATTTTTTTTTTTAAATTTATTTAGTAAATTTTAGCAAAATTCTCGTAAAATTGTACAAGTTATTTAAATTAAAAAAAATTATCGCCCATATATCAAGGAAATTTTCGCAAAAATTGTAATTATTAAATAAGTGTTTTAAATGTTATAAACAATATTCTTAAGTATTTTCTAGTAACATATAAAGCTTATAAATAAGTTTTTGCGGGCTTATTAGTATTAAATAAATAGGACACCTAACTTCATTTACCGTTAATTTGTACGATAATAATTACACGCTATCGATAGTGTGTTATCAATTTATTCTTTTAGAAATTATTTTAGTGATATATTAAAATTTAATCTTGTCGAGCTTACGTCATTCATGTATGACTGTTTCTTTACGTTATCAATTTTAAATATTTTTTATTTCAACGATACAATCTGTTTGAGGTAACTGTTGATAAGAAATGTCGCTGTGTGGTCAGTGTTAGTAGGATTTGCGTTTCCTGATATTTTTATAGATTTGTAGAAATTCTAGACTTTATTGTATTATGCAAAAAAAGAAAAAAAAATACTTTAGAGTTAATTCATGGTAAATAACAACGATTATTGACAAATTCGAACTTTTTAGCAATGTTTATCTATTCAATGTTTTATCTAATGATCCAGAGAATGTGTTAATATTTCGAATATTAACCAAGAGATGGAACTAGTGTAGGGAAAAGAAATAAATATATTTTTTAAATGAAAGACTTTATTTTTCAATTTTTAAATTTTAAGAGCCTTAAAATAAACTTATGGCTTATGAATAAAACAAAAAGTTTAAATAAATTTAATTATCTGGTAATTCTATGATGATAAAATATTAAACTTAGTTTTAAATATTATTTTAATATTTTTCGACAAGGTTCGATGATAAAAATGGATTGATATTTTTTCATTCATTTTCGAGACTTAATCAGAAGTTAAAATAACTTTACCCAAGTTTTATTAGTTTTATACTGTTGTTTTGATTTAATTTCAATAATTTCATTCATAAAATCGTGTTTATTTCAGAATTAAATAGTTTTTACATATGTATATGAATTATACATTATAAAATTTATTCAATTTTATATATAAGATTTTTCGAAATTCAAAATATCCATGTTTATTAAAATGTATGTTAGAAATTATTACATTTTGATAAAAATATTTACCGACATATAAAATTATTTCGAAAATATCTTCCTAGAAGATAATAGATTTTGCTTCCTTGTTTACGAATATATATGGTTATAGGGGCCACTATTCAAAATTTTTTTTTAAATATTTGCAATTTTGAACAAAAATTTGAACAAAATCCGTGAGGGCAAGACCTTGGACTCCTCTTGTAAGAACTTTATTTTCAAAAATCCTAAATTTCGTTTAGTCCTGTAACATAAGTGACTACGTTTCGCTACTATAAAGGACTACCGATAGGATGATAGTCCAGTATATCCTGATTTTTAAGAGCTTAGACAGGAACCGCAAGCTGAGTAATTTATTGATCGAATAAAAGCACGCATTACCTAAATTGATTCTTATCTTAAGTTCGTTAAAAATATATTTTGAATTTTTTATCCTATAAAGTAACTTTTGGGACACTATATATATATATGTAATTGTACTACTGTTACAATTGTAATACTGTTTTATATACTAAAATATAAACATACATTATATAAACAATTATATAGATATACATATACATACAAGATTTCACTTGAAGTATCTCGAGATTGAATTGTGCGTGCAATGAGAGAGAGAGAGAGAGAGAGAGAGAGAGAGAGAGAGAGAGAGAAGATAGAAAGAGAAAGGAATAGGAAACAGTAGGATGTAAATTCAAAGGTCATCAGTTAGGCTTGAGTTATTCCGTTTGGAACAGATCGTAACGTATGAGGGTGAAGGTTTGGAACGTATCTAGGAAAGGTACGTGAGTGGTGAGAACGAGGTAGGGATGCGATGAGGTAGAGGGTGAGGGTGACTTATATACGCGTTCCACCCCCTCAGTAGCGTGCGAGCCATCGACGAGGCAGGTAGTCACGCTTTTTCTCGTATTATTATCATCTTGATTCGATACTACAGTACATATTGAAAGTTCGTTGTTTCTTCCATACATCGTTGTTTGTTTCATCTTGATTTTATTCTCTTTCTCTTTTATCTAAATTAATTCGTTTCCTTGTTTTTTTCTTGTTTTTTTGTTTTTTTTTTCGTTTTATCTCCGCTTTTCTTTTTATTTATTATTTCTATACCCCCTTTTTATATGTTGTTTATTTTTTTTTCTCGATTTGTAGATATCAACGAGATTACATTCTCCTTCGTTTTCTTGGAAGTTATTATCATCTTTGAAAGAGTGTAACATAAAAGACAAATGTAATAAAACTATTAACCCCTGGTGCAAGTAGTATATCCAGTATTTCTACGATCAACAGGTTAACTCGTATTGGCCGCATGACGAATTCTGTAAGTCTGACGATACACCATTGTATCTAGATTTTTGTTAATTCTCATTGTTTTTTCTTTCTTCTTCTTCTTCTTCTTGTTTTTTTTTTTTTTTTGACAATTAGTAATTCTTCTTGTTAAATTCTTTTGAGAGAATATTGTATATAGAGATGTTGTGTATTTTTGTTGGTGCTTATCTATTATACGTTTATGAAGATAATATAATTGTTATCATTTATTAAAGACTTGCTACAAAATACAGCCCTTTAGAATGTTCAATGTTACAATAAAATAGTAACGTGACTAGTCTGAATAATTCCCATATTATCTATGTATAGTGTAGAAAAATTTAATAAGATGTCACAAAGCCTTATTCTTTCAACTTTTTATCACGAATGTGATAATATCTTATTTCATTCTCTATTTTTCCCTTTATTTACATTGATTTTTTTATTTATATTATTGTCAATGCGAAAGCATACTAAATTTTAGACGAATATATTTGTTCATACTTGCATTAAACAACTAAACGAATTTTTTCTTTCTTTTCTTTTCTTTTTTTTTTTACCGTGTTTATGTTATTTATACATTTCGTTAATAAGTATTATATAATCGATGAATAATCGATAAACAATAATAATACACATTGAAGACAGTTATCAATGTTAATTTCCATAAACTCGTCTAGTTTTTGATAACATTACTGGATAAATCATTTAAGAAACATATTTTTTTTATTGTTCTTCGTATCGATATGTAAAAAGAGAGTTATCTTTCTCTTTCTCGTTTATTTAACCTTTCATAAATCTCGAATATTCATTACAAAAGATCTTCCCTCTCTCTCTCTCTCTCTCTCTCTTTCTCTTTCTCCTTCTCTTTCTCTCATGTTCTCAGACAAGGGTGGATTTTCTTCACATTATCATACGAAGCTATAGAAACTTGCGTAACTTATAATCATCCTTTTTGCATTAGGCTCGCAGAAATGAAAACAATGACTTTGTATTCTCGCATTATTTATTCAAATCTAATGAGTTTTCTTTCAAATGTTATCCACGTGTTTAGATAATTCTTATAATCATTGAATTGTTGTTCTTTTTCTTTTTCCTTCTCAATTACTTGATAACACGTGCAGGAAAGTAAATGAGATCTTCAGTAGATATAATGAATATTTGATTTGACAAAGAAAAATAGAAAAAGTGACATAAAGAACAGGAGAAAGAGAGGACATATCGATATCATAATCGAAATTTATATTTTATGTTAATATCGATAACAATTAGAAGATGAATCATCATCATCATCATCATGAGAAAAAGATAAGGAAGTTTCAATGTTAAGGATCAAGGAAGGAGCGTTAATTTAGAGGATACGTTATTTTGAATTGAATTAAAAGAAGAAAGTGTAAGAATTAAAGAAGACATTTAGAAAATTTATAGAAAAATGGCAACGAATAGTCCAGAATCATCGAACCAATTGAAATCTCCAAGGAGTCCACGTCAATTACCTCAGATACCGATCTCAGGACAAAGGAGTCCTTGTCAGATGTCGGTTACAAATACACCGGGTACACCTCTTGTATTTAAATTCCCAGCCAAATATTATCCGGAAACACCTAACACGAATTTCGATTTCGATGGATTTACATCTACGGCAGACTCTGATAAAGTTGGATCATCGCGAAGCCCATCTTATTATTCGTTGAATAAAAATCAAAAAAGTGCGAATAGCAGTGATACCTCGTTACATTCGATTAACAGAAAATCAACTGTTTTTAAATTTTGTGATCCTAAAAAGAGTCTTGGTAAGACAATGAGTTATCCACCCAAAAGTCCAATATCATCTTCAAATAATAATACGATGAATGATAGTCATGGATCAGTAAGTTCATTTAATTTTTCTCCTAAAAGTCCGAAAATGTTTGATCGTCGAAGAAATTCATCCTTCGTTCTGGGTGGGCTTAACAGTCCAATTTCACCGACTATAGTTGCTCCTACATCTTCCTCGTCTCACTGTAGTCCCAAACACTCAGATTCTGAATTGAGATCTCCTAAGGAAGGAAATGTTGTCATTGAAGACGAAAACGTTGATCAAAATTGTTCGATAAATGAGAAAATTCATGCGAGTAAAATGGGTGGATACTTGAATCGTAGTCAGGGATGCTTGAACGATACTACTAGAAATCGTGAAGGAAGTTCACTTAATAAAAGAAATAATAAAAATGAGAAAAATATGGCCAGAAGATCGACCAGTGATCTCACCGAAATTGAAGATGCTGAAACCGAAGTCACTTTATTGTCTAGTCCAAGAAGACGAGGATCCATGAAAGGTGGACTAGGTAAAATGACTATGTATTTTTTTCGTGTGTGTTCTATTTTATTCATAATCATTTGAAATATTATTTCTATAGATCTATCAATTGTTTTTACCCTGGTCGTCTATTGACATATATCGTATTGGCAACAAATTATTAAACATTATATTCTTAAAAACGATTAATAAGATAATGTGACCAGTTTGATATTTATAAAATTTGTTATCGTAGGTATTTGCGATAAATAAAAACTTAACAAAAATATCGATTGAACGTATTCGTGAAAAGTCAATAGAAGATGGGTAAAAGGTAAACGCGCGATTTTTTTTTTTTTTTTTTTAATTCTATTTGGTTACGCGTGTGCACGTGTAATGAAGATAAGAGGAACAATCACTCATTCCTGCGTCGTCGTTACCTACACATAAAAGCCCAAAAAGCCAAACTGTCGATAATTGATTTTCGCGGTGGTCTTTTGCGAAGCGAGATTGAATCTATGGAGATTTAAAAATCAATGAAAAAAGTATTTCACGTTGCTCGACAATATTTTCATTTTTATTTCTTTTATATATTATTATTATTATTATTATTATTATTATTATTATTATTCATTGTTTCTTTTCCTTTTGTTCTATCTATTCTTAATTATAACATCGTTAATATTTTTAATTTATTATTAATAAATAATTTTAAATGATAAAATATATTGAATAAAACAATTGCAATAGTTAAACAATTATGTGAAACATTCAAATGAGCTAATTTTATTGTTTCATATTTACAATTTTTCATATGTTAATGTAATGCATCATTTTACGGACGTATTATAACAAGAATAATTACAAACGCATTGGAGTGAGTGATTTCAATTATTCTCTTTTCTCAATAGTTAGCTTACACATTTAATTCGTAATCCTTCTTACTTTCTTTATCTGAAAAGTCAAGGATTTAGAAGATCAATGCTTAAAAGTAGAAAAGCTTGCCCTCAAGCTTAGAACACGTTCCTTTGTTACACAAGTTTCTATTATGAAAATTGATTTTTGACTAAATTTCAGTTAAATATTAAATTACTTATAACATTGATCTTTTATATAACTGAAATGCTCAAATTATGTTTAAAAACGAAAAGTGATATATATATATATATATATATATATATATATATATATATATATATATATATTTTAAATCAAGTTTAAATATTAATCCTCTACAATTCTATTTAACCCTGAAGTTATGATATCTTTTTATGTTTAATTTAATTTTGTATATATATATATATATATATTATATTATACTGTAATCCTTGTTTTATATTATCAGTAAAATTCTGTTTACCTATTATGAATTCTATCTTTAAATATCAGATTTAATCCAATAGTTTCATTAAAAGTATTTCATTTATTGTTAACTTATAATTAGAAGATTGATATTGGTTAACTTCAAGATATTGTCTTAAAGAAAATTTAATGAATTCTTTAAATTTATTCCTCATTTGTATTTAGAGATTGATAATATATATTTGTTGATTTAATATTATATAATATTATATTTAGAAAATTAGGTGGGAACATTTGTGTTATAGAGGATTAAATAACATTTATTGATGTATCAATAAAATAAAATAAAATAAAATAAAATAATGTTTAAAGAATATAGATATAAGAGTATATAAATTAGATTAGCTAGAGGAGTATTAGAGAGTTAAGAGATGAAACATATGCAACGATGACAAAATTATCTTCATTGCATTAATTTGAGTACTTAGATAATTTGATAATTATATTTGATCATCGTGCATATATATATATATATATATGAACATATGAGCAATTTATATGCAGTGCCGATAAATATTAGCTGTTAGTCTATACATCAAAGTAGGAGTATTATTTACCTATGCAGTATATGAGAATATAATGTATAATAGCAAGAAGGAAATGTAGAAACGTGGTTACATCCCGCGATATTGGTTATCGCTGCTTCGGCAATCCCTTTGATCATTGGAATTTTGATGAAATTCTCCGATGTTCCAGCTTACCTGGCGTCACGTCGTGGCTCTCGCGATAGTCAATGCTCCAACGTATCGAATATTAGTAACGAGGATGTTGGTCCATTGAATTTCAACGCTCATCCGCATAACCGACGACGAAGGACTTCCAATTTCCTCGAATTACCAGGTATATACTTTGTAATTTAATTTATAATATATATATATTTTATTTATACATTACAGTTAATAATTTCATATAATGATTGAATTCATTTTCATTCGATAGATTATAAAATAATATATTTATTAAATATATATGTATATATAAAGATGTTTGAATTTTTATATAAACAAAATAAGAAACAATTTGTTAATTTAATTACAAAATAACAAACTAACATTCGTGATTAATGTATAATAATAAAATGAGTGTAAATATGTATATATATATTATTTATAATTAATAATATGAACATAATGACGATTAGTGAACATCGTTCTTTGTTTTTTGTCTTGTTTAGATTTAAAAAAAAAGAAATTTGTTTTATTTTGATTTAATCTTTATTTTAACGTCAAATATTTGAAAACTGAGATTAATTTGTAATAAAGCTTTAAAAGATTAGAACTTCATTTTGTCTAACTTGAATTAGAAATAATTTGTGTGTAAATATTTGAGTTTTTGAGACCAACATCTATGTCAACTGCTGTAATGTTTACCCGAACGTAAATTAAAGGATAAAGTTGAATATCGCTATGTAAAAGCCAATATGACTTAATTATGAAATAGATAGTTAATGAAAACTGTTATTAGCAGGAGATCATACCAACATAAATAAAAGTTTATCGATACGATACATGATGCACATATATATATATATATGCATATTGTACATAAATTTCATTGAAACTATACTAATGTAAGTTATTTATTGATAATTTTTATTTTTCTCTACATATTATATTGATCGTTCATTCATATGGAGAGAAAAAGAGGAAAGGAAAAAGAACCAAAAAAAAAAAAATTATTTGAAAAAAGTATAGTATAAAACTACGGCCATTAATGGTAATGGGGATCGCAAAGAAAAGATTGAAGTTATTTCGTGGATAGAATCGAGAACGATAAAAACTTAAGCATTATTGCTTCACCGTTATGCTTAAAACGTTGAAAATGCTTACCAACTAGAATATCGAGTTGTTTGCATAGAACAAGAATGAGATAGGAGCTTCTGAACTATTAAGGGTATCATAGTTACCATGGTCAAAAGTACAAAGCTTTTTTTCTTTTCCAGCAACGATATATATCAATTACAAATATTTTATTAAATGTTTTTATTTTTATTCAAGCTGGGGACAGTGTATATTTAAATGTTATCATATTTAAATAAATAATGATTTCATCACCGTTATTTATTTCTATCCAAATGGTAGAAATATTTTCCTAATTTCTAGCCTTGTTTAATTTTTTTTAGTAGAATTATTAGTTCAATATTTAAATAATATATAATAGAAAATTTACAAAAGGAAAAAGTCTAAGTAAAATATCTTCTAAATTACTTAGATTTAATAGAAATGTAGTTTTACTTATAATTACATTTGTTTTATACTATTTGAATATTTTCATAATTTATCAGTTATTTAATTAGAATAATATATTACGTATCTATTTATTATTAAAAATCAAAACTCATACGTTGTGTATTATTTTACTTGTAATATTTGTCATGCAACATTTATGTACAATAATTTTTTCTCCAAACGTATAATTCATAAAATATATTTCTATAGATTTTTATTATATAGCTTATTTTATATATACACATATTTTCACTAAACTTGAGCCGGATCAATATTAGCATTTTATGTTGCTTTTTTTTTTCGTAGTAACGTCGAGAATACTGACAAAAGATCTTACAAAGCTCAAGAAAGATGGATCTTTCATTTTTACAACATTCCTTTCTTTTGTTATCCCTCTGTAAAATATTTCTCTTCTTGTCTTATTTAAGAAAAAGAAACACACACACACACAGTCATGATAGATGATCATAATTAGTAGATAGTTTGTGATATGTGACAATATCTTCTTAATATATATATATATAAATTACGTGTCACGTTGTTTGTCCGCAATGGATTTCTAAACTACTGAACCGATTTTAATCAAATTTTGCACAATGTGTGCAGTTTCATTCAAATTGAAAGATAGGATAGTTTATATCTCAATTTATAATCGCAATATTATTTGTTTATTAACAAAGAGTCATGATTATCTCTGTTAGTTCGATAAGATTCTAACAGATGGCGGTATAAGGTAATTCGTTGACTTAAAGACGTGTTTATCGGACTGATTATGAGTATTTAATAATATGCTAATAAATTTTTAGTTTTTATTTTTTACGTTTTTTTATTTTCACCTTTTAATAAATTCAATCTTAATCTTATTCACAGAAAATGAATTGAATAAAACTTCATAATCTATTCATTTATTATGGCGTAAGATTTGTTACCAGAGGGAGAATTTTTTTTTAGAGAAAAAAAAAGGAGAAATCGAATGAGAGATGAACGAAAGAAAGTAAAAACTTTGACCTCCATTTGGACAAAAGTAGTAATCATTCAAAATCGTTCGTATTACGGTCGTTGCACATAAGAAGAAAAGAAACGAAATAAAAAAAAGAAAAAAGAAAAAATGTGGTAGAAAAATGATGATTACAGTAATCACGCATACCTAAATACATACATATGTGTATGTACGTACATAAGTAAATTTATTTAAATCATCGTTTAAGGATAAGACCGAATCAATCATTATAAATAATAAATAGTTTTTTTTTGTTCTTTCTAAATGAAAATAATTCTAAATAATAATTAAACTTTGAAGCAAAATATTTCTAATTTGTTGTCTAATCACCCTGTATAATACAATTTCCTTTGAAATTAGATACACGGTATAGTTAGATAGCAGTGACGTATTGGAGATAAGTGCATTCGATCATATGATAAGTTTCACTCACACTTACACGACAAGCTTGCAAACATGCTTTGATTCTCTAACCAAATCGTAGCAAACCTCAGACCTCAAACAGTGTCATAGATCTTTGAACTATCCGATAGAATATATATACATATATATATATATATATATATTCAAATTAAATTACTATTTTTTTATATAATGATAATAGGACGATCGAATAAGTAATATTTCAGTTGACTGTATAACAAATGATAGTATTAGTTTATTTTTGCTTTTCACTTTTGTTTTATTCAATTTTGTTTTATACAAATATAAGTATTTAATAAAATGCAAATTACAATTATCCCCCTTCCATCAAAATAAAACCTAATTATTATTTTTTAATATTAAATAATTTTTGTTGTCAGGTAAGAGAAAGAAATTGATTTAGATAGTTGGTCGAGAAATAAGAAAAAAAAAACAAGAAATTTAACGCAGACATACGTATACAGATTTTCATTCGAGTGTCAGGTATCTTGTTTCTAGTCAAAGGAGAGATAATAGTCGTTGTAGTAGTAAATTTCTAACAAATTGAAAGAGAAGCGCCTCCGTTTACAGAAGTTTATCGTTTAATGCAAAACCGATTCGCTCATAGCAAAGAGAATAATTTGATCTGACAATGAGTTAGTATCTCCAGTGAAGAAATAAGTTTCTTTATGTAGCAAACTCGGCTTAATACTACTCAACTTTTTGTCAAGTTCACGAGAACCTTGTTAAATTTAATAAATGAATTTAAATAATTACTTATATATATATATATTATACATATGTAATGAATAGAGATAACGTGTTTTATTCGTCTCTAAAGTTCTTGTTATTAATAAATCGTTTATAAATTTAATGCAAAATGTTAAAAAATCAACTACAATTAAATAATTAATTTTAATGATGAATTATATATATATGAAAATTATAGAATTTCAATATTATATTACATACGATTTTCGAGTATTTATAATTTCACGTATTATACATTTTTTTTTTTTCAATGAATTATAACTATTTTTTTTTTCACATAACAAAATTGCTTTAACAATTTATTCGAAATATTTAACAAGTGATGTGTACGCCTATCTATGGTTACATATAATGTTGAAACACTATAATTGTCAGTCAAAGTTAATATACTAGAGTGCAAAGGGATGCATCCTTTACTTCTACAAGGAAGTTCTTCAGTAGAATTTTGAGTGAGAAACTCATAGCAAGCAAGCTCGTCTTCTCTTTCTAATAAGGTATCGTCGTATTAGATGAACTTGTTGAGTGTCCCATGGACTGTAACCATATTAATGTTTCCACATAGTACTATCTTCTACAAACAAGCTATTCCTTGTACTATTTGCTCATCGATATACCTTAGAAAGACGTTCTGAAAAGGCAATTAGTATGATAAACTAACTCTTCTAACTTCCTTGTATTTTCATTGAACTTAACTTATTAATAATCTACTGAACAGTGTCTGAATTTCACGATCGTATATATTCTCTTTTTACATTGTTAGTTAAAGAAAATTATTGTTATTTAGTAGGCAAACCATTAATTTGAATTATGGCATATTTATTATTTATTACATTACATATTATCATATATAACTGTGCATATATCTTCTAATATATTTAAATTACGTGTCACGTTGTTTGTTCGCAATGGACTCTTAAACTACTGAACCGATTTTAATCAAATTCTACACACTGTGTGCAGTTTCATCCAACTTGAAAGATGGGATAGTTTATATCTTAATTTATAATCGCAATATTATTTGTTTATTAACAAAGAGTCATGATTATCTCTGTTAGTTCGATAAGATTCTAACAGATGATATATATAGAATTTAATAATGTACAAATACATTATATATATATAACATAATGTTATCATCTTTTAACAATTCATTTATTATTTATTATAAAAAAATAGATAAAAATAGTAATTTTTCTCGGATTATAAGCCAATTAATAGACACTTAAACGCTTTTAAAAGGTTTGGGAATGCATATATTGAAATCATCGAAAGCGGAATAAAGTTTTTTTTTTTTTTATCAGTGGGAAACGTCTATCTCATTCGTTTAATATTTAACGTTCGTCAGATCGTCGAGTTAGGCACTCGTTGAATCGGTTGTAAAAGTTGAGAAACACGAGAAGTATGCGCGTTATTAACGGGAATTCATGCCTGTTTCATCATAGTTCTATCCTGTAATTAGAGCTTTGTTTAAACAAGTTCGAAAATGTGAATTTCAGTTGGAAAAGCGGCTTTTGAAATCCGCTTTTTCTTTTTCTTTTTTTTTTGTTTTACCTTATTCACCGACGAAAGTTAATTAAATTCATCCATAGTCATCGAATCCTTCGATGAATAGATCTTTTTGTTTTTTTTTTTTTTATTTGTTCTCTTTTAAGATAAATTTCGTTAATTTTATTCTGTTTTCTTTCCCCCCCCCCCCCGCAAATAACTAACGTGAACTCGTTTAAAACACTCGAGAAAAAATGCCAAGTTTTGTATAAAGTTTTCCATGCTACTTGACATTTTCCACGATGCGAGATTTACCGTTACATTTTGTTATAAATTATTTATTTATTTTGTTTTTGTTGTTGTTGTTGTTGTTGCTTTTGTTCAATCTAGTTAATCTAATTAAAAGTTAACCAACCATAAACAATGTTTGTTCAGCATGGAAACACAAACGATCATAGCACGTTCAATGGTTGTACGAGACAAGATCTTCAAAGATACACCTTCAGCTTCGTGGGAGAACACGACTGAATATCATGCTATTCATAGTTGAAACATTACTTGTGTTTGAAGATTATGTAGATACAGCTTTGTACAAATTGTTCAATGAATTCTATGACACGAATATCAAAATTCACTTATTTTTATAACACGAGCAACGAGTAATATCATTATAACAATCTTTTGTAAATATTTTTATATTACATTCTTCGATGATTTATTTGTATTTACAAATTGTAAAAGATTCATGTTTTATAAAATATTTTTTATTACGATTTTCGATGATATATTTGAACCTCTCTCTCTCTCTCTTGTTATTTACACAAGTTAATATATATATATATATATATAAAAAAGAACGATAGAACTAAATTGTTTATTTTTCAAATATTATAATATCTTATATACGAAGTTGTTATTTTATTCCATTAAAAATTGACAGCATGTCCGAATACGTTCATATAAATTTATTGTAACTGCGAAATTATTCAGTCTTCGAATCGGTCCTTTAAATATATTTTTCTTTCTCTTTCTCATCTTTTTTTTCTTGGGTAGAGTCCCACGAGAGAAACATTCTGATGAAATTTTGAAAACAAATTTTATATCTCCATCAGGAGAACTTTACAATAATAGATTGGAATGAACTTTTTTTTTGTTCTTCTCTCTCTCTCTCTCTTTCTCTTTCTCTTCTTTTTCTAATCGTCTTTTCAACACCATTTCAGTGCCGGATCATATTCGACCTCGAGTGCACAGTTTACCTGAAAAAGTTTACAACCCAAGAGCTTGTGATGATCTCTACACATTAAGGGAATTCAGTATAACTCACAAAGGAGTCGTCAATCGTGGAGATTCTATAATTTCTCGAGGCAGTAAAAGCAACACCTCGGTAAATAGTAGCAGGTAATTAACATTATCTTTTGTAAATCATGCATAGAATAATATTTTATTAAATGTTCCATTGCTATTTGTCGTATATTCATATTTTTTAATCATGCACGAATAATATAATATAATAAATTTGTATCGATTTCATTAAGATTTTATTCAATTTATTATAATAAATTCAAGAAATTGTAAAAGAAAATGAATGATAAGATTGATCTTCACTAAAATGATTTAAAACGAGATCGCGATATTGTTCGAAAGATTTTTCTCCAAAAATAATCCGAAAGAATGCTTTTTTTTCTTATAGAAAAATGATATTTTCTTTGAAATCTATAGGCATGTCTTTGTTCTCCTTTTTGACGTAAGTAGGTTAACAAGGTGTGTAGAAATGTATATATATATATATATAGGTAGGAATGCTAGAACCTTTATGGTCGGGAAAAAGAGTTCGTTTGCAAAATTTCTAATCCAAAGAAGATCGTCAGATAAGGTTAAATATTGATAGAAGACATTTATTTACGTCTTTCTTGAAGAAGTTCGTCAATATCAATTTTCAAAGCTATTCGAAACGAAGCTTGCTTTTTTTTTCTTTTTTTTTTTCATTGATCAAATCTCACGAAACGACACTTGAAATTTTCATTTGTACTTTCCAACATTTGCCGATTGATAATATAACGTACATAAAAGATTTATCTCGAAAAAAGGACGTATTTTTCCAATATATTTTTTTTTCTTTCATATACTTTTCTATTTACGTATCACGTACAAACTAATCGAAAATTGTTCGATAAAATGACTAATAAAGAAAGAAAGAAAAAAAAAAAAAAAAGAAAAAAGATACGCATTGTAATCCACATGGGAAAATTCGCAGAATATTTTCCGTGTCAGATCCTCATTCTGTTTTTCTTTATTCCCGTAGGTAAGTAATTCCATTCGGGCATAAAGGGCCGCCGGTAGGTTTAACGAAATACAAGAGTTGACCTTTAAGATCGATTTTCGAGACAGAAGAACACCGTAATACATACCTGGCGAATCGTATTAGGGTATGTTTTTTTTTTCCTTTCTTTTCTTTTTTTTCATTTATTTCTTTCCAACCAAACATCCTTATTTTTTCACCAAAACTCTTTTATTCTTTTCTCATCTGATTATAATACTTTGTATATATTACATTTTGAATTCCTTTTTAGTATGCGGAAAGATTTACGCGAGTCGTTTCGTATAAAATGAAATAAATCAAATAGAAAATTCATTTACATTAATCAGAAGGATAATCATTATATGAGATAAAAAGAGAGAGAGAGAGAGAGAGAGCAGAAAGTAAAGGATTCTTCGTATCTTATGTAAATGATTATTTACTAAATCGTATATCAAATATTTAAAAACAAATCAATAAGATTCATAATAAAAGAATGACTCTTAGCTTTTCTTGATTTAAATCATATAAGAAGTTTCAAGAAACTGATACTGTTAAGGATAACGATAACACTGTACAAATATCGTTCTTGTTAAGCTTGGAAAATAAGGGAGTTGCACACAAGGGAAAAATGATAGTGAACAATTGTGTCATGGTTGCAAGTGTTCTGTGTAAAACAAGAACACTAGGAGTATATTTTCTTATAAATAAAGAAAATAAAGATGCATACACACACGTAAACACTAACACACACACACACACACACACAAACACTTGTTTTATTATCATCTATATATTTTTTTTCAGACTCCATAGACAGTGATGAGTGAAACACATCGATCATATTATTTTTAATTTACTCGAGATAAGAAGAGAGCGAGATGGAGTGAGAGAGAGAGAGAGAGAGAGAGAGAGAGAGAGAGAGAGATGTTAAATCAGCTTTTTTTTTTTGTTCGCGAATAAATAAGTTAAAATATATACCGAGAGGGTGTGTCACTCAACTAGTAATAAATCAACAAGATTTCAGTATTGACGTTAGCAAAATCCTCAAATGCTTTACTTAAGTTTGTTCCTTGAGGTAGAAAGTCGTAGTTTATTTAGGTTTTATCGATAACTCATTGAAACAGAACAATCTTTCGTACAGCATTTGTAATTTATTCTTATTTTGTATTTTTTGTTGATTAGTTCGTTACAATTACACATGTAAAGGTGCGATTTCATGCTGACGCTTGACGCTAGCTTTAAATAAGAAGCAGCGATAAAGCTGAAAATATTGGAGCTTTAAATTAATTAACGCTGGTATCATTTATTTGACGCTAAACAAGTAAAGATACAGGTAGTTACGCTTGTTAGATATTATTTAATAATTATTTATGAAATATTATAATATATAACATATTATGGATTTTGAAGAGGTAATACCTATAACAATTCTCTGTTTCATATAAATTAAACAAATCATTTTTTGCTTTGTAAAAAATTAAATACTATATTCTAACCAATTGATACTCATGAAAATATAAACAAATATTTTAATATGCCTTACATGTTATACAAAAAACAAATGGTCATTAATAAATTGTATTGACAATGTTCATCTTCTTACAAGTATTTTATAAATTATTATTTTTGCACTGTTACATTGTACTGTGTTGTTGTTGATTCGAATAGGTTAGGGAATAACATAAATCGATAAGTCAACTTTCGATTGTTTTTACTTGTAAAACGCTATTTTAATTCGTCAATGTCGCTTGACGCTACAGTTTGACGCTCAGATTTGAAGCTGCTTCTTAACTAGATGGCACTTCAATCGAAATTATATAATGTGGTCAAATTTGACGCTCAAAGTTAGCGTCAAGCGTCAGCATGAAATCGCACCTTTACATGTTATCTTTAGTCGATTATTATATTTGTTTTTGTTTTTTGAAAAAAAAAAAACAAAAAACAAAAAAATAATTTCTTCCTTCTGTCTCATTTACCAAGGAGTGACAAGAAAAAGGATAGAAATAGGAATCGATCGAATGATACAAATTTGTGTCACACCTCGACTGGACTCGAGGTGGATACCCGAAAAAAAAAATGTAGTCGCCTGAATGAAAGATAGTTTTCGATAGGGAAAACGAAAGGGTAGAGATAAGACCGATTTTAACAACGACCCATCGAATGGTCTGCGAGCTTTCGAGCTTTCAAGTTTACGCTTATGTTCAGATAAGCTTTTTCACCTTTCTTCTTCTTTTCCTCCACTTTCTCCTCTTCCTCC
This sequence comes from Polistes dominula, assembly GCF_049000335.1. Taxonomy (NCBI): domain Eukaryota; kingdom Metazoa; phylum Arthropoda; class Insecta; order Hymenoptera; family Vespidae; genus Polistes; species Polistes dominula. The sequence continues at coordinate 2,246,851 of NW_028300998.1, read as the reverse complement.
ATCATCGTCATCATTGTATTGTGTTTGCTTGTGTTAAGCTAGGGTTACGATAAAAAGTCGTTCGATAAGTCAGCCCTTCGTCAGAAATAAGGGTACTGGGTTAGACGCGTCTTTCCTAATAGTTTTCAAACTACAACAATCGGCGAGAAACTGTCTGCTACTTGCTAACGATTTTCCGGCCCCTTTCTTTTCTTTTTTTTTCTCGTCTTTTCTTCAGAATATAAGAAACGTTCTTCTACGTGAACAGAACAAAAAAAAAAAAAAAAGTCGAAGAAAAAGAAGAAAAAGGTGAAAACACCTCGAGTATTTTACCTCTGAATCCTCTCTCTCTCTCTCTCTCCTCGCATTTTCTTTTTTTCTTTCTTCACTTTGGAACGTTCTTTTCTCAGCAATAGAATCGACCACTGACACGTTATTCAAGGGATTTCAGTTTCTTCTCGAGCCTAGGAACTTTTTTCTTTCTCTTTTCCTCTCTCTCTCTCTCTCTCATTTCTTTTCTTTCTCTCTTTATCTATATTCTTCTTGTCACCATTTTTACTGTCACACTAGAGTATTTGCTCTTGAGAAAAGGGGATAATGTTTTTGGACAAATGATAAACGAATCTTTTTCTCTCGTATGAAATCAACGTTGAAGGACTGATAAAGTGTGTCTTATAATGATTTATTCGATTTGCTTTTTTTTTTGGGGGGGGGGGATTATCCAGGATATATATTGATATACTTGGATAAGGGAAAAGGTCGTATGGTATAATTTTTTATTAGACTTGCCTTTACCTTACGTTCTTTTGTTTATTTTTAACATTTCCAGGATAATATTTCAAAAGGAATGTTTTTATTTTCTTTGAGATTGCAATAATTATTTTAGTCGAGGATGTTTCGATGAAATATTTCAAGCAATTTTGTGACTCGTCAAACTTAAACGTCATTTTCTATTTCAAGTAATTATTTTGCGAGATCTTTGTTCATGATCGTTCTCTCTCTCTTTTTCTCTCTCTCTCTCTTTAAAGTCTAGTCAAGTCAAAACATGATCAAACAAAAATTTCAATCGAAGAAGTTCATCAAATGTTTTATATTTGACAGATTATAAATTTCAGAGCCAATTGCAAACAGATAGTATTCGTGATTTAATAAAAACTTTTATTTAAAAAGTTATTTCGAATGTGAAAGATCATATTAGGCTCAACACAAAGTTGATTTTTTTAATTAATTAAAAAAATTTGCGTTCATTTAATAAAGTCATTTCAAATTTGTATAATTTCTTATTTGTATATTTTCCCAGCAAAAATAAACAGAGTGATTGTTTTTTTTTTATTTATATTTTTTTTTTTTTTGACATAAGTTGACTCAATCGTTTTTAATTGCGTTTCATGAATAATTTCTCGTCATGGAGAAATAGTAATATTTTGTATTATCTGTTTATTTTTACGGTTTATTTTTAATTTAGGTGTATATATATATATATATATATATATATATATATATATATATATATATATATATACCTACTTTACAAAAAAAACCATCACAGTTAATTGGTAAAATATTGCAACAAATGTTAATTACTTTTCTTTCGCATAACGAGTATGCTCGTTGTAACACAAATTATTACAATTTATCTGTAACGAGTATACTCGTCAATTATAACTAACTGGTTAATCTGTTAACCGGACGTATAAATACGTCAAACGTACTGCTTTTAAGCTAAAGGTACAAACTTTTTTGTAGTTTATATATAAATAAACAAAAAATATATATATTTCGTGGTCTTTTCATTTATTTTAAGAATAAATAATAAAAACAGATGTGTACAGATCACGCACGGTAGAAGTGAAACCTTCAAAGAAAACCAAGCTTCGAAATAATTGAATTGTAATATAGTGCCATCTATTGAAAGAACCATACAGAACCTAGATAAACCTCTAAATAAAAATCTTTAAATTAGTATTTAAAAAATAATTTCAAAAAAAAATCGCGATTAAAATTGTGCTATGTGCTAAGTTGGAAAAAATCACATTTGAAATAAAATTAATTTCATTAAGATAAGTTGAGTAATTTCGGAATTATTAATGGACAAACATATTGCGCCACTGAATTTTTATATACAGAATTTTATTAATTAATTAATTAATTAATTAATTAATTAATGAAATAATATAGAATTAAATTATATATTGAATTGTAGTAATTAATTAATTATTTTTGTTTCATCAGTTTTACATTCTTCCGTTTCACGATTTTCAAATCACTCTGATTCTAAAGAAATTTTCACTACAATAAATAATAAATAAATTAAATATATTAAAAAAATATAAAAAGTTGCGTAATTAAATAGGAAATTTCCCGGTTAATGGGTTAAAAAATAATTGTATTTTTTTTTTTTTCTTTTAAAGAATAATAATAATAATAATAAAATTGAACACCGTTTTTTATGTGGCAGCAAAATGATAAACAAGATCATAATATAGCGTTGTTTGTATAGCTAATGTATACAGATATATCTTAATTCGTTAAGAAAGCACAAGTACAAATTTGTCGACTGTTCGGAAATAGCTTACAGAATACACAAAGCATGCGTAATACATACCGCTTTACTAACGTTTTACTGTCTCTTGGTTGCTGCTCCCGTTGTCATGATTTCAAGTTTAAATTTAATACACGAAATGGAAGGAGATAAAAAAAAAAAAGAGAAACCATATCGTTCACTCTTCTATATTCCCTTGGGATACTTTGTATTATTTTTTTTCAGCCATTTTTTGTGTGCTTCGAGCTAAAATCATTCTCCTTCTGTTCTTATTCATTTTCTTACTCTTTCTCTCTCTCTCTCTCTCATTTTTTTTTTTTTTTTTTTTTTTTCAAAGAATAAAGATAAATATATAAATATCGATCGCATTAGATTATCTGAATTTCAATTGAAATAACTATTTTTTTTTGTCGCATTGTACGATTAGATAAAAGAAAAAAATGTACTATTTTTACGTTTTCACGTTCACATTTAAAAGTTTAGTTAGAACGTTGATATTTTCATTTAAACAGTGATGATGATCCGATATCGGTTAGATTATGATATTGATCGCATTGAATGTACAATGCGAGACATTTTCTCGAATATCGATTTGACAGATAAAATGGTTCTTAGTTTATTTATTAATTTGTTTAAATGACGTTATTCTATTATTTCGCGTTATAAATGTTAGTTGTAATATATTTTGTTCATAATTTTCTAATATTTCACAATGTTATTATTTATACTTTTAAAACGAAACGATACGGTTGAAGGAAATTAGAGAAAATAGATATCTGGAAGAGATCAACGAAATAAACGAGTATGTTCTTTGTACGAATTGTTTAGAACCATAAAGACATGATTATCTTGCCAAGTTGAATTACTTTGTAACTGGCAGCGTTGAATTTAGTCAACGACAAAGGAGACTCACCAATCGTGGAATTCATTTAAACGTTGTCGGTTTTAAGGTACGAACAATTTTAGAATAAAGAAACGTTCGAGATATCATCTTATTTTTCTCTAAACATATTGTTTTCTTTGTACGTTTATTCATAAAGAATAATGGCTCGCGTTTTTCTCACTTGATTTCAATCGAAAGATTTTACATTTTAATTAATTACATAAAAAGAAAGAAAGAAAGAAAGAAATAGCAAAAAAAAATATTTCACATTTCTCCATATAGTTGAATTATAATTACTTATTATTTATATTTTAATTAAATATTTAAATTAAATAATATATATATATATATATATATATATATATATATATATATTTAATAATTTAGTTATGTTTTATTTGATTGAAATAATATATAAGATAAAAATATTAAAATATAAGAGATTGTAAAATTTCCTAAAAAAAAAAAAAAAAATATTATATTATAAATATTTAAAAATATATTTATAATATATAGAATAAAATTTTGTATTAATAATTTATAAAGTTTTTGTTTAATTATAATTACTTATTGTATTAAAATTATATTCTTTTATGTTACAAGTAAAACAATATTTTGTTTCTTTTTACCAATTATTATATCCAAAATAAATATTTAAAAAAAAGAAAAAAAAATATTGATTAATTATTATGAAAAGAAGAAAACAAATATTTTTACGTTTATAAGTATTTGTTTGAAAAATTTTATTATACAAAGATTAATTGATGCATCGAGATGAAAATCGGATGTGTCGAGACATGACAATGACGGAATATTTGCACGAAAAGGATTGAGCTAAGGAGAAGGGGGTAGTTGAGTGTGTCCAATAGTCGTTTAAAAGACGGACGAAAATCCGTAAAAGAAAAAAAAAAGAAAAAAACGGGGCTCTTTGCTATTTGGCGGCGAACCACGGCGTTTGGAGTGGAGCCAAACTCGTAGTCGAGACTTCTAGACGTTCTTTCTTCACTATATTCGTCTATTTTTTCTTCTTCTACTTCTTCTTTTTCTTATTTTTTTTATTAAACGTAGACCTCTTCAATTACGATTGGCATTCCCAATTCTCTTTCTATCCTTGACCTGTCGTCGTTCGGTAAGAAACTCGATTTATCCTCCAATAAGAACTCCACATTGATTCTCGTTCATGATCTTCGATTATTTTTGTTGTTGTTGTTGTTGTTGTTGTTATCATCTTGATCGTGTCATTCGCGATAAGATTTTAATATAATGAATATAGTTTTTTTTTAAAATTATTTCTGTTAAAATATAACATTTGTATATAATGTAAATTAATCGAAATAAATGACTTTTCGGTTAATTCGATAAAAATTTCATTAAATATAAGAAATGTCAATAGACATTGTTAAAGATCAAGTTATGATATGACATTTGATATAATGTAGGAATTTCGTTTTCATTTTCTATCCAATAAATTGAAGTAATTAGTCGATTGAATAATTTAGCAAACCGTGTTTTAATCTCGACCACGTTCGCGATGCCTGCCCACTTGATTTTCCTGGGACTCTAGGATATTGTCGCGTGATAATTATTATTCATCTGTGTATTCAACCGACTCCTCGTACTCCATCGATCGATGTGACCTGCTCGATGACGTGGTTACCGATTTAATGGAAGTTGACGATTCGATTACAGATTTGGTTTGTACGCTTTGCGTGCTTTGCGACGATTTCACAGACTTCAATGCCGATTCGACGTTCAACGATTGCTCGACCAAACTACTTGCTGTATCGTTTGCTGAAAAATTCATTTCTATATTATTTTATGTCTTTCGTTGTTTATGTTTTTTTCTTCTTTTTATATTTTGTTCTTATCAACTATTTCGTAAAATAGAAAAAATATTCAGATTTTGGTCTGACAATTGTGTTTAACTTTTGCTTACCACACTTGGTTCAAAGGATCCATACCTTTTTTGCTACTTGAATCATTTTTCTCAATTGTTCAACTTTGGTAATTTTTTCAACATATTTAAATTTCATTCAAAGCTATAAAATCTATATAGTCTTTTTAAGTAAGTATTAAAGAAGTTTCAAAAAAATATTGAAGTAAATCTATGCAATAGTTTCTTTTTTATAACGATTTTTCTCGCTCGGGTCTTTTAGACCCGGGTGTGGTAAGCGTGTTACTCCATGAAGGGTTGTAAGCAAAGGTTAAAATATATATTATTTATATTGTACGATAATTATCACTATAGATTTCAATAATTTTCTTATTCTACTTACGAAATAATAATTTTTCGTATGATAAACATTCGAACGTGAAATTTATTTAAACGTAGAAACATAATTTTATCTTTGAGAAATAATTAGTTATTAGTTTTCTTTGCAATACTTTCTTTTGAAATAACATTTTGATAAATGTTTACTTTAATTTCATTTATTTTATGGATTTTTAGACTTATATAAATTTAAGGATCTTGTTAATTTTATGAAGTTATTTTTTAATATAATTAGCATCTCGTAATAATTATTAATTACTGTTTGTTAATCGATAATATGCTAAGTAAGTTATAAGAGAGTTTCAAGTCTTTACAAGTAGATTTTTTTTTTTTTTTGACGAATAATCAAAGTTCTATGAACTTTCGAGATTGATTATTTATATTAGGAAATGAAAATACGAATAAAGTCTCGTAATTGTCCAAAATTATTATTTATTGATCACGTGAAGAATATTTGGGTTTAATATCGAATAGCAGACGCGTCAAACAAATGTCAATGATATTCGAAATGATTATCTTTAATATACATTTGGTACATTATGAAATGCTTTTAACCTATTTGCTTGCTATCGTACATTCAATACGGTTATAATATATTCTCTAAGAAATCCTTAAGCATAGCTCGTGATATTTTTAGCAAACAAAATGTTTGGCATAATTGTATCAAATGAAAAATTTCAACAATAAATTAATAATTCGTATATTAGTTCACACCAACATAAGGAAAGAATAATTTCAATAGTAAGAAAAAAATTAAACTTATTATGAAAAAAAAGAAAAAGAATAGAAAATAGAATAATTCAAAGAGATAGAAGAGATACATACAGAAGGAAGAAAATATTTTGTTTCTCAATAAATAAAAATAAAATGAGACAAAGAAAATACTCGAATACTCGAGGATAAAAAAATTCGAAAAGAAAAACAAAAAAAATGATACAATTTCACACGTTTAAGAATATTTTCCAAAATATTTATTTCCCTTATTTATGATTCTTACCTTTGGCAATTTCCATGATTGTAGATTTGTTTTTGAAATTTCGAAGATTAGTATGAAGGAAGAAGGAAAAACGCAATGTAGTATGGTGACACGAACCGGTCGAGATCGAACATACGAGTGAGTAGAACGACGGAGTTTCGGGTTATTCTAAATCAGCTCGTACGAGGGTGAAGGACGAGGTGGAGGAGGAGTAGGGTAATGATCACGTGGTAGATGACGATGGGCTTGATATACGCGGGGTGCTTTGGAAAAGTCTTCAAGAAAGATGCAACGAAGAATATTCGAGGAATTTCGTATGGCTCACAAATGAGTTTTTGTCACTGCTCTCGATGACGCTCATCTTTCTTCTTCATTTTGTTTTTTATCTTGTGTCATCCAAAAAAAGAGAGAGAGAGAGAGAGAGAGAAGAAAACAAATCATTATTTATTGAACATTAAATTCTTCGAATAATATTACATCTTACGATCATTTATTCCTAATCTTATTACAATCGAAATTGGATTAGAATTTAAATTGAGCATAGGGAACATTACAATTGAGAGGTTGATTGAAAAAAAGAAAGTTGTGTCATTTCCGCGAGTAAAGTAAACATACGCACAATAAGAATAAAAAAAAATCAAACACAGAGTCATTTTATATGTTCACTACGCTTAATTAATCTGCTTAATTAATCTTAAAATTGGAACTTAAATTGACTCAGGTATGACGTAGAAAATTGGTATTTTCTTCATAAAACGTTTTCGAATCTTATCGTTTTACTTTAATCTTCTTTAGCAAAGAGAGACTTTAAATAGAATTGGATTGTAGGAAAACTTATGAATCGATGTTCAGGATGAACGATTAAATGCGATTAGACATTTAAGATAGAAGAGAAATACATTAGTCGTGTTCTATTTCGATTCAAGTCCAGTACGGTCGTTCACTTATCCACGCGTAACGTTTTCTCTCGTTTTATTTAGTCTCTTGATCGAATTCAAAGCAACCCTTAAATTCTCTCAGTAGAACTCGAATTAAGCTTACTTAATACGCCGGACGGATTTTCATTCACGTCTCTCTTACAACGAAGAGAGATTACGGTTTCTGATTTTCCTGTCGTTCACGTTCACCACGTTCTCCTTCATTTCTCTGGCTTCTCTCTGTCTCTGTCTCTCTCTCTCTCTCTCTCTCTTCCTCTCTCTATCTCTATCTCTCCTTCTATCTCTCTAACTCCTTTAGCAGTTTCGATTTTCCGCTGAAATGCGTCGAATGCGCTAATTCGAGCGTGCTCGAAATATGATTAATACGATGATTAATAGTTTAAAGGTCATTTCAAGAAGCCCGATGAAATTTATCAAAATGAATTCCATTTCTTTTTTTTTTTTTAACAATTAGAGAATTGTATTCAGTGGAAAAATGATATCGTCGATTAATTTCATTATTACGCGATGATATGTTTGATTACATATTATATTAAATTATTAACGAGTATTTGTAATTATTAAAGTATCGGAAAATTCAACAAATTCTTTCCTCTTTTGTATAAAAAAAAAAATGTATATTATTCATAAAACACGTAACGTGTTTATGATGAAAAGGTTAACAGATAAGAAGGAAAATGTATTTCGTTAAAATATTTCTTTGTATATTTATAAACGAATAGTTAGAAAAAATTGTGAAAGAAAATTGTCGGAAGTTCAGAACAACAGAATTTTAAATTTCTGAAAATGTTCCTTACAACTCACCAAGTTTTAATTTCAATTTGTTACTTTTATATACGTTGAATATACAGAAGGTGAAAATAAAAGTTCATCGCCATTTAGAATTCTCGTGATGTTTCGGTAAATTCCAAGGATAGTGGATGTATCTTATTGTCTGGAATTAAAGAAGGTAAATTGAAAAGGGGTAAGGTGGGGATGAAGGGAGGTCTATGCTCTACTTATGTACAATAGAAATTTCTCAAGAGAACGATGTGAAATTACCGAGGGTAGGATTTAAATATTGCGGTTGAAAATAATTTACATAATTATCTTAGACAGGTTTGATTAAACGAGAAAATCAGTAAAATTCTTAACGCGCTACTTTAGTAAATTTAGTAAACGTTTATAATTGCACATATACACATTTATGCATTGTATATACATCTGTCATAAATATATTAATTAATATATAATATATAATAATTAATTAAATAATTAATATATATATATATTAATTTGTATTATGTTAAAAAGATATAAATAAAATATTTATATTTTCGAGTATTTAAGGATTATTGCCAAGTGTATTCTTGAATTTTCACTGTCTGTTTTCGTATAGCAGAAACATAAATTGGTTAAAATACGTTATACGTTGTGAGTCATCATACCAAGCCAGAAATTCTTCAGCGCCTTAAAACTTAACGATGTCTGTTCCATATAAAACATATGTAAGTGATTTTTAACGATGAGTGAATCTAAAGTCGTATGGGAATATGATGAATTCGTTGAGTGAAAAACTTTCTCTTATACTTTTATTAACAATTTTCTGAATACATTTGTATATATATATATATGTTGCTTTATTTTTTTTCTACCATTTGCTTTCTCTTTCTTTTTTGTTTTATCCGAAAATCTATATTTACTTTTTCGTGCAGATACATCTTCGGTGTTCCCCTCTTCAACGAATCGTAAAAATAGCTTCATTAATTTTTTCTTTATACATATTTGAAAGAAACTTCCCCAAGATAGGTATATCTCATATATATATATATATATATATATATATATATATATATATATATATATATATATATATATATATCTTTACATGTAATGCTGGTTTTCACGAACTATCATTTCAACACACATCAATTTATTATATATTAGACGTAAGTCTCTCGTGTTATCTTAAATTCATCAAAAATTATTCTGCAGATCTCTCGGTCATTTAATATTTCAGGATGCTAACCTTTCGAGGGTTTTCATTGGACCATCCATTGTGCGCACAAAAAGGAAATAAATATTTTAACGTAAGATAAGCACAACACATTTATTATAACTTATCCCAGTTTGAAATAAACTGATCTGAAAAACATCGAAAAAAAAAAAAAAATATTCTGTACTTGCATCTAATTCGAAGAATTACAACATTTATCAAAATCTAAACGAGAAAAAGGAAAACAAGATGAAGTTTCAATGAAAATGATAATTTCTTTTTTATGAAATATTTTTGGAATACTTATCGATTAATTAATTAAATGAAAAAAGAAAAAAGAAAAAATATGTCGTAAATATTCTCGAAAATGTTGGATATAATACTTCGGACGTTCTCGGGTATTTTCGTATTTCGTCAAATAAAAAATTTCTCTTACTATTGATCGTTCAGGAGATCATCTTCAAAAGTTCTAAGTTTATCGGTTTTATATTGAAAGAAAAATATAAGTTCGAGTTTGGAAGTTTTGAAGAAACTTTATTTTGAAAAATTATTAAGATGGATAAAAAAAAAAAAAAAAAAAAAAAAACACCTATACAAACACGTGCCTATGGTCCAATGATAATACAGGAAGAATAAAATAGTTGTTCGTAATTTTGTCAACACTTATATTTAGACGACTGTCTCAGATAACTAGATAAGATCTTAAGATTCTTAAGTCATCGTCCATTTAAAACGGTCGACGTGATTTTTCAGATCGATAATCGATGATTCATTTAATTACTATTGTAAACAATTACGAATTTCCTAGGACACGCGAAATGATTCGATAAAATGAATCAGACAATCTTCTTTCGGATAATCGTGTCGAGGGAAATCTTCTAAATCGAATATTTTATGGATTGCATTGAAAAATCTATTTAATGGATGAAATTAATTTTAACGACCTTTTCCTGACTGAATTTCTCATACTCGTAAATCTTAACATTAAGTATTCTCTATTTTTGTACATCCACGCTCTTGAAGTGGATTCCCTCTTTTTCTTTCTTTTTTTTTTTTTTGAAGGATGGATGAGGAGAAGAGAAGCGTGGGGAGAATTTGCTTAGTCAGGAAGAAATCATTAGATCGTATTTGTGCGTATATACGAGAAACAGAACAGCTGAAAAGAAGAAATATACTTTTGAGGGAATTCGTGAATTTAGAAAAAGAAAAATCGACTTAAACGAGTGGATCTCATTTTAACGAAGCTTATTTCAAAATCATAAATCGTTCGGATAAGAAAGCCTCGTTAAAGATTTCTCTAATTTCATTTTCAATAGTCAAATATCAATACATTTATTTAAACAAATTTATAAACATCTAAATAATAATACTTATTTCTTGCGTTTATATTTATACTCATGATCGATGCGATCATACTCCCTCGCTATATTTCATATTTCTTGACAAATCTCTCGAAGATAAAAAATAAAACGAAATATATAAGTTATTCTCGTACGATTACATCGGCATTTCTGTAATCGAAATCCCTTTTTGTCAAATACATCCTTCCCATCGATTCTCACTCTCTTTGTATTGAGAGACCTTTGCTTATTTAGCAATTTCCATTTTTATTTATTAAAGCAGAATCATGCATAATACGATAGCACGAATGAGAAAGTTTCATAACTTGATGAAATTGATGAAAAATTGATTATACTTTGAAATTTCTCTTTACTCATCATTTTCATTGGACCATTCCTAAGTTCTTATTTCACATATATTTTTATTGAAAAAAAAGATGCATAATAATAATAATAATAATAATAATCCGTATCACGATAATCAACGTAATTATGTTAAACTGTCGTTAATTGATGAACCAATTATGAGAATTATCGTTTGAAATAAAATAATGGCTAAAAAATCATTCGTAAACTTAACGTGGATTTTTGTTATATATATTTTTTGTATTCCTATATTTTTCCTTAATGCAATCCCAAAATACATTCTTGTTTTTTCTTCATCTTTCATGAAATTTGCTGAGAAACATTTTTATTTGATGAAAGAATATCGCTTTTAGCTAGAACATACTCGCTGACTTCAAATAGCCGAAGTAAATATTTGTCTCGGATTTTCTTCTTTTCTTGGTCACCCTCGGTTAAAACAGAAAGAGAGAGAAAGAGGGAGAGGGAGAGGGAGAGAGAGAGAGAAATAGAGAGAAGCTCGTTTATATATAACATGTTCTACCTGCAGCCAGCCAATCGCAGTACCGCGTGCCAAACATAACAAGTACGGAGTAACTGCTTTGTTCTTGGCCTCTGATACGACCACGTGAAACTATGAGACAACCATGTCCATTTCCTTTGCGACACGTTGAAACGATGAGCTCTGAGATTACCTTAATTGGGATGATAATTAATCTCATCATCTGGTAGTCCTATTTCATCAACTGTAAAGAGGAAAAGAGAAAAAGAGGAAGAGAGAGAGAGAGAGATAGAGAAAAGTTCATCTGTTAGGAAGCAAATGGATTCAAACAGCTTTCAAAGTTTTAGATTAATTCATATTTTATTAAATTAACACAGTTTAACGTTAATATTCCAGTCTATTCGATTAATTTTAATATAGAACGATAACTTAAACGATATCAAGGATAGGGGATGTTCAAGTATAGGGTTTTCTTTTTTTTAATATGAAAATCTTCTAAAACTTTAGAGGAATCTTAAAAAGGAATTTATTATTTCATGAAAATGAGAGGCTGTGTGTTGTTATTTCTGTGTAAAGTTTCTCTTCTCTTCTCTCTCTTTTTTTTTTCTTTTTTCTTTTACTTTTGAAGATAAGGAACTTTGATATTTTTGAAGGACATTACACATCTTGTTTTTTTTTTTTTTTTTCACATTAGTTTTAACGCATACTCGACTTACGAAATATATTTGAAAGCATTTATTGATAGACATTTATTTATTTATTTATTTCTTGATAACCGCAAAAAAACGATTTATCGTTTCTATAAACTTTTTGTTTGTTATAAAACTCATTTCAACGTATTATATTTAGCTATTGCTATTTTTGTTCATTTTCTTCTGTTTTTTCTCTCTCATTAGTTCGAGATGTCATCTAAAAACTAAATCTTTATATATCCATTTTGTTTTCTTTTGAAATTCCGACAGATATGTTTTACCGTACGAATTCAATAGTCACTTTACGAATGGCCGATAAGTTAATAGATAGTTTTCATGGATCTCGATATCGTATCGTTTGAAAAGAATTTTTTTTTTTTTTCAAGTTGGACGTTACGATAAAAAAGAAAAAAATGAAAAAATAAAATATGAGAAAACAAAGAAAAAAAAAAAACAAAAATCGAATGTACACTGTACGTTTCGCTTTTAATTGCGGAGTTGTGGAGTTCATCGATCGAATCGAGTAAAGGTATTTTTTTTTCTTTTTTTTTTTTTTTGGAGAAAACTTCCGCATGCAAAGATCTTAAATAAAGAATTATTATTCTCGTTACGACGACGTAAAATATTGATTGATTTATTTATTTATTTATTTATATTTTCATCGAAATTATTTCGAATGTTTTATCGTTGGGAGATAACACATAATAAATGGATGATATGATTTTTTTTTTCATAACATTTTGTTCTTTTTTGCATAAAAAAAAAAAAAAAAAAATTGTAAAAAATACAATTGATTAGAAAATTGTTCATTTTAAATGTCGTTTAGAATTGTTTAGTTTGAAAAAAAAAATTTTTGTTTCTTTATAAGAGTGCAAAACATTACTCAAGATCTTTTTCTTTATCTCGCTTTTTCACTTAACTCGAAGTAACAGAAAAAAAGGATGGGAGAAAGAGAGAAAGAGAAAGAGAAAAAGAGAGAGAGAGAGAGAGAGAGAGAGAGAGAGGGAGGATGGATTCAAAGTTAGGGGAGGAAATCCGATCGAAGTAGCAAGATTCAGGCCGATCCGGAGCTTCCGTGCCTACCATCTCTTGCATTTCGATCATTATTTCCTGACCTCCTGTATATTTCAAATGGATATCCCTGGAATCATTTTTATTTACCTTTTTTTTTCTTGATATCCTTTTTATGTCAACATCAAGGGACAACTTTTGTAACTTTAACTTTCAATTAGTTCGTTAGATTATCGAATTAAACGAATATTCAACCTTTATATTTATTTTGATTTAAAATGATTAATTTTTGAACAGCACTCTTCTTTTCATGAATATTTATATTCAAAGGTAGATAAAAAGATTTAAAATTTTATTCTAAACTTTATCTATATAAATAAGAAAGTACATATTTGATATAAGTATTATATCTTATTTTTTCTTTTTAAATTTTTCATTAGAAAATTATTAAACACAACACGTGATCTTCTTTAAACGCTTTTCTATCATAGATATATGTATACATACATTTAATATACAATGTAAAATTGAAAATGTAAATTAGTCATTGTGTGACGTATTAACAAAGATTTTCTTTAATCATTTTGGCGAGCTCGTGAAAACAATGCTGCTATACTTACGCATGATGCAAAATCATTTTATTTGGCAATTTGCCGTAAAATATGTTGAAAATTTTCTGATTCATCAAATGCTATTTGTTATTTTAAAAAGATTTATTAACAAATATGAGATAAAACGTAGGAATTTGATCTATTTTCTGTATCATTCTTGACACTCCTAAGAAGAAAGTCTCATTTCTTTTTCAAACTTCATTAATTTTATATTCGAGAAAATCAGTTTAAGTTTTGAATTCGATGGTGGGACGGACGGACGGACGGACGACCGACCTCCTGATGTTGCTTCTCGATTACTCGAGAGAATTGGCACGATGACTTGAAAAAACCATTACCGTGACACCGATGAAATCCCATGAGACTAAGTTTTATCGAGTTTTGTCTGGAAAATAAATACTCGCTGTTCGAATATTTTCAATTTCATTTTCATTATATAACTATCACTTTTATTTTTTTTATATTTATCTTTCTTTATTTGAGTTATTAATGATCATCAATCATAAAATATCTCGTTAAAATGAAATTAACGTTAATGAGATTTATTTATTATTCATTTTTTTTTAGTTAAATTTGGGATTTGTGAGTTTACGAAAATAAAGGACAAGAGTTTATTAATATTGAATCAAATATATATATATCAGAGTTTTCGACAGTTTTCGATCAGTGTGTTAATAATCCTCTCATGTTTTTTTTTAATACAACTTTCAGGAATAGCAACGTGTCGGGTGAGAGGTCACCATTCGAAGGATCCTGTTGCAGCGGTCAAGGTGGTGACAGTAGTGAAAGTGAAATTGAAGAAATACCCAAATATAGAGTAGTTTTACTCGGTGATTCTGGAGTCGGCAAAACGGCCTTGGTATCGCAGTTCATGACTAGCGAGTATATGAACACCTACGACGCTAGTTTAGGTAATTATATAATTTTTTTTTAATTATAATTATTATCTATATAGGATATGAATGTGATAAGAATTTAGAGCATTATTTTTTATTATTATAATTTTATATAATTTCATTTTTTTTTTTTTTTTTTTTTTAATACTTACTGATGACAGACATAACAAGTTTTTCATTTCAATGAATATATATTTCAATGTATAAATTTAGATTTTATATAATTATTAAAGAGGATAATACTTTATTATTTACATTTTATTTATTATATATGTATACATAAAATGAAAGTTTTTTTGTTTTTTTATATATATAAATATATATCACAGTTAATATTTTAATTAAATTGTATAATAGTATGACAGTTTGCGTAATAAAGTAAATTCAATATAATACTATTTTATTTAATTGTGATGTGATCTTAAATAAAATAATAGTGTCAATTACTGTAATGAAAAACTTATCTAATGTATTTGAATTATCGAGAGTATTATTTCATATATCAATATTTATATTATATGATATATATATCTATATTCATAATTACAAGTTTCATATTTATATTCATATCAATTTGATATGAATATTAAAAATATTTGATATGAAAGATAATATTTTAATTATTGAAGAAATTAAACAAATAATGAATAATAAACATACCATATAGAAATACTAAAATTAAACTTTTTTCTTTTTTACAAACTTTAAATAAAAATTGAAATTTAATTAAACCTCTTATGGCGAGAAAAGATAACATTTCAAATTGTAGAAGAAATAAAAGCGTGAAAGGAGATTTATTTTTCTTTTGTTATTATGCATTAATATCGGTTTTTGTTTTTTCGAACGAAATTTTCGAGCTTGCACGACCTTTTACACCAGTCACATACTTTGTGCAAATGTACGCACACACACACACACACATACGCGCACGCGTACATATTATATGCATATGTATTATTCTTTACAGGGATATATTCAGGCATTCATATGACCTAAATTGTGAAATACAGCAGTGATTTTATAAATTTATTCTTCTTTTGTCGTCCTCATTTTTTTTCGTTTACTATTTTTCTTCATTTTTTTTTTTTTTTTTTGACAGAAGAGGGGGTGCGGAGTTAAAGGATGTGACTTTCAAGTTCAAGTTTTTTCTTTTCTTTCTGTTTTTTTTTTTTTTTTTTCAAAGAATAGCAATGCAATAGAAAAATTGTACTATTCATCCATCCGTGTCACTCATTCGTGAATAATATTCCATTGAGAAATCATAACTGTTTGTATAAATAATAATAATCGTATACTATATTACTTTTTATTATATTCAATATAATAATAAATATATAAGTATTATAATATAAATAGAATAATATTAATAAAATTTGTTTTGAGATTAAAAATCAAATATATCAAATATACAAAATTATTTGATAGAATTCATGTTTGTAGGATCTTCTTTCTAAAATCTTTCACATGCGAAAAAGTCGAGAATTTATATAAAAATTCGTATATACCTGAATGCATATTACATCAGGTGGTTTGGAAAGTAATTTCGTTTTTCTTTTGTAAAAATGATGATAATTTTTGCATCGAGATTAAACCTAAACCTTTCAAGTGGTCATAAATAGTTGAATTTGATAAATTTAACCTGTCATCGATCTCATGTGTTACTATTTGTCGATTTGCATGATCAAATGCAATTATTGCGTCAGCAAAAAAAAGAAAACGACTTTTAGAACCACCTAAGATGTTTCCATTTAAATTTTATTAGTACAAATTTATTTAGAATACGGAGTGATCTGAAACAAAATGAAACACAATCGGTCAGGAAACGGAGCTATGAAACGGTTGCTATACTAAATAATGAGAGAAAAAAAAGACAAACATATAGGATTGAGACTGCGAGAGAATGAGACTATAGACTTTTCGGAAATACTATACGGACTTACTACTTTTCGGAAAAAACCTAACTACTTTTCGGAAAAAACCTCACTACTTTTCGGAAAGTACTCAGGTCTTCATTAAATAGCTTCTAACCAATATGTATCTCTCTTTATCCTTTTTACTTTTTTTAGAGAATCATAATCTTAATAGATCACTTTTGTAACATTTTTTTTACATTTTTTTTTAGATGATTTTCAATTGTATATTCTTAAGTCTCATTTGAGTTTCTCTCGTCCGAATATGAACGCCAATTTTGTGATAATATTGGGAATGAAATTATTAAGGAAGTTTCAAAGAAATCGACGGTAGGCGTTTGTGCATTTCTTGCATGCAAAGAGGTTTTTAGTTAGCATACATTTTTTAGTTTCCAGAAGCAGCTTGTCTCATTTCTTCGAATTGAGAACTTGCCTACTGTGTAATATGTTATTTATTCAATGTTAAATAACGTAAAATAATTTTTCAAAGTGGTAATAATATTATAATAATAATATTATAAAAAAACAACCCTACAATTATCCTACACCTGATATTCTGTATTCGTCTCATTCTCTCGAAACTTGGTTTTTCGAAGGTTTCACTTTTAACACGTGTGATCTGTTCACATGATATTTTTTTTTTACTTCTTTTTTTTTAATTTTTTAATTTTAAGAGAACTTCTGGATAAATTTTCAATCAATACGATACAATAATCGATCGATCATATAAAAGTTCATCTCAATACTTCATTTTCTTAGTTTTACGTAGCAAGCAATCCGTTAATGGAACCTGCCGTGTTACGTGATATTGGATTGCTGTGATATTTGAGATAAAGAATAAAGATAAAGAATAAAAGATATAGAGAGAAAGAGAAAATGCAAAGAAAGAAAAAAAAACAAGAGAGAAAAACAAGAGAGAACAAGAGAGACAGAAATTCGTAGAATTATAGAGAATATTTACCAACATAATCATTTTTATGAGCGTTTCGTATGCATCGGTATGGTTCTTTCATGATAAGAAAATGAAAAAAAAAAAAAATAGAGAAAATAATACAACAAACCAACCTACGTCGTCTTTTCTATTTCTTATCCTACATTCAAAATAATCTTTCGATATAATATAATATAATATATATATATATATGTGTGTATATATTTTATGCAATACTTTTTTGAATGAATTTTATACGACAATTTCGCCCGCGGTAAGAACCCATGTGATGGATTTCGTTCTTTCACATAAGAAAGAAAAAAAAAGAAAGAAAGAAAGAAAAAAAAGAAGAAACATTTTATCGTTGAAAGGAGGATATGGGTTGTATTCATCCGCGAATGGAAATTTATCGTGACAAACGTGACAAGATTACTACAGGTTGTTCGATCAAATTTTGTTATCTTTTACAAAAGTTTTAGGGATGTTCCTTAGAGAAAAAGAAAAAGAAGGGGTGGGAGAGAAGATCGTTTCTTTTTTTGAATTTATTATATGTAACATTGCGTTGAAAAATATATATATATTTATTTATATAAATTACGTGTCAGGTTGTTTGTCCGCAAAGGACTCCTAAACTACTGAACCGATTTTAATCAAATTTTCCACACTGTGTGCAGTTTCATCCAACTTGAAAAATAGGATAGTTTACATCTCAATTTATAATCGCAATATTATTTGTTTATTAACAAAGAGTCATGATTATCTGTGTTAGTTCGATAAGATTCTAACAGACGGCGGTATAAGGTAATTCGTTGACTTAAAGACGTATGTATCGGACTGATTGTGAGCCACAGCAAACCAAAGATAGGGGCACCCCTAGTATATATGTATAATATTTATATATTATCGACAAGTCAAAATAATGTTATATAAATGAATTATGTATTTTATACATATATACGTATTTTTTATAATACGTATTCGTATATTACGTTTATAATACGTAATAACGTATTTGTCATTAAACGAATTATGTATTAAAATACGTACATTAACATGTGACGTAATTATATTAATATTACTTTTTGTAGATAACATAATAATACTGATATAAAAGAAAAATAATAATTTGTTATATCCCGTGACATTTCAAACGGATGGTCATTGTTAAAAAAAAAAAAAAAAACATATTTACAGTCGAAAAATTCAAATCTTACTTTGTTAAAAATATTAATTATAAAAATACACTCGAATTAACAGAGAAGGATTAAGAAGTATCTTAAAGTCACATAAATGTGACGATACGCCTGCACGATTTTTCAAGCATTTCACGGTAGAGACGTGCTTGTTTCCGGACAAATTATGACGTAAGTTTGTTTACTATTTCATTTATTCTTTTTTGCGGTGAAAATTTGTACATAGTATCAAATATAACTCTCATCGCAGGAGTGGTCTACTCGAGACTCGAATGTTCCTCGTTAAACACAATAATTACATCCTAGTAAATTTTCGTTAAGTTTATAGCATAGTTTTTTACTGTAGATTTTTTCTTCTTTTTTTTTATTGATTTACTTATTAACTTTTTATGAATTCATATACAATCCTCTTTCTTATTTTGTACAATTATAATAGTTTTAATGTATAATAAAATTATTTTTATGTGCTTTCACATGAAAAAAATTTTAATTATTTTGAGTAAGATTAATATGGTTTGTACGATTTTACTGAAATCTACAATATGACGTTGTATACCGTATAAAATTTATGTAACGTCTTTTAAATCGTTCGAAATTAATTTGAAATCTATATACAACACGATCATGTTACATCATTGTTAACAAACGCATTATCTCGATCGCTCTATACGTATTTGAATTAATAATAAAATTACGCTTGATTAACGCGATTACGAAATGAGACGATTGATAGATAAACATCTATGCGAAATTCGATGTAAAACAGGATTTAATTAATTCGTAATTATTTCTTACGTTATCGCGAATGATCATTATGAATATACATATAATCGATATACATAACAATCGTGTGTCCATTTAATGTCGAAGAGAGACTAAATGTTTTTGATATTTTTCTTTGTTTTCTGTTTACAAGGACTTTCTCTCTCAAGGAAGTGATTAATATAACTCGACATATATTTTACTCTCAGCGTGTTATAATGGAGATTTCATGTATCGTTTTCATAAACGACCAACGAGTGTTATTCAAGTCTGTACATTTCTAACCAGTCGTTCACAACATTAAGATGTTCATTATTCACATTTTGTCTTAATACGTGACAGATAAAAATATAAAACGATATATCTTTCTTCTCTTGGAATAATTTTTTTTGTCTACAAATTTGAAATTCGGTCCAAAAAAAATCAAAGAAAACAAAATTGTCTTTTATCGTTATATTTGTTATATTTATTAGAATTAAAATCCAATTTTTTGTTAACCATTTACATATATGTAAATAGTAGTATATATTTGATGCTAAATTTAATATGAATGTCTAATTAAAATTTCGTAATCGGTAATATATTTTAACCTTTGCTTAACACACTTGGTCCAAAGGAGCCATACCTTTTTTGCTACTTGAGTCATTTTTCTCAATTGTTCAACTTTGATAATTTTTTCAACATATTTATATTTAATTTAAAGCTATAAAATCTATATAGTTTTTTAAAGTAAGTATTAAAGAAGTCTCAAAAAAAATATTGAAGTAAATCT
This sequence comes from Polistes dominula, assembly GCF_049000335.1. Taxonomy (NCBI): domain Eukaryota; kingdom Metazoa; phylum Arthropoda; class Insecta; order Hymenoptera; family Vespidae; genus Polistes; species Polistes dominula. The sequence continues at coordinate 2,226,324 of NW_028300998.1, read as the reverse complement.
ATGCAATAGTTTTTTTTTATAACGATTTTTTTTGTCCGGGTCTAAAGGACTCGAGTGTGGTAAGCGTGTTACTCTAGGAAGGGTTGTAAGCAAAGATTAATTAATACTAGAATATTAAAATACCGATATAATTGAAAAAATATAAAATATATTTAATAATATTAATATAATTAAATATAAATAAATAAAATACTTTATTCAATGATACAAGATGTATTTGTATAATGCAATACAAATAGAAAACAATTGCTATTTCTAATTGTATAATAAAATGTTATCTTATAAATTTCCATTTATTTACATCGTTGATCAAAATCGTGTATTCTTTCATTTATTTTTCTCGTAAAATGTCAAGAGAAGTAACTACGATTTACAACGTTCTTTTTCTTCATTAAAGTGCGATCGGCCATTGGGATACATCGATCAATGTGACAAGCGAATCTATTTTCCAGGACTTTAGCATTTAAGTTTATGCATTAATCCTTTTGTGTAATCAGCTATACGAATGAACTTTTTGAAGCGTTATATAATCATGATTAGAAACGTACACACAAAGCTACGTAAAGCTTCGTGTCCGATGATCGATTCTTCCTTTACTTTGAGTCGACTACGTTGGTTTTACGTATTCTCTTATTGTAAGATAAATCGTTAACAAAGAAAAATATATATATATATATATATATATATATATAAAGAAGAAAAATAATAATGCTTAATACGTCAAGAAAATATTATATTTGTTTTTTTCTTTTATTTTTTTTTTTCTTTTTTTTTTTATCAATGCATTTTATATTTTCTTTGAGACGACAAATTATTTTCTTTAGACAAATTTCTTAGTTGAGATGATCAGTTATTATAAATGTTATTTTATAAAACATAGAATTATATATGTTTTCAAATAAATATTTATTTTGAAAAATGGAATATTTGATAATTATTGTGAATGTATTTTATTCTCGACTGATATGAATATAAGAAATCATGAAATAAATATGTTGAAATAAAGAAGATTTTACGATGCATCATTATAAATATCTCTACGTAGAAATATATACAGAATATTTTAAAATATATAAAAATAATTTCTCAGATGGTTTCGCTGTAGTAAAATAATAATAACAACAACAACAACAAAACTATTCATATAATCATATCAACGATTTATAATATGGCAAAAAAAAAGGAAAAAGATTTTAATAAAATCGTGAAGAAAAAAAAATTGTCGACAAAAATTATTACAAAATGAGACTGCAAAAACGTGCCATAATGAGTATATGCAGAGACATATAATATGTAGAATATACAGATACCTAAGAAAAGGATAATCAAAGAGAGACAAAATATTTCATCTTTCTGAAGTTCTCTCTTGAGCATAATAATTTTTACTTTACGAATAGCAATTTCATTTGTGTATTTTCTTTTTTTTTTTGTTCTCTTGCAGATGACGAATTTGGTGAAAAAACAGTCTCCGTTTTGCTTGATGAAGAAGAATCAGAATTAATCTTCATCGATCATCCCCATATAGAGATGAGCGTGAGTAAACGTTGTTTTTAAGATACTAGTTATACTTATTATTTCTTCGAATTTGTTATATATATATGGTAAACAAAATTAATTTCATTCAAATAGTAGTTTTTTTATAACGTTATTAATTAGCTTTTTTTTCTATTTCTATAGAATGTTTCAAAAGATTTGAAATATACTTTCATTCTATACATTTTTAATAACAATTAAGAGAAAAAACATTGAGTTAACTTTGTAATGATAAAAAATTAATCATTAGATTATTTCAGAGCAATATAATCGTAATTAAATTAATTAAAAGTTAAAGTATCCTGTATGATAAGTAATTGGAATATACAGGGTTATCTGTAACTGGTGGTACAAGCGAAAAGGGGATGATTCTACATGAACAAATAAATTGAAAGTATAGAATAAATATTTTTCGTTGGAGGCTTTGTTTTTGAGAAAATTGACTTTGAATTTTCGTAAAGTACGCGTGCACTTGATCATGTCTCGTTATAACGGACCTACGAACTTATTATATAAGAGTAACCTATATATATATATATATATAGGTTAATTCTGAAAAGTTCGTAGAGTAGATTTCTAAAAAGTTCGTAGGGTATTTCCGAAAAGGGTAGGTCCATTATAACGAGACATGATCAAGTGCACGCGTACTTTGTGAAAATGTAAAGTTGATTTTTTCGAAACAAAGCCTCAAACGAAAAATATTTATTCTATACTTTCAATTTATTTGTTCATGTAGAATCATCCCCTTTTCGCTTGTATACCACCAGTTACAGATAACCCTGTATACATATATATATATATATATATATATATATATATATATATATATATATATATATATATATACAAATTATATTATATAATCAAATAAAATACTTTAATATAATATAATATATTATTATAATTAATGTATATAAAAATCGAAGAAAATTCGAAAATTCGAAAATTTTTTTTTATCGCAATTATTTATGTTATCATATTTATATTATTTTGTCATTTCGAAACGCAATAATGAAAGATGTTTATAATTTGATAGAATTAGTAAGAAAAGAATAAAGAATATTTTAAAATATTCAAAAGATTGCTCAAAAGGATAGTACATACTTGAAAAATGTTATAAATTAAAAGTACAAAATCGTTAGGCAAATAAACGAAGAGAAGAAAACAAAAAACACACACACACTTGAAACGTGATAAGAAAAAAAAAGAATGAAATGAGGTGATATTTGTTTGAAACAGGTAGAAAATTCTTTGTCAACGTACGAGCCACACGCCTGCATCGTGGTCTACTCAATAGTATCTCGCACAAGTTTTCAAATGGCCGAGGAGATACTTAGTTACCTGTGGACCGAGCATTACACAAAGGAACGATCGGTTATCGTCGTAGGAAATAAATCTGATCTAGCACGAAGTCGTACGATTGCGTTCAACGGTGAGAATTGAAATTTTCTATCTTTCACTCTCCCTTTCTTTTGCCTTTTGTTTTTCCAATTAGTTTTTTTTTATTTTTCATTATCACTGAATGAATAGGCTAGTGTATATACTGTAAATAATTATTAAAAAAAAACAAAAACAAACAAATTTTATATACGAGGTCTTTGAGATTTCGTCGTACAAACGTTGTAGTGGCGTATTCTTGTTGCTCAAAAATACGAAAAAAAAACAAATGTTATAAAAATAATGGTCATTTTTGAAATTTTATTCAAAAGTTATGACATTAATTGTCAAAGTGTCTACATTTTTTCCTCTAATATGATGTTTAGCAGTTTCGCATGAATTGTATACTATGTTCTTATGATTCAACGTATTGTTCTGTGAACAATAGTTTGGTCGTATAGCTCATTTAACCTCGCTCCGTTAGATTTTTATTTGCGTTGGAAACTAAAACAAAAAGTTTCGGTAACTTAGATAGCTACACTTGATGTTATTACGGTAGAATAAATTAAGAATGCAGTTGCAGATATGAATAGAAATTCGAGATAAAATCCTTCATGACATAAACAGCATATTACAATAGTGTTCAACTTTTATTCAAGTAAGCGAGCAACATTTGGAACAGTACATTTAAATAATTTTATACTATTAATGTTATAACTTTTAAATAATATATGTTTATATAACATTTGTTCTTTATTTATAAGCATAGAATACGCTTACAATGTTTGTACGATAAAAACCTTAGACATCTTGCATCAAATAAATGTATAAATGGGTACTGGTAATAATGTCAGTGAATTAAATAAAAAAAATTAACTTTAATAATTTATTTTATATTATAATTATTTATATTTTAATATGTATTGGTAATTATGACAGTGTACTAACAATAAGTCCAATGAGACTGAACTAAAATTTATGAATTAACCTTACAATTAGTAGAAAATATCAAGAGAAGTTTTTAAAACGTATTAAGGTGGCATTTTCTCGTCAGAAATTTAAGAAGTTCTTTCTTAAAGATTAAATGAAAACCATGCCTCATTAACAGAAGAAAGAATGGAAGGACGAATTATCTTAAGATAGGATTCCTTTAGCTTGGTTTTCGAGGGAAATTGAATTCATTGAATCTTTTGTGAAAGTTTGTGGACTCAATTAACTGACTTAATACTAATTAGATGGAAGAAATAGTAATCGTAATAAGCATGAAATTCACGTGAATGCATTGGTCTTGACGGTTATATGGGTAAATAGAATTTCTAGAAATTCGTCAACTTTTTCATTTTTAAAAACGTAAGCTAATTATTATAGAAATAAATATTGTGAAGTGTTATTACTTAAGTTAAAATCATTGACGTTACAAAGACGCGAGGTACTCTAAGAAGTCAAAGATATTTTGCAAGATGTTGCGAATACATATATAAAAACACACGCACATACAAATACATATATACAGTAAACTCTTCTTTTTCTTTTTCCCATATTCTGCTGCTACCCTTGCGAATAAATCATAAGAAAAGTTTACAAGGACAAGATTATGAAATTAATGAAGTTATTAAATATGAGTGAATTAATTAGGAAGTAGTTTGTCGGGAGACCATGTAATAAAAGGAAGAACATCGTCGTAATTTCGTAGAAGATGAGAGTAGTTCGAATTCCATAGAATTCGAACTCTCCGAGATAATATCGGCACTTTCACTTGTGGGTCGAGATAATTAAAAGATTCTTGAGGATAAAGATCTTTCATAGAACGACATTACGAATGTTCGATTATTTTACATGGGGAAAAAGAGGATGTAAAGGATTTAGGAAAAAAAAAGAGAAAAGTGAAATAAAAAAAAAAATAAGAAACAAGTAAAAGAAAAATAATACTTTATTATTATATATTATAAATTGGTCAAATTGTTGTTTGTTAAAGAGGGAAAACAACTGGCGATGTCTCGCGAATGCAAATTCATCGAAACTTCGAGTGGAATAAAGCACAACGTTGACGAGCTTCTGGTTGGTGTATTAAAACAAATTCGTCTACGTGAGAGTCGTGATAAAAAGCTAAGGCGTCAATGTAGCAAAGGAAAAATGTCAAAGTTACATGGCAGTAAAACTATTTACAGTCTCAATCTCGCAAGGGAAATACTGAACAAAATGTGTTTGAACGATAGCAAAAGTAAGAGCTGCGAAAATCTTCACGTTCTTTAAGGAGATAAATCATCAAGGAATGAAGTTTATGAAGAAGAAAATTGTCTTTCGTTTTGTTACAAGAGTAAAAGTTTTGATTTATTTCTTATTTTGACTTTTAGATATTCATAAGTTAATTTTATACCATTCGATAACCAATAATATAAGTACTCACTTACCTACCTCTATATTTTTTTATAATAAAATGAGATAACTTCTAGGACGAGATATTTGATCCCCATTATCGTTAATGATTTTCATATCGAATAATATATATATATATATACGCCGTATATGAGATGAGATACACAATCTACGTATGCCTCAGTACGGTTTAATTAGCCAAGCTATCGTCGAATAATATTACAAAAAGTAATGAAACATTCAATGTCAATTTGTATAACAGTACTATATGTATAACAGGTACTATAAATTTTAATTCGATAATTTTCTTTTTTTTTTTCTATACACTATTTGTTCATCGAGAGGAATGTTGATAATAACTTTCATTCGTATTGATTATTAAAATTTGTAATATTCGATTAAAATCATTTTTCTACTTTTCTCTCTCTCTCTCTCCCTTTTTCTCTTTCTCTCTTTCTTTTTCTTGCGCTTATTCTTTTCAATATATCATAAATAACTATATAAATACTTTATTATAATAAATAAATACTATGATACACTTGCTCTTTATCAAAATTAAAATTAAAATAAAGAAATTGGTTTTAATGACATAATGTGATATGTTATAATTCAAAAAGCTATCAAATTCGACGACTGTGAATGGTAACTAAATATATACATATTAATTTATTAATGTTAAAATGTGAAATCGTTTAATTCATAAAATAATCAGCTAAATCATAAAATAATTATACTAACCTGTTAAAGTATGAGAGAAGGCAGAATGATATATTTCACCAAGTTAATATAAGAATTGAAGAAAGGTAAGTAGTTAAAGTATACAATTAAAATTTGATTCTTAAATTAGATTCTCAATAAAACAGTAAGACTAAAAGAAGAATTAGCATATTTTAAAGACAAATCAGATTTCTATTTCATACTTTAACTACTCGCCTCTCATTAGTTCACATTTCATTTAGTTATTTCTCAAAACAACTAGTTTAAATGTATAATAGAATTTTTTTAAAATTCTTTTCCTAAATCGCTTAGTTATTTCATATAATTGTTAAGATTTAGGCTTTTCATGAATTAACTGACAATGACAGTTATATACTTTAATAGTAACATATATATTTATCTAATAACTTTAAGTTTGTCGACGTTTAGATATTCAAGTAGCACTCATCATTTTAAATTGCGAACATGATAATGTATGTGTCTGTGTGTATGGGTACATGCGTTTGTCTACGTTGAATTGGTATCTAAATTCAAAATTAGAATTAAGATGAATGGTCCTAGAAATCCTTCATTTGAATGTTACACAAATGGCTGAGCCGGAAAATCTGGCTTGCTGTTTGTCTACAGTGCAGAGATTTGATTATTTATTAGATGCTAATTAGCGACACGTGTCTTTTTTGTCATTATTCCTCTCTTTCTTTCTCTTTATCTCTCTCACATAGCATTTACCTTCCTATTTGCGTTTTATCGAACACAGGTTCATGTAAATATTCTAACGAGAATTTGTTCGATAATAGAAATAATATTTGAAAAGTAACAGTATTAAAATATATTCTTTCTACATCTTTTTAGATATTTAAGAGTATATATATCTCTTTTACGTTTATATATATATATATAATATATTATAAATATATAGATATTTTTAAAAATATATTTATATCTTATAACATATCATATTCTTGTCGATAGATTTTATTAATGAAAATGTTTAATAAATATAAATATGTCCTCTCTGATCCACATATCTTCTCATAATAAATAAATTTAAAGGTTCAATGTACAATATATATATATATATATATATATTGTAAAATTAATTAATTGTATTATTGTTCGTTAAATCAAAATGTTATATCAAAGGACAATCAATATTTTCAAATTCGTTTAGATCTTTCTAATTTTCGTTCTAAATATATATTATATATATATATATATATAAGTTCTTTCCTTCTTTAAAAATTCTCTTTCACTAAAATAATATTTCAATAAGATAACCTTGTCCTCTGTGTAATATAATATTGATTAAAATCCATTTGCATTATTGAAAGTAGAATAATTGAAGAACAAAAATTCACTTATTATCAAATGCGAAATAATCTGAAAAATATTAGAACTGTTAATTATTCATTGCTAATAAATTTGATCTTTTAATTGAATGTTCAGATATTTTTAGACACGTTGGTAACGTTTGGCTAGATATTTCTAAATTAAATAGAATTTTTTTTTGTAAATATATTTAAATTTTATAAATTAAAATATTTAAATGTACGTTGATGCAAATCGTTTATCATTCGAGTAATTCTGATTTATAAAGTTAATTAGATATTTATAGCTACGATGCAAATGGATTAAAGGATTTTCGCAAAGGAGGATCATTTAGCAATAATTATTATAAAATGTACTTAATTAAAAATGAGATAAAATTTTATCAAACTGCCACGATTTGAAAAACTCGAATGATTTATCAATCGATTGGACGCTGGATTCGTCTATCAAAGTGTGACGCTGGTCGTCTTTGCTTTTCGTAATTGAATATAATACTAATAATAATAATAATAATAATAATAATAATAATAATAATAATAGTAATAGTAATTAATAGCATATGATATATATGTTCGTACATTTAATGAAACATTCAATAGATAAGTGTGAGCAAAATTAATATAGACTTAAAAGTATGAAAATTATATTCGCGTAGATTTTAAATAACAATGAAAACATTATAAACATAGTATCAAATTTCCATCCTTATTGTTGAATTTTTGACATTAGTAATAACAAATAATCAATAAGTTTAATTATGTCTGTGTAAAAAAAAGAAAAGAAAAGAAAAGAAAAAAAAATACAAAAAGAGTAAAAAATTTGATGATATCTTTCGCTCTTTCGCTAACTTTTCGTTTTCATGTTGTAAAGTATATTTCGTCTTTTTTTCTTATAAATTAAAAATGATATCATAATCATTATAAATAATGATTAAGTGTGCACAAGTAAATAAGATTTAAATATTTCTAAAAAAAAAAAAAATTAAAATTAATTAAGTAATGAATTAATAGAAAATTAATTTCTGTTTAATCATTCATCTAATTATTAATTTCTAATTAATTAATTAATTAATTAATAGAAAAAAAGTAAGAAAATACGAAAGTGTGTGCATATAAATAAATTTGTCGAAAAGACATACCTTTCGTTTGAATTTGACCTTTAATTTTGATCATATTCCAAGAAAATGTAGATGAAATTAGTCCCCAATCGTTCGGTTTCGTCAATTATTATTACTCGATGAAACGTAACATTTAAATGAGTATCTTTACTTCGCTCTCCGAAGTTCAAGATGAATATTTAATATACAGTTAACGTGAATTAGAATTATCTTGATGGTGTTTAAAAGGACAAAATATTATCATTAGGATGATATAGTAACAAGTATTTTAATGAAATCATCATCATTTAGCAATCACAAAAGAAAAAGGAAAGGAAAAGAGGAAAATGAAATATTCGTGTGTTTGTGTGTATGCTTATGCGTGTTCTTGCATGCATATGTGTGTGTGTGTGTGTGTATGTGTGTGTATGTGCGTTATGTTCGTACTTGATTCTAATTCAAGCGTCGTCATAACATCGTGCAATCGTAAAACAATAGGCATAATGATTAGACAAGCATAATTGTCTCCTATTATTTGCATTTGTATGACGTAAAACATAATGTATTTAATGTATGCTCGAACGTAACAATTTCGATGTTTTGTCTATTAATCAATTATCAATTGTTCTGTAAGCACGAGCTAAGTACAGTAAGTTTTCTCAAAATTTTTTTTCCTCTTATTTTCTCTATTGTTTTTATCCTGTTTTGTATTTTTCTTTTTTTTTTGCTACTTTCGTATTACGTAAATTAATGCATTAAATAAGTTAAAAAAACAAAAATACAAAAAGAATGTGTCGTTCGCACAATTACAATTTGACAGATTATACCAAATATGTCGAAGAAAATCATATGTATTTTGAAAATTGTCAGACTGATGTATTTTTCTATCTCTATCCTCTTGTTTATATTAATTAATAAAAAATAATAAATTATTAACGGACTGCTTTAATTATCGTCGTAAATTTATAAAATAATTTAATTCTTTCTTTTTTTGTTTGTCTGGAGTAAAATAGGAAAGAATGTGAAAAGAGATGAAAATGGATGATTTTCTTTTTTTTTTGTTGTCTTTTTTTCTTTTGAGAGAGAATTATATTTAAAAGATGTTTTTATAATAGATGGCAATGCAAATGCAAAATAATTCTGCAAAACGAAAGAGATTTATCATGGTAGTTATAAAATGCGATCTCTTGATGGTTGTACGTTTAATTTTTGATATAAGAATAAAACAAAACAAACAAAAAACAAAAAAAAAGAATAATTCTAACTTCCTCTCTGGAAAACCTACAATTCTCGATATCTTTTAAAACACGACAATGAAATTTTGATCGTTCGTATTTTATCGACTATCTGTAAAGATAATCTAACATAAATGTTTACTACACAACAAATAAAAAACAATATAATATGGTTATGGTTATTTTTTATTTACATAGAATGTATGCAAGTATATAAATATTGAAATACTTTCATATATCTGTAGATGGTTAAAAAAAAAAAAAATCAAATCAAATCAAATTTACGTGTCTCTCGACAATTGTTATGCAACAGTTTTGAATTAGTAGAGTTGACAATGAGTTACTGTTGCAAGATAAAAAAAAAAAAAAAGAAAAAGGAACAATTTACGATTATTTCGTTTACGTGTGAAAAATGAATGTATGAACGACTTCGGAAATTGAAAAAAAAAAAAAGAAAAAAAAAAACATGCATGGTCATCGATTTTTTTTTCGTGTAACTACTATTGACTATCTTCAAATGAAAATGGATGCGTTTAGTTCGTATGACATCATTTCGTGTTATCATTTACGATTATCTAGAAAAACGTTACGGTTTTTTTTTTTTTCTTTTTTTTTCTATCAAAAGGTATTGACTTTGGACAATTTTCGATCGTTCTCCATTTCAAAGATATATTCTCCATCATTATTCTTCTTTATTTGAAAAGAAGGCTTTTCGATAGGGTTCGATATTGGCTTATGTTAACTTTAGAAAGGGGAAACTACGAGAATGAGATGGTACAAGAGCGAAAGGATTTATAAGGGGCTAAAAAAAAGCTATTGTGATTAAAAAGACTTTTCTCATGCGCGAAATGTAGTAATAAATTTCGAGACTTGATATATCTTTTCTCCCGTGTCCCACCAAACAAACGTTCATCCTTTTGATTTTGTTGTTGTTGTTGTTGTTCTATCCTTTTTTTCTTCCTTTCTAATAAATTTTCTCTTTTCCATTATTTATTTTCTGTATTTTTGTTGTCTCTTTGAAATTGTTTGATAACATTTCTTATTTTGTAATCCTTTAATTTATTTTCTAGTATATAAACTTTATTTTTTGTTTTGATTTCTTTTATAGATTATATTTTTACCTAATATCTTTCTCCCATTTCGAGTCTCAATTTAAAATCGTAAAACGCATTTCTATGATATTATTTCTTTTTGAAACAGTTTTTCCTTTTATTTAATCGTTTTCTATATACGCTCAAAACTTTCTCAAGCATCTTTTTTTTTTTTTTTTTTTTTCCTAGTTACAGTACATCACAATAGCTATCTGGAATAAAGGAACACGCAATTTCAAACGTCAACTGTCGGATCGGATCGTTGTCGGTTCTTTGTGAAAAACGTCAGTATTTTCATCCTAACGGTTAGAAGTTTTTTGATTTAGCGAAGAATACTTTTCAATGAAGTTTGTTTTTTTTTTTCTGGAAATCTTCCCTTCCAATTGACATAGTTATTTTTTATTGGGTACAGGTTTTCGTGAAAAGGTGTAAATTTGTATATTATAAAAGTATATTTAAAATTAATTTAAACAAAAACAAAACAAAAAATAAACAAAAAACTGTACAAATATAATAATATGCATATAAACTATTTCGAAATAATATTTGTTCGAATAATTTTTGAAAGATCGATATTTCTCGCGCTAATTTTCGATTGATCGTGTGTATCGAAGATCACTGGTAGTACCATCTGTCGGTCAAACTATCAAACAAATTTTATGATCTACTTCAAATTTATTTGTAAAAACTTAAATATGGATAAGAAATGTGTTGTAAATTAATTTTAAAAGAATAATATGTATATAATTTTGAATAAAGTACGAGTTTTTTAAACTATCGATACATATCTCACTAGTTTTCGATCGATTGTGTCGTCCAAAGGTCGCAAGTAGCACCATCTTCCGGTCGATTAATCAAACGAATGTAAAGATCGAGTCGATAACTGTAATTAGAGTTTGACAATATGGCTGCTTACATGTTTGGCAAAAAGTCTAACGTGAAAATTGTGTCTATTATTGAAAGTATTTCATAATTATCTTTATATTTGTTAAGTTTTAATACACTATTTAAGATACATGGCTACCATAGGAAAAAGTGAATTATCCAGAAAGGACATCGAATCTGCAGACAAAGATGAAAAAGTTAGTATGCATTTTGACGTATGGCGTTTAAAATAATGCACCATGAATGTTAATGACATTTGTGAAGTTAACTTGTATAAAACATTCATTTGTAGGAGACACTCCTGGAACATGACAGTGAACCCGATGAGGATATGATATTTAAGTAAGTCGTTGGAAATTCTATGGATAATATGAGACCAATTCATTTGCTAAATTAATTAACTCATATTTCTTCAACAAAAAGTAGAAAAAAGATTGTTTCATGATTTATCATTCAACTTTCATAACAATTGTTATCATTCAATTTAAATATTAAACTCAAATAAGTAATTTATTTTAAGGGTTTAGTATTTGCTTAACATTTATCATTAATATTATTTAATTTAGTTATTTGAAAAAGTTATGTATTGATCAAACACATTGATAATGAAATTCAAAGAAATTCTGAAAGTTGAGTTAACTAATTTGGACTGTGAATAGCTCATATAATATTTCTTAATATGAAATCATTTTAGCAATCTTGGATCATTCTCTTTTTCTATTATTCTATTCTTTTTAATCATTTTTATATTATTTTCTAATAGAGCCATGAAGAACTGATTGGTATATCGATTTCCAATACCGGAGGTTTATTATGATCATGAAAATGATGAAGCCATAAAATATACTTTTATCCTCCCATTATGTTTGATGTTTGATTTCAGCCGGCCGAGTACTTCAAATGGAAATGGCAGAGTCGATGGGAAAATGGATAGGTAAATATATATGTAGTTTTTTTTATTTATATTTAAATATTACCATACTGATTTTGTGCTTACAATTTAAGTAGAAATTTAAATTGTAGAAATTGTTCAGAATTATTCTAACATTAATCTTTCAAGAATGTGCAATGAGACAAATAAATCACGGATATATCAAAGTAATTTATATAGCATAAAATATAACACCAAAGTTCATTAATTAACACAAGTGTATTTAATATTGTTGTTTAGTGTCAAAATCCAAATTGAAGATGTGACAAATGTGATGCGGGACAATGTAAAGAAAGTCATGGAACGTGGAGAAAAGTTAGAGGATTTACAAGATGCGAGTGATCGATTGTCCATGACTAGTAACCAATTCAGAGAAGCAGCAAATAAAGCTCAACGAAAGATGTGGCTGCAGAACTTGAAATCACGGATTTTTATTGTCACCATTATCCTGACCATTATTTTCTTTATCTTTGGTATGATCAATGTGTCATGATTATATTAAACACAAACATATGAATTGCATGATCTTTATTCTTGATTTTTTTTTTTTTTTTATAAATTCGCGTGTTTGCATAATTGTGTTAAAAAATTCTATAATTAGCTTTGCTATAGTAGTATTACTTTTTATTTGGTATGAATAACTCTCGTGAGTTGAACTTTTTACAAGAGAAAGCTGGATTGCGTGAGAGTCTGATTTTTTTTTTTTTTTCGAATTTTTCACACTTGTTTGTAGTGGTCTATAAGAATATACATTGTATTTTTTAATAAAACAAAATCTCGATTTGTTAAAACCTACAATGTATATTTTCATGGATTGTGCAAGCAAATGTGTAAAATTTGATAAAAATTACTCCAGCCTCCCTTTGTAAGAAAGAAAAGATTTACTTTTGTCCTTTAGCTCCTTTTTGTCATTCTCATTAAGAATCACTTACTAGATCCATTTCCCGCGTATCGTTTTCAGTTGTGGACATCTTGGCGCTTTTCCTGGTTCTCAGATAGCAAACGTCCTATAGAATGGTATTTCATTCCTCAAATTGAAGGTACATGCGAGTTTAACTTATCTCTTGTTTTTAATCATACGTATTATCTACAATCTTTTATTTACAGGCTCGTATCGACTCGGCGATATATTTTAGTATTAGCACGAAAGATAAAATACTTTTTCATCATTTTAAATGAAAAAAATTGTCTTCTGCGATAATCATATTTATGCTATAAAATGCCATTGCCTTTTTACTATACACTTTAATGCTTGTTCCTTTCGATTATATTCAACATTGACTCATTCATTTTTAAACACTTATAATAATATACGATACTTTATTTTTGTTCATTTATTATTTTTTTTTGCAGTATCTGTTATTGTCAAGTATTGGTGACCTTGATACCTTGAAGAACGTGCAACCAGTCGATGTCACAAGCACAGACCTTGTCTTTGTACCTTTCTTTCGTGGAGTATTATTACAGCGATGCTTTCCTAAAATTTGTCAACCGATTTACAGTCAAATTATTTTCTTACATTTTAGTTTATATTTTAAATATTAATATTTCTTGTTAAAATATTGTGATTCGTTAAAGTGACAGACCAACTCGATAATATTCATATATATGATAATGAAACTTACTTTATGCAATTTTTAACAAATCCGCAATTTATTAGTAATACAATAACCATATAACAATTGAACTAAACAAAAGAATTATAATTATTGATAAAGAAATACTTTGAAACTTTATAAAATGGTAGTTAGATCAAATTTTCAAATTATTTCAATTAATTAATATATTTCTATGATAAGTTAATTTAATTCTATATAAGTGTTTGTAAATGGTGCTAATTATTTATAGAATTTTATAGAAAGAAGAAAAATAGTCGTACATTGTAACTATCAAATTAACAATTATATTTTATATAAATTTGCACTAAAAATATTAGAAAAGTAAATTTATTTTATGTTTGTTGCTTATTATTAATAGTTCGCGTGAACCATAATATTAACATTAAACAATTAGCGCGAACTGATGGTAATCAACAGTAGGAAAGCATCTCTGGAATATTATATAATCGCGAAGTGATTTAATTATAAGCTTGTATAAATTTACATATAAATATAAATATATTCTTTTACACATACATTTGTTATATAATATTAAATATATTTGTCGTGTTAAAAATAAAATCGTAATTACGATCAATATAATATGTCTAGATATAAATTTCAATTTTCTAATAATCTAATCGTCATATTTCGTACCAGTTGTTTTTTTTGTCTATCCTTATCGTTATGAGACAAACAAAAATTTTCGATACAAATGGTATATAATCTAAAATTTACAAAATGTTTAAAGTCCAATGCAATAACCGTGTTATTATTTATAAGGTGCTCAATTCTATACATATGCCAATTATCATTGATTATGCAGAAATAAACAAATGGTAATTTATTTTGTTTATTTTTGATAACGCACAAAAGGTTGGTTAATTCTGACGATTTTGTTTTTATAACGAAATATAAACAAAATAAATAAAAATAGTTTAAAACAAAAACAAATGAGACAAAAAAGTGTACAAAGCAAAGTGTCTTGTATCGGTTTGTTCGACTCGTCAAAGAAAAAGAGATCTTTGAACGAGAATGATGAGAATTAATCATCAGAGTGTTAAAAAATTGCATTCTTTTCTACGACGTCGGTTACAGCAATATCCTGCTATAATGGGCACTTAGATCGTATATGAGTTGGTGAAGCCAAGTGCAATAGAAAGAGGGAGAAAGATATAGATACGTAGATGTAACTTGAACGTTACGAACTAGTCGTCGCTCGGCTGCCGGTTAACTCGTTCGTTATAACTTCTGCCGGTCGAGCTTAGAGAAAAAGAAAACAGAAAGTAAAATTATTTAAAAAGAGAAGAAAAACACAATTTAAATCGTCATCCAATCGAACGATCTAATATAATTAATCATTCTTTGTATTAACTTAATATATTGTATACTTTGAATTTTTTTCTGAACAGTGTGCGTTATCGTGAACATTGTGTAGTTTCTTTATTTTTTTATTTTTTTTTCGTTTATTATTAGTATTATTATTATTATTATAGTTATTTAGTTTTTTTTTTGTGTTTTTTTTTTTTTCATCTCTCGTTATAATTTTACGCATAAATAAGGGGGATAGGAAAAGGAAGAGTACAAAAAAGCGTTTTGATTCTTTGAAAATCTGCATGCGCCGTAGAGCGTTAGGATCTATCGAGAGAGAGAAGAGAGAACAGTTGCAGGAGGGAACTTAAGAAGAACGGCCGTTCGATATTACAAAAGCATGTCAGCATTTGAACAGATACTCGTCGCTGCGGCGAGCATCGCTATTGGAGGTTTTTTTCTGACAGGAGGACGATGGCGTTTCATTTATGTGCTTTACAAAACTGCACCTAGAGATATTTTGTGAGTATTTTATTCTATTTTTGTTCTTTCTCTTTCCGTCTCATGTAAATCACCTATTTTTCCTATACTTTTGTTTTTTTATTTTTTGGCATTGAACGTGTTTGTAAATGAGCTTTTTTTTATTATCAATGCATGTTACTCTATTATTATTATTATTATTATTTGTAAGAACTATGTTATTTGTTTTAAGTGAGCATTTAAAGAGCACAAATATTTTCAATTTGTTTCAAATTGTTATTTATAAAACGTGTTTGCATATCGAGTTTATTCTATCATAAAAACCATATTATTATATTAATAATATTATGTAGAAAAAATCTTTTGTTCATACGTTTGAAGCACACTTACGTTTTATGTCGATATATAATTTTTCTTTTTACAATATATATTTTGTCATATCCGTCACGTGTTAATTACTCGTTGTTTACATTATCTTCGATCATCTTGGACTTCGAACTTTTCAATAATTTGCTGAAATACATTTCAATTGTGTGAATAATATATCGATCATTTCAATCAAGATTAATTAATATGAACTTGTGACTCCTTCAGAGAACAACCTTTGGAACATTTTGTATACTTAGAATGTTCCGACGTGTTTATTTATAATTACATGAATACGTAATTAAGCCGATAATACAGTTTAATCCTTAACGAACGAGCGCAGTTTATTGCAATATAATATCTGTAATCGAAATAATGATCTGTAGATTGACGGATTTTTAAGATATTTAGGTGCTTTATTTCCAGAGCAAGATAAAGTGCATAATTAATTTTGTTTTATTAGATTTTTTGGAAATTTTTAGTAGTAATAAGTAGTATATAAATACACAGATTTATTTATATAAAAAGATACTAAAGTGTAAATTAAAGAAAAATAATCAGATTTGAAATAAACCAATATGTATATATGTATGTAATATTTAGACATGTATAAATTAAAAAATATATTTTTTTTATTATGGATTTACATTTAATCTATACAAAATTACTTAAATTTTTATATATTTTGATACAACTTTCAACAATCCCGTATGTGCATACAGGTTTTTTTTGATATAATTATCGCAATAATTACGTGTCTCGTCAAAAAAATCAATGAACTTTATTAAACGTTTAAAAATTTTTATTTTTTCGCTTAATGCTCGAAGAGGAACGCACCAGAATGCATCGAGAAACAATTGCATTCATTGTAATGTAAAAATTCATGCAAAACTTGATAGATTTTCTAAATTATTACGTCATGCTTTCTGTATTGCGGCATTCATTCGTTAAGAATTAATTAATATTAAAATGTGCACATAAAGATGAATATCAAGAGATAATTTATGTTTGTAGTCTTTTATCTATGAACGTCACAGTATCTGTCTACATATTTTGTTGTTCGTTGTATAAAATTTCTTTTTTTTAAAATATCATTATTATAACATGTACACAAATACGTATTTATACGACTGTTATTAAATATTCATGAATAATTTACAAATTTTGATATTTTCTTTTTATAATTATTATGTATACATTGTGTTTATAGTATCGATTTAAGATTGATTATTTTGTTAGTCAACTAATAAGATCAAAGACAATTACTCGCTTCGCTATATATAACTTAGAAAAAGCTTTTCACGCATGATTAATGGCCTGTAATAATTTCTACTTTTGTGCTAAGCTGCCAAAGTGTTTTGATTTAATTTTAACAAAATGTGTAATACAATTATATGCTTGATTTTGTATGCTATTTGTGAATTATCATAATATTCACCTATACAATTTCGATGTAAATACATAGAGACAAAATTTGATTGATTCGTTTGTAAATTTAATATTTCATTGTTAATGTAAATAAAATTGTCATTATAATTGTTATTGGTTGGTACTGTTTTCGTGAAAATAATTTCAAAATTTCAATTGAATTAATTTTGATATTTGTTAAAAGATGTTTTAGAAATGTTGACAAATTTATAAAAATACTTATATAACTTAATTACGGTTTAATAACTTAATTACGTAACTTAAGTGTGTATAATTTTGTTTTAATTTTTATGAAACTTCCTATTGCAAAATCGTCTGACATTAATCATCTAATTATAATAATTTTTCTTAATTATACCTTGAGGTGTAAAAAAACATTTTATATCCTATTATTCCATTTATTAGTTTTCATTTTATTTATTTTCTATTTTTTTTTTTTCTATTTATTGAATATTACAAATGTTATTTCGTCATAGTATATGAATCTATCTTATCTAATGATAATTTATAAGGAAAGAATTTCATGTACTTACTAACGTAGATCGAACTGACGGAGTTCGTTGCAACTCACTTGACCTCGATAAAGTTGGGGTCATTGAGCTTAATTATTATGCTGGAGGCGTTGCTGATCCTATATGCACGTATAAAATGCACCGATTGTATTATATATGTGTCTAAGGTCAATCAATCATATTCGATAGGTCGAATCGCAATGTTAAGTTATTACATTTTTGGTACGAACTCAAATCTCCGTTTAATACGTTTAATCGAATAAAGTTAATCAATTATATTCGTATTCGAAAACTATTTAACATAATATATTGCGCTCCTGTACTATAATTTTTATTTTATTTTTATCCTTATCATTGTTTTTTATATTTTTGCATTAAATACAAAATAAGTATTATTATTAATTTTACATTTTTTTTATCATTATCAATTTGTATGCTTAAAAGAAGTAATGTAAATTTATTCATATTCTCATGGTATACCTTTGTATTATATATGAATTATTTATTTTCGACGAATGCTATAGATATTGAAATGCATTTTTTTTTTTTTTTTTTTTTTTATAAATATTTCAATCCGTAGTTCATTTGTTTGGTCTTGTAGATTTTTGTATTTTAAGGAGTAGTAACTTGTTAGGCATATCCAGTACGCTTTTACTGTTAGTAAAGTCTAGTCCCTATCGACGCACGTTGATATTAACGAACGAGCAGTAAGTGAGGCAGATTGACTAAGTGTTGAGTCTTCTTGTGTGACTAACGATTATTGCTAACGAGCAGGATAAATGCTTCAGCAATCGTCAATGGCTAACTTCTATCGTACGATACTTTTCTTTTTATTTCGAGTTGTCAGAAAATGTAAGTACATGTATATATACATAAACATATACATATATATATATACAATTGTATAAATCTAATTAATGAAAATCTAAACACTTCAATTATTTAAAAAATATTAGAGCGTCGATTTCTAATCCGTTATTCCAAATAATATCATCGGAAGTATTCGCAACTGGTTGATGGATCGTCATATCACATGGTCGCATTTATGATGCGATTAGACTTTGATCCCATTTATTGTCATGAAAACGTTAGGGTGCATCGAAAATTTAAGTACTTCCGGTGGATGAACTGATCGTTAATAGTCGATAATAATAGATTAATGAAAAGGATATTTTTACATTGCAAAAATAATGTTTGCGTGTAAGAATAAATAATAATAAAATACAGGTTGTCTTTTAAAATTTTATTTCAAATAAGCGTACTTGAACGTAATAGACGTTTCTTATACACTAAATATATACATACACACACACACACACACACGTACACATATTGATACGTTAAGCTTCAGTTGACATTGACGGTTTTATTGCATCTCGTTGAACGTAACTTGTTCCAGACAGGAAAACTCGTTTTTAACCACAAAGATTCTAATAGATACGACATTTCTAAAGATATTTATCACAAATTTTATACATCTGTGCAAATATAACATTAATAATATTTGTAATAACTAAGTTTCAAGTACACAACGAGGATTCAACGAAGAAATTTACTCTCCACCATGTTATTCGTTATCTCATTCGGTTCTATTTAATCATTGCGAATATACGTAGTTTAACTGGTAGGGGAACTGTGACGAGTGTCGACTGATAGGAACGAGCTTGCTAACAAAGACAAAGTAATTTTTCATTTTCATCGTAAAAATTTGTAATATTTTAAATAAACGTAACCATTTCTTTATGTAATAAATTATTTCATAAGAAAAAAAGAAGAAGAAAAAAAACAATACAGTATTTTCCTAACACATAAAAAAACAAGTTTTCATTTGTTTCGTAATAAAGATAACAAATGAATTAATTAAATGATATGTTAATTAGTCACATTAATATTTTATATTGTTCTTGAAACTAATTTGAGAAAAATATTATAGTAATCAGATGAAATTTATCTTAACATTCTTATTCTTATGTTTTTCGTTTCATTTCAAATTATTGTACGTAATAAGAGGAAGGAGTAAATGAGCGAGTATGCCGAGCAGGAAGGAACGTTAATTAAAGAAGCGTGGAATGCATATGATGGCCTTAATCATTCCTAACAATTCACAATGATCCTTTCTATGCATGACTTCAAGAAAAACATCGGCTTTTCTTCGTGCTAGTGAAAGAGAGATAAATATTATATTGCTAATTAAATATTAATGTTTGCCAAACGAATAGACATGAGTTATTAATAAAAATGTATATATGTAATTATACGTTACATAATTATGCATCTTAATTTTAATTAGAATTTACAAATAATACATTTAAGTATTATAAAATAATAGTTCAAATATATATAATTATAAAACTAAACTCATATATATATATATATATATTTATTAGTTTTGTAATGAATAAAAATTCTTTTAAATGGATTTGTTCCTTTCATAGTCTAACTATCTCGGTGAAAAAAAAAAAAAAGAAAAAAAACTATTCTCAGAGAGCTTTCATACATGTAGGTCTGATAACCATGCACGCACGTGTTCTTTATGAAATTAATCAATTTACATCGATAGGATAAGATGTCGTGCTAGCTAGCACGAAGAAGTGTATTCAGGACTCGTGTTCGTGACCGTGATTCGCTCGTTTTCTCACCCCATTTTTTGTAGAACACAATGGAGTCTCTACAAGACCAAGAATGAATTCAATTGATAGATGAATTATTTATGATCGTGATCTAGTTTGCACGACTAACACATTTCTTTAGAAATAACAAACTATGTAATATCCTTAGACAATACAAATTTACGATATTGTAATCGATTAAGGAAATCGATTGTTATATGAAGATTAATTATATTTGCTGGATTTGATTGATGTTTTTAACATTTTTCATCATGATATTGTATATAATATTTAATTTTATATTATATTATATATTTTTTGTTTGTTTGTTTGTTTGTTTTCAGAGGTGCCATTAGATTTATACGAGTGAATATACTCTTATGGTGGTGGGAGACTCGAGGTTTTACAGTAGCAAGGGTATTTTCAAGATTGACTGAACGTCATCCTGAAAAAGTAGCATACATTTTCGAGGATAAAGAATGGACCTATCGGCAGGTAAAGATTTATTAATTTTTTCAATTAATATATTCTACAAATAATATTTAATTATCTTTTCCTTTTTTTTTGTTAATTATATGATTTCAAAATAAAATATATCGAAGTGAGATCACGAAGACAAATTTTCTACCAAAAAAAAAAAAACCAAAAAATAATAACCAAATTTTATTCTCGTCATATTTATAGCTCGAAGAATTCAGCAACAGAATAGGAAGTTATTTTCACACGCGATCACTTTCACGGGGGGATAGCATAGCTTTAGTTATGGAAGGTCGTCCGGAATACATTGGAACTTGGTTGGGTCTTAGCAAGGTCGGTTTCGTCGGTGCTCTTATCAACACCAATCTTCGACAAGAAGTTTTAATCCATAGCATTAAAACAGCAAACTGCAAGGCTCTCATCTTTGGTTCTGAACTTAAAGACGGTAAGAAACTTTTCTTTTTAATTAATTGAATACTTTATAATTTGAAAACTTTTAATATATTTTATCAAACCATTCAAAAGATCAACGGTAAACTTTAACAAAACTAAATATATTGCTTAAGTGATACAATGTCAACAGCGTATTTAAAATGATAATTATTTTATTCTAAATACTTGAGACAGAATGTAAAAACATATTTCAAAATTAGGATAATGTTAAAGTACTTTTTAAGGAAGATAAATCATTTGAAATTAATCATCAGAAACAAGAGACACCACTGATAATAAAATTAATCTAGGCTTTACTTTTTTTTTTAGCGGTACGTGATATAAAGGACAAATTACCAGAATTGATGCTGTTTCAATGGTCAGAACACGAAGATGTATCTATATTAGAGGGAGCAATAGATCTAAACAAAGAAATCCTCAGTTTAGATCCAGAACCTCCTCTCAAAGAAATGGCTTTAGGTACTCCTCGAGACAAGTTGATATATATTTATACGTCTGGTACAACTGGAATGCCAAAGGCAGCGGTTATAAATAATCTCAGGTATGTTGAAGTATTGATGAAATATTTCTTCATAAAAATTGAAATTATATATCATAGAAAAATTGTGTGTGGATTCTTTCAGGTATATGTTAATGGCTTATGGCGTTTATTCCATGCTGGCTCTACGTTCAGATGATCGAATTTACAATTCTTTACCTCTTTATCATACTGCTGGAGGTATTATTGGGGCTGGCCAACCATTGCTTACAGGAATAACAGTTGTTCTTCGTAGACGTTTCAGTGCCTCCAAATTTTGGTCCGATTGCGTACATTATGAATGTACCGTAAGTATATTTTTATTATAAAAAAAAAAAAATAGATATAAAAATATAAATTGAATGATAACGAATGTTTCATTTGTTTTTAACTGCATATACAAATAATTGAATAGTTTTATTACAACTTTATTGATCAATAAGTTGTGGTATAAATTTTAGTATTTTATATTAAACAATACTTATATTTTTTATGGAATAATATATTATTAATTAAATAAATAATTTTTATTTTCAGATTGCTCAGTACATCGGAGAAATTTGCCGATATCTTTTAACTGTTCCACCAAGTTCCTATGACACAAGTCATAAAGTAAGACTCATGTATGGGAATGGTCTAAGGCCACAAATTTGGAAGCCTTTCGTTGAGAGATTTGGCGTTAAACAAATTGGTGAATTTTATGGTGCTACGGAAGGAAACTCGAATCTTGGTAATTTATTTTCTATTTGTTTTTTTTTCTCGATAAATTTAATGAAGCAACTCAATGTATAATTAGATATACTATGTTGAATTATTATTCGTGTTTACATCGTAGTGAACATCGACAATAGAGTCGGTGCAGTTGGATTTGTGCCAAGGTTTGCTGGTAATCTCTACCCAGTTACCTTGTTGAGAGTCGATGAAGAAACTGGAGAACCAATTAGAGGACCTGAAGGGTTTTGTGTACCTTGTAAGCCTGGTATGTTTAAAATACAAATATTTGTTAATATTTTAAGAAATGTTTGATGTCACGTTTTAAAGATTTCATATTTTTCAAATTGCAATCATTGTTGCAATTATGTGTGTGACTGAATTTTTGTTTATTTTAAAATTTTCAAAATAAAATATATAAAAATCAAATCACGTAAAATATATCCATTTGAGAAAAAAATGTGTTTTTTTTTTTTTATGTCATATAAATTATTATAATTAAATTACAGTTAGATATTGTTACCTACAATAACTATTGATACAAATTTTGTTAATTTCATTGTCGATAAAATAATTTAATTTTTTTTTTTTTTTTTATCTTTAAATGATTTAGGAGAGCCTGGTGTTTTCGTTGGAAAAATAAATCCGCGCAAGGCTGTAAATGATTTCAGTGGTTACGCCGATAAGAAGGCATCAGAACAGAAGATCATACGTGACGTCTTCAAAAAGGGTGATCGTGTCTTCAATACCGGTCGGTTGAAATAATAAGACAAAAAATTAAAAAAAAAAAAAAAAAAAAAAAAAAAATGCGGTCATTTTTTACGACTTTCTGAGAAATCATCTATGCAATGATTTAACCGCATTTTTCGAACAGGTGACATTTTGGTCATGGATGAATTGGGATACTTCTACTTCAAAGACAGAACTGGTGACACGTTCAGGCATGTTTTGTATTTTCAACGTTTAACTATTATACTCAATGTTTGTTACATTTATTGAATTAACTTTTTTCTCAAATGATTGTTGTATTGTTAATTAGGTGGCGTGGAGAAAATGTGGCCACTTCTGAAGTTGAAGCAGTAGTTAGTAATGTCATAGGTCTCAAGGATACAGTCGTTTATGGCGTCGAAGTAAGTCATTTATTTTTCATTTTTATTTCCCGCTTAAATTTATGTAATTAAGTAATTTATAATAATATAGTTTTGTTTTTTTTATTAATGATTTTCGTTATAACATTTGATGGTATAGTTAAAAATTGTTTCGATATTTCAAAAGAAAATGTATTATTTATTATTTATTATTTATTATAATATATCATTTAATAAATAAATTTTATTAATTTCACAAACTACTGTGTTTAACAATAAAATAAACATTATAACATACATTTTTCAATGAGTTTTACGACAATAAGTTTAAATGTCTTTTAAAATTTTAACAGGTACCGGGAAATGAAGGTAAAGCTGGCATGGCTGCTATTTATGATCCGGAAGGATCTTTAAATTTAAAAGAATTAGCTGATGGTGTTAAAAAAGTTCTTCCTATCTACGCTCGACCACTTTTCGTTCGTGTCCTTTCGAAACTACCTATGACTGGTAATTTGTGTGATAAAATCTAATTAACTTATTGAAGATATTTTGTTTGTATTATTAATATCTTTTTAACAGGTACCTATAAGTTGAAGAAGAAGGATCTTCAATCCGAAGGTTTTGATATTACAAAGGTAGACATTGAATCGATTATTTTTTGAATAATCAGTTTTACAAAGTTTGATTTATTAAATGTTGTTCATATAGTTCGTAGATCCAATTTATTTCCTTGATCGGACGGGCACATACGTGAAACTGACAGATGATTTATACAAAAACATTCTTGAAGAAAAAGTTCGGATATAGGAGTTTTTTTCCCCTATTTTTTGTTGGGATAAATTGTGAACATATTTTTATATCGAAACATTATCGAGAAATTTGAAGATAAGTGATTACAACAAATTATTTAAATACTCGTCGAGCTTAACGCTCTCAAGAAATTAATCGCACAATAAATTTGTTGTTAAATTTATTATTAAAGAAGAACAATCAGAGTGATTAGACGAACGTGCCAAAAATAAGAAGGAAACTTTTGTTAACAAGTGTTGTTGGTATATTTTGTAAGCCATTAAAGAATATGTTTAAGATATTTGATACTACGTCCTAAATACGTTTTCTTTTATTTTGATGCCCACGTTCCTTGTTGAAGGCTGAACACGTGAAATATGAGATATAACATGAGACCTGTTTATAATTAATTTAACATGTCAGCAGCCGGCAAAGTGTTCAAAAAATTGAGATGTATTATCCTATAATGTAACCAACTTGTTGCAATATCTTAAACCAATTAACTTTGTTACGGATTAATATTTCTATTAATATCTGAAAAAGGATTGGTTATACTAAGGAGTAAATGCAGCAGAAAGTAAAGATTTGTAAAGCCAGGAGAAAAGGTTCAGGGTCCCAAAAAAGCGTCAATTCTTAATCTTCATTCGATTCTGTAAATTCAGTCTTTGATTAGTTATTAAGTCCGTATTTTGTAATAATTAATAAATTTGTATATTAAATTTCGTAATAGATTAATAAGTATAAGAAAAGAAAATCGATGAATTAGTAACTCTGTTACATTTATTTTAAATATTCTATATTCTCTGTTAACTTTGACCAATCAACGTTTATTTATTATTGAAACAAGGTTTGTCTAAAGAAGTCGCAGGACGTAAAAGTTGTTTTTCAACAGTTAAATGATTTAATGATGATTAAATGATAATGAATTAATGATCCTCAATGTCAATGAAAACACTTAAGAGTTTTATACGTAAAAGAGGGAACAATGATTGTGACGTAGTATTTATTATAAAGACAACAAACACATTATATCTATAGAAGTCTGATATTTTTAGTATCATCTCACAACTGTTTCGTTGAAATAAACTTCTTGACTTATTAAAACATATTTTCGATGTAATCGAAGTCTTCGTTGAAATAAAAAAAAAACAACGTTTTATTTTATAGGAATAATATTTTAATGCAAACTTTTTTCTTATTAATTAAAAATAATAATAATTTGAACGCTTTTCAATCATGTAATACGGATTTAATAAATATTGTCATAATTTGTGCGCAGTCTCCGTATGAATCCAATCACTGTTATTGTCTTTTCACGAAATCTTTATTCTTTGTTTTTTTTTTTTTTTGGATTTACGAAATTATTATTAAAAAATATTCAGTTATTTCAATCAATTTTAATGATTACTTTCATCGACAATATTTATTAATTAAAATTACAAAATATCAATTACTTGACAATATTTTGCCCGTTCTTCTTATCAAATATTATCGAAATCATATAAAGTCGAGACATAAATATGACACAAATACGGTTAGATCAAATATGATTGTTCTATTTACATTTGAAATAAGTTTTCGTCTCATCACGCAGTGGAATACTAACTTTACTGCTTCACGTTGTGTTGTGACGTTCATATTACATAACTGGCTGTCTCCAATCAGGCAACGAACTAACGAAAGATTTTCTGATGAACTGACACGAGCTGGCGCTTTTTATCAGTGTACCAGCGTCGCTTAGTATATACCCTTTGGAAAATAAATTTGATCGGTACAATTTACGAATTTACGTAAGTACCACGTGTTTTATTAATTATTACACCGTCAATGAAAGATTATTTTGAATGAGTGTTTAACACAATATGGTATAAAAATAAAGAGAATAAAATTTTTAAAATCGTGCGCAATTTTCAATAAGTGGAATAAGATCGACGTTGTTAACTTATCAAATCAGTATTATATCAGTCAAACGGATATTTCATTTGTTATCTCTGTTTATTATTTGAATTAGGTTTTTTCTTCTACATCGCTGAACGAATGAATTTAAATCTTGTTTATTAATCTGTCGACGCTACAATGGTAAACATGGATAATGACAAATTTTCATTTGCCATCGATCGTGGTGGTACTTTTACCGACGTCTACGCAAGGTGTCCTGGCGGGAAAATTAGAGTTATGAAATTATTATCCGTTGATCCTGCTAATTACGAGGATGCGCCACGTGAAGGAATTCGTAGGATACTTGAACAGGTGTTTAAAATTTGCACGTTTAAATATTTATATTTATTTCATATTTTTATAATATTTATTGACATTATTTACGAAGAAAATTATCTTCCATTTAAGATACCGGAAGTAACAATTTTCCAATAATTCGTTTTTTGTTTCATTTCATATTTTTTTTTTGTAGAAATAATTTAAAATAAATAAGAAAAAAAACTACCTTTGTTTTTACAAAAATAATGACGAGTAATAAGATTTTAGGAAACTGGAGTGAAAATGAACGGTGAAGTTGATACTTCCAAAATAGCTTGGATTCGAATGGGTACAACAGTGGCTACAAATGCGTTGCTTGAACGCAAAGGTGCTAAAATGGCGCTAGTATTAAACGAAGGTTTCAAAGATATTCTTTTTATTGGTAATCAAGCAAGGCCAAACATCTTTGACTTGGTTTGTATTATTATAAAATAATTATTTTTTTCTTTCTTTACATTTATACAATATTAAAAATAACGATTGTCATTACAGGAAATAGTAACACCAGAAGTTTTATATAAAAAAGTAGTTGAAGTAAAATGTAGAGTGATACCAGCATTACCAGGAAGATGTCAACTTGTCAAAGATTCCTGGAGAAAAGTAAAAGGTTCGACAGGAGAAGATTTATTTATTACACAAGAATTGGACGAAGAAAAGTTGAAAGAAGACTTGTTGGAATTGAAACAATCAGGAATCGAAAGTATTGCTGTAGTTTTAGCACACAGTTATACGTAAGTTTCATTACAAAAAATATATATTTTTTTAAATTAATTGAAACAATTTTTTGATTTAGCTCATTCATACTTACCGGCATATATGTTTAAAAAAATATGCTTTATAGGATGTTGTATTTATTGTTAGTTTGTTTCTACAGTAAATAAAAGTTTAGTATATATTTTTTAGATACGCTGAACACGAAATCAGAGTTGGCCAATTGGCTAAAGAACTCGGCTTTTCTCAAATATCTCTTTCTCATCAAGTAATGCCGATGACTAGAATCATTCCACGTGGATTTACGACTTGTGCTGATGCTTATTTAACACCACATATCAAACAATATCTGCAGGTATCTCAATAATATCAATAATATCATCTAATCACATGTTTTGTTAACATTATCACTTTGATATTTTTTTCTTTTTAGGGATTTTCTTCTAAATTCAAGGACAATCTGAAAGGTGTTAACGTTTTGTTCATGCAAAGCGATGGTGGATTAACTCCCATGGATTCGTAAGTTTAAAAACAAAACGTAAAAAATTTAGAAAATCAATCCTGTACGATATGTTAATTAAATTTATTTGAATTTAGATTTAATGGGTCACGAGCCATATTGTCTGGTCCTGCTGGCGGTGTCGTTGGATATGCCATGACGACTTATGGTAAAGAAACCGATCTACCTGTAATTGGTTTCGATATGGGAGGAACTTCGACTGATGTCAGTCGTTATGGTGGAAGTTACGATCACGTTTATGAAAGCACTACGGCTGGTGTAACGATACAAGCGGCTCAGGTACAAAAAAGAAATATTATTACAATGTTTCGACGGTTGATATAAAAATATATCAGAATTTTACATTGAGAAAATAAAATTCGGTTTAAGTTGGACATAAATACAGTTGCTGCTGGAGGTGGATCAATGCTTTTCTTCAGATCGGGTCTTTTTGAAGTAGGACCTGAAAGTGCTGGAGCTCATCCTGGACCTGCATGTTATAAGAAGAATGGTCCCTTGGCAGTAACTGATGCAAATTTGGCCTTGGGTCGATTACTTCCTGAATATTTCCCACAAATATTTGGTCCTAACGAGAACGAACCTTTGGATAAACCTCGGACTATGGAAACTTTCGAAAAACTTACTTATGAGGTTGTCATATCGTTTCAATAAAAATTTTAATAAATTTCATCATTGAAGTGATCTAAAATTGATATTTCATTTTTATTACAGATCAATGAGTATTTAATAAATGAAGGTTTGAGATCCGAATCTGATAAAATGACGATCGAAGAAGTTGCGATGGGATTTATCAAAGTTGCTAATGAAACGATGTGTCGACCAATTCGTGCTCTAACTCAAGTATTATTATTTTCTAAAATCTATTTTGCGTAATCAAGAAAAAATTTGATAATAATATTAATTTTGTATATTAGGCTAAGGGATACGATACATCACGTCATGTATTAGCGTGTTTTGGTGGAGCTGGTGGTCAACATGCATGTGCTATCGCTCGATCACTCGGTATGAGCACTGTTTTTGTTCACAAATATGCTGGAATTTTGTCCGCTTATGGTATGGCTTTGGCCGATGTTGTGGAAGAAGCTCAAGAACCTAGTGCTGAAATTTATGAAAGAAGTAATTGTTTAAGTGCCAATATTTAAAGTTATTCAAGTTTTTAACGGTGAATTCATTAGATATTATTTTTCGTTTAGATTCTTTCCAACGATTAGATGAACGTTTAGATATTCTTGCTGAAAGAGCAAAAAACAAGTTGGTTCAACAGGGTTTTGATCATTCTCAGATACACGTAGAGTCATTTTTGCATCTACGTTATGAAGGTACTGATTGTGCTTTGATGTGTACAGCAAAACTTAATTCTGAATATTCTTCGGAATCTCCAAAACATGGCGATTTTCTTGCAACCTTCTTAGAAAGGTTCGTTAGATTTACATTATACCTTTGCAATATCAATTATACATTTTTCTTAATCTATAACCAAATTTGGATTTAATTTTTTTTAGATACCAAACAGAGTTTGGGTTTACTATGCCCAATCGAAAGATTCTTGTGAACGATATTAGAGTCCGTGGAATAGGAAGGACAACGATAACCGAGGATACAACTTCATCACCATTCTCTACACCTGCTAAACCCGAAAAAGTTAGTCCTATCTTCAATGATACTTAAAATAATAACAATAGATAATATCTTCATAATAAATAAATTATTCACCTTGAATTCTTTATTTAATTGATCAACTATAGACATCAAATCAAATTAATTAACTAAATTTTACTTTATAAAAACTTTATATGTGTTTTAGTCGACTATGGTGTACTTTGAAGGAGGATATCAAGATACTAAAGTTTATCAATTAACTTCACTATCATCAGGTCATATAATACAAGGTCCTGCGATAATTATGGACAGTTTGAGTACTCTATTAATAGAGCCTGATTGTACAGCATCTATTACTTCTAAAGGAGATATCAAAATTACCATTGGCAAAGGAATTCATACAAAAGTAACAACCGATTTGGATACTATTCAACTTAGTATTTTTTCTCATCGTTTTATGAGTATCGCTGAACAAATGGGAAGGTAAATTTATCCGAATTAATTTTGTTTACGAGAAACACGATTTATTTAAAAATATTGTATATAAATTGTTTAGAATTTTGCAAAGAACTTCTATTTCGACGAACATTAAAGAACGATTAGACTTTTCTTGTGCTGTGTTTGGGCCAGATGGTGGTCTTGTTTCAAACGCTCCACATATACCAGTTCATTTGGGTGCTATGCAAGAAACGGTTCAGTATCAAATGAAGGCTTTTAAAGGGAAATTTACCCGTGGAGATGTTATCCTTTCTAATCATCCTTCAGCTGGTGGCTCACATCTTCCAGATCTTACAGTTATCACACCGGTATTCTATAGGTGAGTGTTCGATTAATACCATTTTTCTAAATAGACAAATTTATAAGAACTTATTTCATGATTTATAAATTAATTTTCATAGGGATTTGGAACAACCGGTGTTCTTTGTTGCTAGTCGTGGTCATCATGCTGATATAGGTGGAATAACGCCTGGTTCAATGCCTCCACATTCGACCACGTTGCTTCAAGTAAAATTCAAATTTATCTATAATGTATAAAATATTAGAACTGTATTATGATTATTTTATTTATATTGTTAGGAAGGTGCAGCATTTAAGAGCTTCCTGCTTGTTCACAAAGGTGTCTTTCGAGAGAAAGAATTAACAGAAGCTTTAATGGAACCTGCTAAGATTCCAGGAAGTTCAGGTACTAGAAATCTTTCGGATAATTTGAGCGATCTTAAAGCACAAATAGCTGCTAATCACAGAGTAAGTTACATTTACAAATATTGTATTTGAACAATACGTTTATAATTTTTATATTTATGAAGATTATGAAATAAAGTATTTTTTATTTAAAGGGAACACAATTGGTGAACGAATTGATCGATATTTATGGTCTTGATGTGGTTCAAGCGTACATGGGACACATTCAACAAAATGCCGAGCTTGCTGTTAGAGATATGCTGAAGTTAGTCGGTAATAATGTACTTCAGCAGAGTGGGAGTAGCAGTGTTACCGCAGTCGATTATCTCGACGATGGTAGCCCAATTAAGTTACGATTAGATTTTGACGTTGAGAAGGGTGAAGCAGTTTGCGATTTCACGTAAGTTAGAACTTGGTATCTTATTAGTTAAATTTTGAATTCATGAATAAGTGACATTTGAAAAGTTACAAATTTCTATCAATTTAATTTACAGTGGAACTGGATATGAAGTTTGGGGTAATTGTAATGCACCACGTGCTGTAACACTTTCAGCACTTATTTATTGTCTCAGATCTATCGTTGGTCGTGACGTACCGTTAAATCAAGTGAGAAATATTTTCTAGAATAAATAAACTATACAATTTTCTTGTCGAATATATATTCATGAGATTATAATTTTTCGTAGGGATGCTTGAAACCTGTCAAAGTTATTATTCCCAAGGGCTCTCTTCTGGATCCGTCCGACGAAGCTGCTGTAGTAGGGGGTAATGTTCTGACATCTCAACGAGTCGTTGATGTTGTTTTGCAAGCATTTGGAGCTTGTGCTGCTTCTCAAGGATGTATGAACAATGTTACGCTTGGTACTGTAGAATGGGGCTATTATGAAACTGTTGCTGGTGGCAGTGGAGCTGTAAGTGAATCACACTTCTTAGAACATTTGATTTATACGACAAAACAATTCTATCTTGTTTTTATTTTCTATTTCCTTTTTTTACGCTTCTAAACAAGGAATCAAATACTTCGTAAGACATTATTCTTATTATATTTTTGTTTATTTATTTTATTATTCTTGTATAAATTACGTATAATGTATTAGAAATATTCATCTAAATATATATATATAATATCAAGGGCCCAACTTGGGATGGTAGAGGTGGCGTTCACACACACATGACCAACACACGAATTACTGATCCAGAAATATTAGAACTACGTTATCCAGTGATACTAAACAAATTCTCTCTTCGTCCTGGAACTGGTGGTGAGGGTGCTCATCGTGGTGGTGATGGTGTCATACGAGAAATGACTTTCAGGTGCATTAAAAAATATTCTGAATAAATGATTTTTCAAATATGTTAACAATATGAAAGCAGAAATATAGAAAGCTGAAACTTCGTGACTCGAAACTGAAAATAAATTTAATTATATATAATTATATATTTTCGTGTTTTGAATATTTTTTATAGGGCTCCAATGATGTTGTCGGTATTAACTGAAAGACGAGTCCATTGTCCTCCAGGCTTAGCGGGTGGCTTACCGGGTGCTCGTGGCAAAAATACTCTCAGAAGGATGGATGGAAGAATGATCAATTTAGGTCCGAAAACAGCTGTGCCTGTTCATGCTGGGGTAAGATTCGTCTATTTTTATCATCTGTTAGTCAATTTTCACGGTTACTTAAGAGACATCGTGCCTTGATCTATTTTAAACTATCTCTAACTCTTTAACACTCTCTGACAGTTTCTCATTTAAATGTATTTCACTATTTATTCTATCGCATGCATATACTATATATATATATTGTAGAATAACTTTGAATGTTAAAACAATCATTTACATTATTCTAATAGTAACTATAAATTAACTATTATATTAACACATTAATTTATTTTAATTCATGAAATATATTATATAAATGTAGACACATTGAATTGAAAATTACTTTTTTTGTTTTTTTTTTCGTTTTAAATGATGCTTACATTAAGAAGAAAATGTTTCAATTAATTATCATATTTATTTAATTTTTTTATTTGCTTATTATAAACAACGTAATAATTCTTTTGCTTCTTCACCTAATAATATTATTAAATTTGTTGTTTTTTTTTTTTTCGTAAGAATAAAGTGATTCAAAATAGTGAAGTAAAAAAAAAAAAAGAAGGTATATTGTCTTCTTTGAACATAGTGCAGAAAAGAGTATAAGAACTCGTAGAGTAATAGCTTTGCGACGACACCAAGCAAAAATGTGCCTTCTTCAGACGTAGACTTTTTAAAATTCGCATGAAAGGAGAGCAAAAGGAGTATAAGGAGAGATGAACAAAAAAAAAATAAGAGTAAGAAAGAGAGAGAGAGAGAGAGATAGAAAGAGTAAGGATAGCAGTGTTCCGGCTTTTTATGTAGCCTCGTAAAGATTTTATCTTGGTAGATGCGATCTTCCTTTCCCGTCTGCTCTTAAAAATCCCACTCGAGTTTCCTGCATATGCGTTTTTCTACAAAGAACGACATCATTTTTGTGAAATTTATGGTTGTTATTAGATAACGATCGACATTTACGCATCTCATCCTTATCTTTTTTTGCGAAAAAAAAATCTCAACATTTTCTTTTGTTTTTTTTGTTTTTTGTTAACGTAAGTACCATAAATAAATGTTTAAATAAATAATATTTATATTAAATATATATATATATATATATATATATATATATATATATATATTATTGATATATGTGTTGGTAATTATGACAGTGGATTGATAGAAGAAAAAAATGGAAAGAGAAAATTGTTTTTATGATTTAATTTATATATTACAATTTTTAACATTTTAAATTATATTAAAATTAATTGTTGTTATCAAATAAATCATTAAATCAAGTTTTTTTTTTTTACGTATTTCGATTTGTTTCGTGGCTAAGATTTGATATAAATATGAATTAACCCTATAAGGAAGAATTTTGGCTCAACGTAATACAACGCCACTCGAGTTAATTCGAGCATACAACTTAAAAAGGGTTAATTAATTCTTTCTTGTTTTTTTTTTTTTTTATTCTTTCAAATGACGGTATAGTATTCGAACATATATGTTTATATTATTTATTCGTATTCACGAGACTAATTCATTTCAACCAGCAAATTTCTAATTTCAATTAGAAAGTTTCGTTTGCATTTTCTGGTCTTTCTTAACGACTTCTATGACAACTACGTAAGTAGTTTGAGTAGTCACGTTACTACCAACGATTCAGTGTTGTGAAGATTCTTTTTCTGTAGTAATTGTCCATTCGAGTTTAAACCAGTAGTAAAAGCTTTGAGGTTTATCAGAGCAGCAGTAATCGTATCTCCATTTGTGAATCTTATACACCCTCTTGTCTGTCTCGAGTTCTCGCGATTGATGCGCAAAAGCAGAAACACTAAAAGATCGCTATTTGTTTTTTTTTCCTATTTCTCTCTCTCTCTCTTTTTTTTTTTTTCCTAGTCGTTCTAAGACATTTTGTTCACGGTTCTTCATTTAATGTTCCTACTTTCGAATAGAAAAAAAAGATTCGTTTTTGAAAACAAATGACAAACTTTATTTTTTTTTTTTTTTTACTTTTTATGTGACGAATTGATTCTCGAAAGTAACGAATTTTCTAAACATGTTTTTTTTTCTTTTTTCTTTTTTTTTGGTTGAATACAACTGAAAATTATTTTACATCACATACAGCAGGGTGCTTCAGCAATTGAAAAAAGTTACCTAAATATTTTTTCTTCTTTTTAATAATATAAAAGATATTTTTTTTTTAACACAAGACGTACTTTGTTTGGTTTCTAAAGTAATTTTTTATGGATTTTTTTTTTTTTTTTAAGATTGTTGATGTTTTTTTTTCTTTTTATATTTTTCCTTGCAGCGGATAAAAACATATGTTTAAGTGTATCTGTATCATTATCTCAAAATGACTTTGAACGTCAAAAATCTGATAAAATTGTAATTGTCTATTTAATGAACATGGAAGTATAAAAAATGTAAAAATAAGGCTATAGAGGAAAAAAAAGTAAATGAAAAAAAAAAAATGTATTCTCATATTTCACAGGATACTTTCATCCTAGAAACACCTGGTGGTGGTGGTTACGGTTCACTCGATACAAAGCAGCCAATTTTTACGAGGACAATATCTCGAACGTTCGTCGAACGTGGAAGCGTTTTTGAGTATAGAAAAGCTCAGGAATCCGTATAACGTAAAATTAAGTTTAAGAGAATCTATTTAATCTGTTCGTTACTACATTGGTTACAAGCTACTCATCATGTAACGGTTCTTCCTCCCGAATGTACATGTATAGTA
Organism: Polistes dominula; assembly: GCF_049000335.1. Taxonomy (NCBI): domain Eukaryota; kingdom Metazoa; phylum Arthropoda; class Insecta; order Hymenoptera; family Vespidae; genus Polistes; species Polistes dominula. The sequence goes on along the minus strand of NW_028300998.1, from coordinate 2,190,840 downwards.
TATCTATGAAAGTTTATATAGCAAGACAGGAGAATTTGGTAATAGTTACTTACAAAGTATGCACGTGGATAGAGGAAGGAGGTGCAGGCATTATCGGGAGTTTGATACACTTGAAAGGATATCTCAACATACACGACAGGTTTACGAAGTTCAGTTAACTTTGATAGGAAGAATGTGTCGTTCTGGATTGATAATAAATTTCTACGAAACTTATTACTATCATTATTATTATTATTATTATTATTATAATCATTATAATTATTATTATTTGTTATATATATATATATATTGAATTGAAAAAATGAAATTGGAATATAATTTTTCATTATATTTATTATAAATGATATTTTATATAAAGCCAATATATTGTTACAATAAAGTTCATTGTATGTTGATTAATATCTGTAAGATATTAAATTCTAACGAAATAGTTATGTAATATATGATGTTTCATATTTATAAATAATTTCATTTTCTATTGATGAAATTTGTCGATTTAATATATCCTCCAGTGTTTTCTTCGATCCTAAAGATTTATTTTAAGCGATAATGTGAAATCTAGAAGAGAATTTTGGTAAGTTATCTTTTATTATAATATTCTCACAATCAAACAAGATTAATGAATTCATTCGTATAAATATTATTGCAATGTAATCGTTATTTGATGGCTTTAGAAATTCATTATTAAATACGAAGATTATTAATTAAACTGAAAATCGAATACGCCAATTCGTAGGCATATTAAGTTGCTGTAGTTAATTTGCTCATCAGATTTATTGGCTAGTTTGATTTGTGTTCATGGCCCTACGCAAATGGTCTCTTCGTCAGTCTTCCATTTCCGGTTTGAGTAATTACTATTACTGCTCGTAATGTCATCACCGTGACCTACATATGAAGTACAGGATGGTCTTTGTAATTGCCTTTCGATAAAATAACCTTTGAGAATTCGTTAAGTGCAGGCTTTTACGTTAGGCGACATCGTTCTAAGGCTATAACGATTATGTTAATAATAGTACTAACGATTAAAACGTTCGTGATCGCTGTTCATAAAACTAAACGCATGTAATACTACGTATTCATTTAAATATACATTTATATTTGTGTATAAAGAAATGATTAAAGCCGTGAGTAGGGAAAATATGCAATAGTTTTATCGCATGAATGAATGAATGATATAAATATAGATAAGTAAATCAATGTACACAAATTTACACGATAATAATACAACCTCCCTTGGCATAAATATTGTCCTCCCATCTACATCTCGGTCTATTCAATAGTTACTTATTATGAATGCTAAAAGAAACGTGCGAATGGAGACAATTTCATAACGTAGAAGTACACCGACTGTATAACAAACCAGACATCATTAACGTCGTAAAATCACGTAGATTAAGATGGGGAGGTCACGTGGAGCGCATGGGGAAGGATCGAATTGCACATAAAATACTGATCGGTATACCGAACGGGAAAAGACCACTGGATAGACCGAGACGTAGATGGGAGGACAATATTATTTCGGGATCTTAAAGAAATAGGTTACGAAGACCGCGAATGAAGGGGTCGTGCTGAGGGACGGGAACAATAGCAGGACTTAGTATTTATGGCAATGAACTTTCAAGTTTCTAACGCCAGTTAATAATAATAATAATAATAAAAATAATAATAATTCGTGACTGTGGTTCATAAAACTAAAATATTACGTATCCATTAATTTTATTCTATTTTGCTATTATTAAATAAAAAAATCACATTTTTACGTTAATTATATTTTTAAATAGATTATTATAAAAAATGCGATTTCACAGAAGAATTTTTATAACACTTATTTCGTATTTAAGATACAAAAAGGGACAAAGAAGATAACGCACGGAATAGACACCGAAACCACTGTATTAGAATTCAAGGAAGGTAGGTGCAAAGGTTCGTTCACAATTAGCCGGATTGAATGAGCGTCTAATATTGTTGCGATTACGTGCTACAACCTAGCAGTTCTCAGTAAACCCCTTTAGCCCGCCAACCCTCCTCCCCCTTCTCCCAAATTGCAGCCCAAGAAAAGCATTGTAGCTTTCTTTCATTGGATTTTACTTGTGAAAGGAAGAAAATTTGGTGTCAACTATAACGAACAGAATCAAACGAATCTTTTCGAGACAATTTAAGATTGATTGCAAAATTCAATGATCATTCATTCGATCGTAAAACGAATACATTTGAAAAGAATATTTTAAAGCTACGTTTATTTTTTATTAGATGCTTTTCTATATTGAAAGAAAGAAAGAGAGAGAGAGAGTGTGTGTGTGTGTGTGTATGTGAGAGAGAGAGAGAAAGTTGACAAATATTTGGATAGGTATGTATTGTTATGATTGTCACGTTGAGATGTGACCGTTGTTTGTTTGTTGTTTCTATAGTTGGCTCCTCTACTTTTTTTGTTTTGCTTAATACATCAGTCGATGTCGGATCGTAGCAAAGAATACCTACACGTCTTGTAAATATAATCTTGACAATTAATCTTATTTCATTTACATTTTGTTGAAATAAAATTGTTAGATTAATTTAATTTCTTTCTATTAAATTTTTCAGACAAAATAAGAATGAATATTAATTTAGTGTGATTTTCTTTCAATTTGTTTTATATATTGTATATTTCACAGCAAAGTTTATTGAATATTTTGATTTTATTTTTTAATTCATATTATTATAAATAAAATCGAGATGAATTGAATTAAATTAAATTATGTTAATTGTCAATGATATTTAAAAGTGTCTTATAGGAAAAGATAAATTGTTATATATTTGTTGTTATTTTTTTGATATAATTTGATTTAATTAGATGAAAATAAGCAAGAATGCAAATCGTAGAAAAGATCTCGTTATAGAGAAAGCCCCTTTTTCACAAGTTCGAAGACATTGAAATATTCTTTGAGAAGTGACAATAAAGTTGACGGGTGTGTCTAGTTATCACCGTTATCTGCATTCACTTTTCGAAACAACTTTTCTTATTCTCGCCAAACATAACAAAGAAATCAGTTTGGTTTCTCGTGAATTATTCCGAACGTCATTCTTACGAATGAAATTTTTCAAACTTTCTTAGAAAAACTTTCTTTTGCTGATTCGATAAAAGTGCAAATATAATATTATTTCTTTTCTTTTATTTTCGTTTTATTTAATTATTATTAATTTCAATAAATTGTACATTCAAATGAACTATATAGAAGAAGAAGAAGAAGAAGAAGAAGAAAATTTGATAATTCAAATAAAAGAAAATAATCTTCAATTAAATGTTATCGCAACTATTATTATTATTTTTTTTTTTTAAATTTTGATATTAATTAGATTGATAATTATAATTTTATTTTATTTAATATTCATTATTTAATTATTTGCACATGTTGTATGTTATAGTTCCATTTGAAGTCTTGATAGCAAATTTTTATATATACCGTTTATCATATTGGATCTTTTTTGATATGCAGAATATAAATTATTCTGAAATACTTTTATGCAATGTGACAAATGTATGAACATTTTCCTTTGAAAATTTGTTAGAATCAACATTTGGATAAAGTGTATACAATTCTGCTTTTTTACTTTTCTAAAATATTTTACATTTTTCATCGTTCTTATGTAATATAAAAGTAATACTAGTTACATTAATTTTTGTTAGTGTAAATAAAATATTTTTGCACTATAAGGGATAGGTAATTTAAGTAAAAGCATTCGCTTTTTTAGTGAATACGTTTGCACGTTAGACATTGTAAGAGCTTCCTATCTTTGTCAGATCTTTCACGAAGTATAGTTACTGTTAACCCGAATTGCTAAGGTAACACGCATAATTTGATCATTTGTAAGCATTCCACGTTTAGATTCTTACAATCTTTTTAAACGTAATATTCATTCTCGCTTAAGCGCTTTAACAGACTAAAAACAAAAGGAAATAATCTGACATCAGTTGTTGATTGTTGAAAAATTTGTTTAAAAATTGATTTAAAAATATTTCATACATTTAATATTATTAATATTAAATATTTCAAATATTTAATATATATATATATATAAAAATTACGTGTCACGTTGTTTGTCCGCAATGGACTCCTAAACTACCGAACCGATTTTATTAAAATTTTGCATACTGTGTGCAGTTTCATCCAACTTGAAAGATAGGATAGTTTATATCTTAATTTATAATCGCAATATTATTTGTTTATTAACAAAGAGTCATGATTATCTCTGTTAGTTCGATAAGATTCTAACAGATGTCTATATAAGGTAATTCGTTGACTTAAAGACGTGTGTATCGGACTGATTGTGAGCCACAGCAACGTGTGGCGGGGCACCCCTAGTATTTAATATATTATATATTATATTAATATTTAAATATTTAATATGTTATATTATATCATATATGATAAATATATTGTATAAAATATTGGATAAAAAAATATTGAGTTATTTGTAAATAAGATTTTGCAGTTGTAATAATCGACAAATTGCATATATTTGAGTTCTATTTTTCTATAAATCGATGCTTGAATAACCTCTTCCTTGTCTTTTAGGTAGAAATGTAAACGTGTTACTGAGTGCTGTACGTTTTCTGGGTACTTTGCTTTTCAAAAAACGTTGGAAAAAGAAATGAAGAACTGGTAGTAAGACAAAGGAGAGAGAAAAAACAAACAGTTGCTGAAAGCTTTCTTGTACTCTACATCAAAATAGCAAGATGTGTTCCGTGCGATTTAACCTCAGGAAAAGTGTGTCACATACTAACTAAGACTGAAATCGATAATATCGTTTCTTCATTGACATTTTGAAAATAAACTTGGGTATCTTTTTTTTCTCTTCGTATTTCTTAAATTGCACATAGGTACAATAATTTAAAATAAATATTTTTACACTTGTCATGATTTTTTATAAATATGTATTTTTTTTTAATTGTACAAAAATATTTAATGTTTTTTAATTCTAATTTGTTTAAGCTATTATTAAATTATTACTTATTATTTATATCGAATGAAAAATAATCAATGAGCGTATATTTATATGATTAAATGTATAAAATAAAATTTTTCGAAATACGAATTTTACGAAAACGAACGTAGAACATTGTTTTAGTAAATGATATTAAATGTTATCACTTCTCAAAATTCGAAATATAAAATACGCTGATATTATAATTTTTAATCGTAACATTGTATTAATTTAAATAAATAATAAGGTAAATGAAATATATATGTATATATATAATATTTATTTTATATTTATTATATTTATATATTATATTTATTATAATATTAATTTTATATATTATATATTATATATATATATATATATATATATATATATATATATATATATATATATATATATATATATATATATATATATATATAAAATCTTGGAAAAAACCAAAATGTAGATGAAAATACGCTTACAAAAAAAAAAAAATATATACAATGCAACAAATGCTTGTAAGCACATATTGTGTTGTGACGATTCATAATCCATTTTCATCTATTCGGATTGTGCACGTTGAAAATAAATAAACAACGTGTTTTTTATCCGATTCTGCAGATCATCGATATTTTTATTTTTAGTAATAGTTGATCCTTTATAAAAAGATAAGTCTTTGAAAATTGTTAAAAATTTTACTCTGAAAAATTTGTTTTGTTGGAAACGTGAAACTCGAAAGTTTATTTTCGTTATTATAATTACAACGTTAACAACATTAAATCTATAATATGTTTCTAATTTTTTAATCCTATTTTTTATTCCTTAAAAAGATATTTTGTAATATTTGAATATTACTTATAGGATTTATTTCAAAATATTTCAGATTTAAGTTAAATCAAAATCAATTTTTTCAATAATTATTCAGTAAAAGTACTTTCTTTGAATTGGTATAAAATAAAATTGCGCATGTAAATAATATTTATTTGAAAATATGTTATTCCATCATTTAGTACTATTCTATGTAGTTCTATCACTTATTAGTTGCAGTTATTAGAAAAAGTAATATTCGATGTTACTAAGCTTCACAGAAAAAAGAAAAAACTAGTTTACCTTTGACGAAAGTTCATTCGCAAAATTCTTGAACAAATATGTTACATATACACACGAAGATTCAAGTAAACATGCTAAAGATGTATTTAGATGGTGTTCTCTCTTTTCCAATGTCAAAGCAAAATTGGAGTAGATTTGTAATTACTCACTTGTCCAGTTGACAGAGCACTTTTACGTTTTTATATTAGTCATTTTTATTTTCTCTTTCTCTTTCTCTTTCTCTTTCTTCATCTGTCTTTCTTTTTGTTTTACGACCACTGCATTTCATGACTTTATACACAGTTTAATTTATTATTGATTAGGTGAACGTCTTTCTCTTACGTCTCAGTGCATTTATTTATGTTACTTGTAAAAAAGAAAATTTCAATTATATAATTTAAGAGAAGAGAATATCGTTAAAGATTACATATATATATATTTTTTATAATCAATACAATTTTTAATATAAGAAGAAAAGAAATTTTTATGACAATAAACATGCGATTGTGAAAATATTCATTTATAATTTTTATTTTTTAAATAAAGATAATTATAAGAATTGAACGAAGTTTGTCTTCATCGTAATAATGTGATTGAAATAACAATTTGAATACAAATGAAGCTTAAATCATGTTATTGATCTTAAAAAATTAATACCAAATTCTTATTGAGATCATCTAAGTTAAAATGATATTTAAAAGTTACGATTAATTAATTATTTATTTTATTAAAAGTAATTATTAATTCATCAGTATTATTAGTGATACAAATGGAATGAAAAAGAGAGAGAGAGAGAGAGAGAGAGAGAAAAGAGACACGACACAACGAGTCAACACAATTAAAATCACAAATTTTTCTACCGAATTTAATTAACAGAGCAACGAGCCAACTCAAACAAAATAAAAGCTTTGCTGAGGTTTCGTTTTTAGATAATCAATACCATCAAGGTATACCACATGCTGGTCATAATACATAATACATATATATAAACGTATATAATATGTAAATGTATATATCTAATCATATGATATCCAAATTTACAAAATCCATATCCGATTTTGTTTTTGTTTGACATACACAAACAAATACTTCGATGTCCATTTTTGAACTGAGCCACGTGTATTCGTTTTACTAACGCACGTCTAACACAGTGCTAAGTGCGATGTGTGAACTCAATGTCACACTGAGCGCTCAATGTGAACTTATTCTAAATATATTTTATAACAAATTGCTTGAAAATGAAAAAAAGATCATGTAAAAATGTAACTATTACGGTAGCTAACTGGATTTTTTGTTGGAAAATGGTGTTAGGCCACTTTTAACATATACGGCTCAATTAATGAATTTGTTTTTGCATTGATATGCCGAAATGTGAAAGTTGATTTAATTTTGTCAATTAAAATATCACTAGTTTCAAATTCACTAGTTCATTTATCTATAATTTTGGGATAGCTAGTGAATCGCATTAGTATGTTTCCTATTAGTGCATGCTATTAGAAAGTAACTTCAGCTTTGACTTCGCTATTGGCTAACGTTCATTGTTTCAGGCTCGACAACATAGGTTGGTTCTTATCGTAGAAGTTCTACCAAGAAACTCTGCTCTAGTCAGTTAACTAGGCTAAACTATTGAGGTATTCGTGAACTATCATCCGTTCACATCTTCTCTTCATTTGCTCGGATGAAATCTGTCTCTTGTTTTAGACTTATGATAAATCAAAATTGAAATAAAAAAAAAATGCTTTGAAAATAATATTCCGTGGTTTAAACTTTAATTAAACATTTTTCATTTAATGTGATACAAATGCTCAAAGTTATTTTGTATTTTCACGAAAGTGCGTTAACATGTAATTGGCAAAACATGCTCTGGACATATATTTAATATGAAATTTTATATTTAGTACAACAACTAAAATCTAAAAGGAAAAAAGAAAATAAAGATTTTATATCTCATTTTTTTTTTCAGATTTTCATTTTATTGTTTCCTTAAAATGTAACGTAAATGATTTTAAAGTGTGTGTGTGTGTGTTATATATGAAAGATATTATATAATATATTTTTCTAAATTTGTATGATAATTGAATTCGTTAATTTATAATTTACAATAAAAAAAATGTCTACATCCTGATTGAGAATATCACTTGTTCGAGATAAGTGATTTAAGTGACCTTGAAGTGAGAAGAACGGTGAAAGGTAAAGTGTTCGAAAGAGAATGAATTATTTTTCTTCAAGCAGATAGAAGAAAAAAGAAAAGAAAAGAAAAGAAAAGAAAAAAGGAAAAAGAAAAAGGAACATTCTTATTTGTTTTTTTTTTTGTTCTTCCCGAACATAAAAAAGTTACGAGAAAAATTGCTATCCTTTGTCAGAAGAAAATAAGAAAGAAGGGCTAAAAGGAAGAAAGGAGAGTCTTAATTTTTTCCATCCTAAAATCGACCAAGAAAAATTTCCGAACTTTTTTGTGGCATTCTTTCTAAATGCAAGTAAACTTACTGGCTTCTGCGTCACGAGCAGATGGTTTTCCAGTATTTATTTCTTTCTTCAAGAAAAAAATGGGTAAAATTGAATCGTCCAAGTTTAACTTTCCAATTTTTTTTGTTTTTTTTTTTTTTTTTATAATAAATTTATTTTCATTTAACAAGTCTATCTTTTTGCAATTGCAAACATAATGAATATTTAATTGTACAAATTTTCTTGGATTTAAACAAATTATCTCTTCCACGCGTATTTTTTTCTTTTTTTTTTTTAAGGAAAAAAACAATGTAGTAAGTAGAGTCTACGAATACGAAAAAAAGAGATATTAACAATAATATTTATAAAAATATGCTAATGAAAATATGACAAAATCATGTTGATTTTAATTAGATCAATTTTCAAATGTTACAACGATAATTGTGCGTTAATATTAGTTCTTGGTATTTTGCCATTTCAAATGATACAAAAAAAAAATCATGAAACGTGTGTATACATCATGTTATCTTTATATTTTCATTTATATATATATATTCATTAATAATTATTATTTTTATATTTATTTATAATTGCATTATTAATACATATTTGTAATGCAATAATAATGCAACTGAAATAAATTTTAAACGAATAAAATTGTATCAATAATTTACTTGTAAAAAAAGGGACGCGAAATAATTCGATCGAGCGAACTTTCATATAATATTCGACATTCGAAGGACGTTGAGAAGAGCGAAAGAATAAATGAAAAGGAAGAGGAAAAATAGCAACATGGGGGAGAAAAAAATATATGATTTAACGAGCACTTTTTCACGAGTTTCACTTTTACGAGCATTACGTGTTCGCCCCCGAGATCCTTCACATCTCCCACACTTCTACTCAAACAGTAACGATTTGTGATATTGTGGACGTGGACGTGGACTGATTTTCAATGATTCTGCTGATATTTGCATCATGATCCTTCTATATTTTCCTCTTTCTCTCTCTCTCTCTCTCTCTCTCTCCCTCTATTTCTTTCTGTCACAAATTATGGAAAAAAAAAAAAAAAAAAAATAAAAACTAATCGTAAAAAATTACAGTTGTTTTTAACTTCGAGTGAAATAAAATAAACGAGTCTTAATATTTTTTTCTTTTAAACTTTAGGTATTAATTAGTTTATTTAACAATTGTTCAAGTATTAATATGTATATTTATTTGAAATTAAATGATATTCTTGTTAGAGAATAATGCAGCAAATTTTAAATGAATACTCGTCACGTAAGTTTCCACTAATATGAGCAGACATTTAATTTGAATAAATATAGTATATCAAAGAAGAAAATTTGGGCTGAGGGGAAACCGAGCAAATGATTCCCGAACATCTGCCACGCTCGTTACTATTCACTTTTTTGTCTGGTCTGTGTCTGGTATGGGTGAACATGCTAAAATTGAAATTACAATTGAATCGTGCGCAAGCGACGTTTACGAATTACGTTAACAGATCGGTCGTTATACGCATAATTATATGGTCGATCGTATTTCGTAAAATGACGGGAACGTGAATGATATAATTAATGACACAACGAATTCGATCATAACTTATGTAAGATTGAAATTATTAACCTATATGTTAATATAAACGAGGATTTAAACAACGAGGAAAATTTATGATTAATCGTAGATATTCGATTTAAAATCAACAATTTATTTTCAATGTAAAATAATTCATTTTTGTTGCAATCAAATTAATTAACTGTGTAAAATTACGTTTTTCATTAGGAAAAAAAATAACTTAATGTTATTTTCAATCAACAAACTTGGAGTGTAATTCAATTTATACGAAATTTGTTAGGAACGTTCAGAAAAAAAAGATATATTTATTCTTAAATGAAGAATATAACGAGATTATGTCAATAAATTAGAAAAAAAAAATATTTTATAATAATTTGTTACTTTTGTTTTCATACATAGCGTACAAATCAAAGATCCATTAGGTATAATCGAATTAATGGAAAATTTATTATAAGTGATTCGTTAATTTACATATTTATACATGTTTTTATTTTTTGTCAATGCGAAAGAAAAAAAAACAACAATGTAAGTATTCTATTATAATTTTAGAGAAGTATAATATAATATAATAATACATTTCCTAGCTATAAATGAAACATCAAGCGTTGCATGGGGTCTCCAAAATAAGCTAACAGTACGGACAAATTAAACTTTAGCTTTTGTCTGAAGTTATTCTCTAGAAGACTACCACTGAGAGAGGACATACGGAAGATCTTGTCGTTTAGAATTAATTTGGCGTAATTCGTTTTTGGTAAGTACAAGTGTGAAATTGTTTTTAATAACTTCTCATATAATTTATTATACATTTTCTAACTAAACGTTTTTTTTATTTTATTCGAACAATACAATTTTTCATTCTACAATTGTGAATGTTTACACGAAAAAAAAAAAAAATAGAAAATGGTTTCGTGTCTTGTAAGCCGTTTAACGAGTATTTGGATCGAATGACAAAGTGAGAAATTAATATCCTTCGTGGTCCTTTGTCGTCCCTTCCACGATGTAATAGCTCGATCAATTTGATGGAAGCGTGAATCGTAAGCATCGTGATGTATGATCCTGATTTATAGTTACCAGCTGAACGGCAACCCTATCGTTGATTTCAAGATCTAACCTCAATTTCCATGAATACCATATACTCAACTCCGACAAGCTACTCAATCCTATCTCCTTCTTGCTCGTTATATATCAGAAATAGTATATATTATATATATAGGAACACTTAGTAGCTTACGTATCAAATTGATACTATTCATGATGGATTTATTTATTTATTTATTTATTTATTTGATGGGCATGATTTTATTTCATAACAATATACAAAAATTATGGATTTTAATACAACGATATACAATAAAAAGAAAAACAGTGTTTTTTTTTTTTTAAGAATATAATAGCATCTAATAAATGATATTAAATATAAAATGTAATAAAATTCAATAGTTTTGTAGAAAAAGAAACGGAGAGTTTTATAAGCAAATGCAATGAAAAAAGAATGAAAAAGAAAGAAAGAAAGAAAGAAAAAAATATTCAAATCATTAAAATTAATCGGCTTTTAAATACGAAAAATGTAATACTTAAGTATATAATAAGATTGAAGTTTATATTTATTTATAATGATGTAACTTTTGTTTATAAAATATTTACACGAGTTCGCGTAAAAATATGATCTTCTTTTTGAAAACTTTTAAATCAATGCTGACATGACACTTGATTTGATTAATAAAATGTAGTTTCACGTTTCATAATTGCTTTTAAAGTAAACGTATATGTATGAAAGTGCATAAGATACGTAAGCTAGAAAAAATCAAATCAGAGTTGGTCGAGAATAAATTACGAAAATGGTTACAGTATGCAAAAGATTTATATTTGTTTATTAGATTTTCAAAGTTAGACTTAAATGTTAATATACAACGAGTTAGACATGACTGATATTGAATATCTCTTTTACCTAGTTTTAAATAAAATAAGATGAGAGAGCGAGTTAAAAGATTTCATTTTCTCGGAGCAACGTATTTGCATTTATATAGGTTGACCACAGAAGGATATAATGTTTGTTTATACTTACATTGACGCGTATTACCTGGAAGGACGAATTATGCTCATAAATATTGCTCAATGCACATCCGCGTAGAAGCTTACATTTAATTCTCTCCTTAAAAAAAAAAAAAAAAGAAAAATGAAACGAAAAAAAAAAATTCAAAAAAAAAAAAAAAAACCAGTTAATTAATAAATCTAAAACCATTCGTATAAGAAATATTTTCTTTCCTCTGCCACGCATTTTTAGCTTGTTAATGTTTTAGACGACGAGAGAGGATAATCTTTGTATTTGCAAATTAAAATTAGATATCGTTAAAACGTAAAACGTTTCATTTTCGTCAATAATTTACCCTATTGTTGTTCTGATTCGAAGAACATCTCTCGGAAAAGAAGAATCCATTTTAATTGCTTTCATTACAAAAAAAAAAAAAAAAAAATCTTGGAAAAAGAAAATGATCTTTTCTTCGTTTTAATCTTTACGACTAGTTGGAAATAAGGAGGAAGAAAGAAAAGAAAAAAAACAAAAAACAAAAAAAAATAGTCAAAAGGACAAAACAAATGAAACAAAATAAAGAAAATGTGAAAGAATCAAAGTCTCGAAGAAGGATGTGAGCATTAACGTAAAGGAGCCAAGGAACGCAATTTGTTGAACGAAATTCCGCAATCCGTGGTAAAGAGAGAAAAAGACCAAGTGACTGATACAAAATGAGTAAGATAAAGAAAAAGTAAGAGAAGAAGAATTTACAAAGACCCGTAGAGAGAGATTTCTATGTCGTCTCGCGTTCTACTAATTGTCTCAAGGTAGTCACAGCTGCGATATTGTCTCCTCAATTTCCGTGGACGACTATCAGGAGGGTGCAAAACGTTAAGCTGCAAAGCACGTTCTTCTTCTCTCCTTTTCTATCTCTCACTCTCTCTCTCTCTCTTTCCTTCCCTCTCTTTCTCTGGGTCTTCTATCTTTGTCCTTTTTTTCTATTTCTTTTTATCTTTCTCTTTCTGAAGGTGGTTACATGGATCTGCATGCATATAAGAGACACCTCCTGTTAAATCACGAATATTTGCATATCTAGTAAGAGTCCCGAGGGGATGAATGAGCTGGGCTCTTTCTCTCTCTCTATATATATATATTTCTCTTTCTCTTTCTACTTCATGTTGAAACCAGCTTTCAGTTTCGACTCTCCGTTAGATCCGACCATCTCTTTCTCCCCCCTCTCTATCTCTGTCTGTCTCTCTCTCTCTCTCTCTCTCTCTCTCTGATTCTATCTATCTATCTAGCTAGTCTCTTATTTGGAAATACATTATATATATATACTATCTATATATTATATATATAATATATAGCATACAATATAATATATATACATATATATATAAATATATATATATATATATATATATATATATATATATATACAGCTATGTGTATCGTATCAGGAGAGCATCAATGAAATAGAGTATAGGAGTCCGAATCGCTATTGAATTTCTATAAAGATAACAACGTAACCAAAAATGAACAATTTTCTTTGACAAATTTAGATCTTTAGAAAATGAAATAAATAAATAAATAATTAACGTTATTTTAAAATGATTTTTCTATAAATACTAAAAGAAAAATTAGAAGATACAACTTATTGCTCTTTTAGAGCGAGATTAAAGGTAACAACTTTTACATCTCGTAATGCATGTTATCATATTGCATATCATAGTATATGCGAGATATCGAAATTATTATACATATTTGCATTACTTTAATGATACATCGACTCCTGTTACTAATAGAATGTGGAATATCAGGCAATGGTTTTTTTTTTATTGTAATATCTTGTAGCATTTGTAATTCAATAAAAAATACTTTAATTAATTTTTATATTGGAAATAAATATAAAGAGATTTATAATAGAAAATAATAATAATAATAATTTATTTATCAAATTTCAAGAACGTCTTAATAAATATTGTACTGATTATGGGATGATTAAAAATGAATTTGTACTATTGTATGGTTCTAATTAAAAATAATGTACAAAAATACGAATATACGGCTTCGATGAGCTACAATAATTATCCGTAAAAATTTTAATAATATATTATTTTTCATTTTTAAGCTTAAGCTAGAAGAATATCTTGATACTGGATGTAATCATCGTATACTGACAATACGAGTGATGATGTGAACAGAAGTAACGTGGTTATGACGAATTTAAAATAACGAAAATGTGTCTCAGTTCGCACTCTACACGAATATTATATAAGATCACGTATGTAATAGCATGTGATATTCGCGTGACGTGATATTAATATGTTTCCACCTTAAATGGCTCCTATTAACTTCATTAAGAAGTATGTGGCGATGCATAAATGCATATATTCATGTTCTTGTCCATCAGTATCTAACAAATTCATAGTAATTTTAATATACATTGTTAAAAAGTATTGCGTATGCGTGAACTATCATCCACGTATTCACAAATCATAGTCATCAAGTACACGTTCCTAAATATGACTCGTCATTTCGATTCTGTTTCCTGTTTTCCGCGTGTTGTTGCCTTTCACGATCGTTCTAATTTCGCTTTTGATCCTGACGTAATTTTTTTTATTTTTTGTTTTTTTTTTCTCCCTTTTTATGTTATATGATTTTTCAATTTCCACAAACACGCGATATTTCCTCTCGTATCTATTTTTTATTAACACATCAAATCAAATTTCAGATTATTTCAGTTTATATCGTTATATCTTGTTTCTGACATTAATAATTTCGTTTACCTCGAGAAAGGAGTATTCAAATTAAAATTGAAATGAAATTAACGCCAAGTACTTGTGAATTATCGATTTTTTCACATTTTGTCATGTCTCCGATTCACATAATTTAGATTTTATTTATCGTGAAAATTTTTTCTTTTTTTGTGATGATTATTATGTTATACGAACATTCGACTTTTGTGGATAAAAAAAGTTAAATAGATAAAGGAATGATCTATCATAAGGACAGTAACGAGATTTTTAATTAATGTGATTTATTTTCTCTACAAATATTTCGATTAATTTATTTCTAATGAAGACAATATAATTAATAATTGAATTCTTTTTAAATTTAACAAGACTTTGAAATTATTTTATTTGTTCACACGTTTATTATGTCATTTTCTCGTTCTTTTTTCTCGCACATATTTCATAGAAATTTTTTAACGCCATATATATCTGAGAGAGAATAATATTAGTTAGATAAAAAGTTTTCCTTTTTATTAAACGCACACACACACACACACATACACACACACACAAGTCTCGTGAGTGATTAAAAATTGTATGGACTTAGATATGAGACTTCGGAGATGTAGATCCTCGAGAGATTCCCTTTCCCAGGATAATAAACTTCACCTTTTTTTTTAACTTACGTTTCTGATACTCTTCGTTATTCCCCCGGAGAAGCGACTTTCTAATCTCTATAGCGAATTTTTATTTTTTCCTTGTTGTTGCTAAAATTAAATAGACTGTGTTAGTTAATTAATGAAGTTGAATATTTTCACAAAAATTTATTAATCTTTTCAAAATCATGTTAACATTTGAGAAATAACATTACATAACTTTATATATCGAATTCTTATTATAAAAGACACTATGTAAGATCAATGATTTTATTATTGTATGTAGTTCATATAAATATGTGTTTAACTTTTCTGAATTTTGTCTAAGGAAATTATCAAAAAAATTAGAATACTTAGAATAATAATATTGCAATGTAGTAAGATTTAAAGATACATCTATTTTTGTTATTTCATATTTATTATTAATTTAAATAGTCAACAATTTATTTAATGTATTTATTGAACAATTAAAAAGAAAGAAACTGAAAATGATAAAATAACGTATAATATAATGTGATAAAAATTAATTATTGTAACAGTAAATGCAATTAAAAAACAACAGAGTAGTTAAATTAACCTTTTATTTGAATTACGATGTGTCAAAAACGTGTTGCGAAAATTGCTACCAAATTGTAAATATGGTAACAAATTTTGCCCAGAGTGTGTATCAACGCGTTATAATTTAATAAATATTAAATTTCGCATCGTTATAAATATTAAATTGCTTGTCGCTATAAGCATTGTTTAAATATAAATAAGGTAAAATATTTTAATGAAGGATAGGAGATGTTCAATAATGAAGGTATATGAAAAATGTTTATATCTTTTGTTAATTTAATTATTTATTATTAATGATCGATTTTGACAAAATGAAAAAAAAAAAAAAGAAATTTTAACAATTCAAATCAATTCGTAAATATTTAATGATCATGCAGATAAAAACGTATGACATGAAATAATTTATTTCAAATGTTTCATTTAAAGATAGATTATATATATATATATATATATATAATATTTTAATTTCTAAATGGAAAGTGTTGGAACCTCATATATTGATGCATATTTGAGTAAGAAGAATATGAAATGAATTTGTAATCCACTTGTCGGGAAATGCTTTCTGTTTCCACCGTTAGGATGTCATGAAATAATGTGATAATACGTTAACAGGATAGGAACGTACAATGAAAATACGTAGTAATCATCGGATTTGTCTGAATTCACAGCTAAGTGATTTCGAACACGTCGTCAGATATGGCAATGAGATTCATCAAAGTAATCGTATTAATTCTACTTCAGTATTGTGAAAAGAAAATTCAAATTCAACTATTTCTTTTGAATTCGTACGTTCGAAGAATAGACAAGATTTCGATGCACGATTGGTAAATAATCTCTTATTAAATTCTTTTCACGAGTTTAATACTACCTATTCCAAACAAGATAAGATAAGATAAGATCGAAATAAGGAACAGAGTTTCGGATAAAATTAGTTTTCCGTTAAATAAATAGTTTAGAAATTCTTATTAAGGGCGTATCGTTTAGCCACGAAACGAGACAACCTTTAAAATAACTTTACATACGAAATTTGACCAGAAGTGTTACCTCAAGGACAAGTTAAATTCACCTAATCGATAGAAAGGTATCGCACCGCCTCGTTCAATTTACTCGGGTAAATAAGGTTTATAATGTAGTCTCTGGGATAGAATACAGTTGATTGAAGGCACGACTGACGTTTCTATCAGAGTCTCGTGCGGAGTAGAGAAATTGCATTTCGCGGTACGTGAAAGAAGGAAAGAAGAGTGAAAAGTGAAAAAATAAAAATGAATGAAAGAAAGGGAGAGAAAGAGAGAGAGAGAGGAAGAAAATGAAAAAAAAAAGGATAGATTTGAAGATTGTAAAAGATATCACGGTAAGTTGAACATTTTTAAAAAGGTATGAGCTACATTTCGCATGTTCCAGCAAGATATCAATGTAAATTTTTATTTTTCCTCGTTCGAAAAAGTGAACGGAAGAGAACGAAAGAGAAAGAGAGAGAGAAAGAGAGAGAGAAAAAAAGAAAAAAATCCCGCGATTTCTCACGAAGATTTTAGAAAATGGCCGTGGCTTGGAACACGATATAAAAGGCATCGGAAGGAAGGTTACGAAGCGAAGTTGCTCGACGAAGCACCAGTAAGTGCTCAAGCAGAATTTTTCTCTTCCTGTCCATCTCCGTCTTTATCGTCTTATTTTTCCTTTTTTTCTTTCTTTCATTCCATTTTCTCTTTCTATCTTTCTATCTATCTATCTATCTATCTATCTATCTATCTATCTATGTATCTATCTATCCATCTTTTTCTCTCACTTATTTCTTTTCCTTCAACTTCAATGCCTTTCCAAGATTTTTCACGTTCGAACAAAAAATGTTATCTCTAAGGAAAAACTTTCTTTCTTTCTTTCTTTCTTTCTTTCTTTCTTTCTTTTTATTTTTATTTTTTTTTTTTATTTTTACCTTTTCACTACCATCTTTTTATCAACCACGTAGACGAACTACGATATACTCGCGTAGCTCCACTTAACGTTTGTTTGCATTCACTTATTTCCATTTCGCAACGACACTAAGTACTTTCCACTCAGAAAGCAATTTCTTTCAACGTTTGATTCCGATTAAGAATCTCGTTTAAATGTTTCTTTTTTTCTTCTTCTTCTTTTTGTTTGTTTGTTTGTTTGTTTGTTTTTTTTTGTATTTTCAAATGTTTCGACTCTAACAATAAAACATTTTTTTCTAAGAACTTTTATTATCTAGGATTTTATGTTTACATTAATTTTTTTATAAAGATTTTATTCTGTTTAAGTTATTGCTTAGTATTGACGTTATAATACAATCGTTTTTTATTTATGGTAAAATGCAATAGATGTATATGACATTGTTAATTAAATAATTATTTAGCTTGACGATTATCACAATGAGAATCTGTGATTTATCAAAAAACATTAGGAAAAATTCAATGCTATGATAAAGTTTCAAATTATTATTGTTAGTTCCTGTTCTTTTGAGAAAACAAAATTTTATTAACTCTTTGAGTATTGAATTATTTGAAAATTTGTATTCCTATATAAATGGATTTAATATTCCTTGTTATATGAATTAATATGTAAAAGTAATACATTTTATTTGGAATATATATATATATAAATATATATTTTTGCAACAACATTTTAATTAAAAAAATTATATACAAATATATAAATGAAACTAAATAGAAATATTTATATATTTATATAAGCTTCTCAAATTTAGATGACGAGTCAAACTTGTCCACCATAACTTCGTCTCAATCGTCAAATGTAATCAAAGGGTTAATACAATAGTTCAAAATAATACGTGTAACGTTGAAAACCTTCCAAATTCATACTGTCCTTTATCGAAAAAATCCTTGAACGTTAGAATTTTGGGTTCATGCATCGTATGTTTTCTGAAATTTTTGGAAAAATCGTTATGCACATCTTTCACTTCGCGTTACGTTTCAACGTAAAAAAAATCATTCAAAATATTTTTTTTTCTATTTCTGACAGGTTTTATTATCTTATTCGTAAAATATTTGTAGCTTACATTTAGAAAGAGAATCGTATTAATTTGATAATAAAACGGTATTATCTTCGTTATATTCTGAATATTCGTTCGAATCGTGGCCAACATAAAAGAAGAAAATTCATAGTATTGGCAGGAAGAGAATTTCATTAAAATTTCTCACTTACGATCGGAGAGTTGAGATTTTCGGAGTGCGTTTGTTCGTAATCGAATTCTCTAAAGCATGACAAAAGGTTATGGCACATTAATAATGTTTCCCGCATTTCGCGTTGAACAATAATGCCAACGGGCAATATTCGATGCCGATATCACAACGTGCGTTAAACAGCGGTAAATATGAAATATGATAATGAGGAGGAGGGCGGCAGGGGGGAGGGGGGAGGGGGAATAAAAATAATGAGATATCAAACGAGTCCTACATAGTATATAGTTATAATTGATTCGATTATGCTCGTAGGTTTGTGATATTTTCTTTTTAACTATATTCCTCATTATGTTTAATTATTATTCAACGAATTGTATATTATTAATTAAATTATTATTATTATTATTATTTTAATTATTATAATATATGTTATACATTATATAATCAATTCGCTACTTGTTATCTAATCCGTTAATTACACTTTTGACAAGGAATTATCATTAATTCCACGCTTGTAGTAAATCGATATGATTTAATTTCAAAAATTGTTCATTCGACGAAATATGAAATACTTTTTATGAAAAGGATCAAATGAAATGGGTCGTCGTTAGCATTACGAACAAGATAGGATGGAAGTTTATTTCCTTATTAATGGATAAATTTTGATGGCTGATTGAACAGCCGGAATGAAGTAATTATTAGAGAAATATTTGAGAGTATGTCGATCGACATCGAAATCCTTTAACAAGTCAAAGTGCTTTTAGCAAATGGAGGGGGTTAAGAGGTGGTAGAAGAACATCTTCTTTGGTTTGATGCTCGTTCGAACGTGTCAATGGACACGAAAATGGATTTCCTGGTATCCAACGTAGCAACGCCTTAAACACCCCTACCGATCGATGAGAAGTACGATAGCAAATCAAAGAGCTTCCTGTGCTTGATTTGCATTCACGACGCCATCGAGTCTCGTGTTCGATCTTGGACAGGATACAATGTAAGCCATTGGTGTATCTTCTATTTCTCACGTAACTGATCTCGGTCAACTCGGTGTGAACGTATAAACATTGTTTTGCTTTCCTATACAACGGAAGGTATGTTTTGATTTTATTACTTGTCAAATTATTAATCACGGAGTAAATTAATCAATGAATATATAATAACTTTAACTCTCTGTAGATTGAATTTTGTTTATAATTATAAAACAAATTTATACAGCTTAAAATCAATGGAATATTTAACAAAATGTTCTTATTAAAAAGAAGGTGCAAGGTACAGCATTTTACCTCCATTTAAAAGGATTGTTAAATATAAATATAAAATACAGACTTTCGGTGACATATTATATTAAATAAATATAAAAATGTTTTGTAGAATGTGTGTCTGTGTGTAGGTGTGAGGGGTGGGTACTCATCTGACAAATATTTAAATATAAATTAAAAATATAATACATTTTTATAAAGATACTTCATTTATACCGATATTTCAAGTTAGAATTTCTAAACTTATATAAAGAATCTTTTGTTGGTTAAGAAATATAGAGACAAAAATAGAGTGTTTAAATATAATCCCAATATGGGATTAGAAAAGGGTTGATTAAACTTTATTAAAACGTATCGCGATCATTTGAAGATAGGTAAAATAAGAAAAAAAAAAAAAGTAGAAATTGGTTAACTTTTGCTTCCAAATAGAGTTTCCCATCATCCACGTAAATATCCTCAATTCTCCCTTGCTGATACTTTCATGAATTGTTATGATTATCGCGTCGAGGGAGCTTCTAACGTAAAATGGTACAGTGGAAAGCGTTAAAAGCCGGACATTCATGATCCATCTCGTGGGAGGTGGAGGTTCAAGCTTGGCATCGTATGATACCATAGAATGTTCCAAAATATCTATCCATGTAGGTACACGTGTATCTGTATGTGTATAAAAGAGAGAAATAGAGAGAGAGAGAAAGAGAGAAAGGGTGAAAGCTTGAACGGTTGAGAATCTCTGATGAATATCGCACTCGTTCCAACGATGGTGCATCATTTTCGCGTAATGTGCTTTACACCGTAATAGCACTCGCTGGTTCTACCTGCAATTCCATAATGCGAAATACTCAGTAAGTTAGTGAGGCAAGGCATTAGCCGTGTCTAGGAATTTGGAGCTTGGATTTTCCCTCTTTTCCGCGGGAAAGCAAGTTGAGAAATCCACAAAGCACGGCAAAGCAAAACGGGACTTGGTTCTCCAGTTGGCACCTGATATTCGTCAACCGGTCGAACCAGAACGATGAAACGAGAGAAAGAGAGAAAGAGAAAGACAATAATATATGTATGAGAGAGAGAGAGAGAGAGAATATGTGTGCGTTAGATAAAATGAGAGAGAATATGCTAAAGAGGGCTCTCCATGAGAGAGAAGGCATATGCAAAGAGAAAGATAGAGAATACATATACGAAAGGGAGAGAAACTCGTTGTTAGGTGTCCCCGGTAGCGCGAGACCCTTCATCCCAGCAACTATGCATTTCTCTTGGCGCTGCACCTGCCATACCGACTTAACCGAGCGTAGAAACGTGCATAATGCATACGAGCTAGTATGCGTAAGCGTACGTAACTACATCTACTATGTATCTTTCATCTCTCTCCCTCTCCTTCTCTCACTGTTATTCTCTGTCTCCATACCTACCACTATCTCTCTCCTTATGTGTACCTTATCATGCCTTATTCTCCTCTAACCTCGTTAAGCTCCTAGAACTTGCAAGGATAATGTTCGCGAAGTGTCCAAAATTTCGAGCTTATGGAAGATCAAGTTGAATACGTGTACTTGTCGGTATAAGGAATTGTTTCATGTCTTTCATATTTCTACAAATTAATTAACATTATTGTTCTCCCTATAGTCATATTTTGATGTAATGTTTATTTTTCATTTATAATTGATCTACCATTTACCTAACACCAATTAAATGTATTTGACTGCGTGTAAAATGAGTATTAAAGACTTTGTTTATCATTGTTTAGATAATTTTAAAAAATTTGATGAATTTATTTGTTTTTTTTTTCTTCTTGTAATATCCATTTTTTCTATAGAATAACAGATAACCTCGTGACATTGGGGACAGATAACTTTTATCCGATTGGCCGAAAACGGTGGGACAAAGTTAGGGCAATTCTCTCTCTCTCTCTCTCTCTCTCTCTCTCTTTCTCTCTCTTTCTCTCTTTCTCGGCACCTCTAAACAGTTCAGTAATCCGCAGATAAAATAACTTTCTCCGATCGCTGGTAAATTGCTCCAACGAACTAAAACTCTTGAGAACTTTACTCTTTCGGTTTATGGTTGGACCGTGGCTTTCGTCGCTCTCCTTTGATCACAGTGCTTAGATGGAATTACACATTTCTGAAGAAACTTAAGGTGATCTCTATTTGACTTCAGAAGTTATGCACTTTGAAATTTGTAAGTTTTACGATATGTCGGCTAAACTTGGCAAATATTCAACAATTATAATAATAATATTCTAGAATAACTATAAATATTTTAAACTTTAACGCGAAAACGTACGTATCTTTTATTTTTTTTTTTTTTTTTTAAATTTATCTATTCAATATGAAGTAAAATTGTACCAATCAGGCATATTTTTATGAAATTTTAACAGAGGTTTTATATTAAATCCTAATATGATTTTTTCTACCTATTTTTATAATAAATGCACTTTGCATATATCATAGCATATATTTTTTTTTCAGGAAGAGTCACTCTTTTCGTTACTGCAGTTATTTATGAATAATAAAGACTCATTTGTACATTACATGCATACAGATATAGTACAATCTACTGTTTATATTCATTAGGAAAATAAAAATAATGTTATAAAATAAGAACATACTTTATGCATATGTTGCATATAAATTTACACGTGATTTATTATAACGTATATATATATATATATATATAAGTAGCTTATTTCTAATTAATAAATAATGAGTTAGAGAGTATTACCTGATATGCTTGTCTTTTTATTCCATTAATAAAATTGTTTATGCAAAATTTAAATAAAATGCAGATGTTAAATATATATCACACATACATTTTAAATATTTACCACATGTTTTTTTTTTTTTTGCATAATATTACACGTATAATCCAGAATTTAAGAATAATAACTTAATTTCTAATATTAAACAATTAATTATATAATATGATTATATTACGTGCATGTTTAATTTTATTATATCAAAGTATTTTTGTAATATTATTACAAAATTTATTAGTATTTTTCCACTCAAATAGATCGAGAAAAGCGGAAATAATGGAGCACGTATGCATACAGAAAGGAAAATAAAGTACGTAGGAAAGGAAACTCTCGACACGATTGTTCGTTATTACTTCTTTCTACCCAGTAAACGAGATTTTAAAGGGACGATAAAATTCGTTAAAATCATTCTGATTTCTTAGCCGATTTATTTTTTTCTCCTAGCTCGAGTATTGAATAATTATTATTATTATATCAACTAGGGCGATAGGTCATCGATCGTTTAACTTTTGTGCATTCTTCATAGGAAATTTCGCGATCGCGATATTGATCAACATATGCAATATATCAAATTTCTGTCAATCGCAGTCTCACGTTTCTCGCGAATTCTATGGGAAAACTTTTGATAAGAACTGAAAACCTTACTCCACGATCGATCGATCGATCGATCGATCACAACGGGGATCTGAAAATGTGTAAGCGATCGATCATACTCGTCGAATGAAATTTTACGAATGATTTTTTATACGCATCCTACAGAGAACCATTAACTTTTCGCGATATGTATCGTTTTTCATATCTTGTTTCAAACGATCGAACGATTGATAAATTCGTATTTTTCTCCTGTATTCGCAATTTTTTTTTTTTTTTTTTTTTTTTAATAATTATGTTAAAAGTAGTGACATAAAAGTGTTTCCACACGCGTGTTTATTGAATTTTATAAAAAATAATAATTCGATACAAAAGAATATAATAATATAATAACAATATTGACATATATTTATATATAAATGATTAAATGTAAAGTCATTTTAAATGATTCATACTCATTAGCATTTTGTATAATTTTACAAAACAGTTTATTCAATCGTCTTACATACGCGCAAACATGTTTTAAAATTCGAAATGAAAATACATATATCTACATTCAAATACTAAATCAGGAATATCGATAGGTAATATTGCAACAGGTTCGTAAGTATATAGGTACGTGTTAGCGAAGTGCAAACACGTGCTCATGTTAGTAGTATAGCGTTGATATCTAGTCAGCATGTGCATTAAATCTATTAAAGGTTCGGAGCACTTCGATCGGGGTGATCACTTATCTATAAAGGCTTCTATATCGTGAATTCTCAATGCTGTATGTATAGTATATGTATACATGTGTATATATGTGTCTGTATACCATCAACAAAAGGGACTGAGAAACCCTTTCGTGATAGATATCCCATCGGGATTTGGTCTGTAAAGCGAATGTTGATGCGATCGCGAGTATGTATGTGAAACTATGTAAGCTTCCTGTAATAGACAGAGATAGAAGAATAAAGTGAGAGTGAGAGAGAGAGAGAGAGAGAGAGAGAAAATTTAATGGGAAAATTCAATTAGTCGTTGGTAGAGCAAAAGCTTTTTCGTATTTGTCCAACCATATTTCCATGTGAATTTATCGTCATACAATATGCGTTCGATATTTGTAAACGCGCGAGTCCAGATAATCCTCATATTTTATCGTTTAATCATCATTATCACTATTTCCGAGCATATCCATAGGTAGTATCAAAGGATTGGTACATCCTAACCCAGCCGAATCTACCCTTTTTTTTTATTCCCTTCCAGTTACTCCAGAGTAAAACGAACTTTTCTATTACCGTTCGGTCCTTGCCCTCGGCCGGGAAATCGAATGACCGGGCCAACACGTGAAATACAACGTAATCTGTTCTCTGTCGATACGGTGTCTCGTGTACTTACAATTTATACTTGTCCGAGTAGCTACTTTCATCTACCGGGATACGTGAGATTCTTCTTTTTCTCATTTTCCAAGACAACATTCGTAAGGTTACGTTAAAGGTCTTTGTATTTCATACATTTTTTTTTTTTTTTTTGGTTCAATAAATTGTAGTAGAAAAACACGATTGTGAAAATATAAATAAGAAAATAATTTATTAATACTAGATTATTTGGAATATATTTTTTTTGTTTGTTTCATTTTATTAATATATTTTAATCAAGTTATTAATTTAAGAAATTTATTTGTAATTTAATTGAAATGAAATTCAATCATATATGTATTTATCTTTAAGTGAGAAAACGAATAAATACCGTTGATCGATATTTGAAATGCACAAAAAATTTGTAAATAAAAATAAAAATTGCTTTAATTCAAATGAATTCGTTCGTTCTCTCAACATTATAAATACTTTTTAATATTCATCTCTAAAAGTAGTTACACCAAAGGGAGAAAGAGAGAGAGAAAGAGAGAGAGAGAGGACGAGAAATAGACAGATTTAAGATTTGTAACATGTCTGAAAATAAAAGCTAGAAGCTATGTAAATACAACTTTCCTGGTACACCTTTGAAATTCACATGGGCCACAAAAGCTCTTCCCATAAAGCAAGATTTTTACATGTATCAGTTTTCAAGCGTAAATATATTCACGGATTTTACGTTTATATATTTTTTCTTTTATCTACAGATAGATTTAGCTGTGTCCTTTATCTTTTTATCTCGAAGTCTAGCTTATCCACGAAAGTAAATCTCAACGGATCGATATATCGACAAATCGTTCGATATATGAGTAGTTAAGTCCCTTATTGCCACTGCCTCGATATAGGATCTATTGTCAATCCTATTTTCTATGGAAACATAGAACTAGGACAATCTTAGTATCAAATGAGTTTTATCAAATTTTTGAAATCACTCTTTCTCTCTTTCTCTCTCTTTCACACACATTTATTCGTTAAATAACCCTTCGTTAAAAATAAATCTGTTTTTTACTTTTTACTTCTTTCTCTAACTATACTTATTAACATATAATAGTTAGGGCGTTCTTATTCTCATCAACGAATTAACTTGGTCACCAATAGATACTATTTTCATTTTATCCTACTTTTTCGTATTGTTCAATTTTTCTCAACTTGTGATAACTTAAATTCACGGTTCATTATAACGAAGAAAAGTTTTTAGTAAATAACTTTGCAGAAAATAAGATGGTATACCATTTGTAATTTAAATGCAATTTCATGCCGGTCGTATTTATCAAGTCTCAACGAACGAATGAACGAATAAACGAACGAACGAACGAACGAATGAACGAACGAAAGAAAGAAAGAAAGAAAGAAAGAATTTGAACGAGGACACATCATTGTCCTCGTTTCTGACGATCGTTAATCACACTATATCACTTTTTCGATAGCGTTATCTTCCACGTAATAGTCAAAATTCAACGGAAGTATATATCGTCAACTATTTTCATGTTATTCACCAATGATATTGTTAAAAAGGAATGATGTATTTTAAGTACTTTTTTTTTGCGTTTTGTAAAAAACATGTATGGAAATACAAAATACATTTGTTAGATGATACGTTTTATCAAATACGCATTGTATTATTTTATGATTTGCGATAAATCGATAAAGTTTTAATGTATCGGATTATGGACACCTGTTACTTCGTTATCGCTTCTAGAGTGATTGTTGGCTATATGTAAAGATTGATTTGTGATAGTCGATGGGTGGATGAACCGTTGCTACCTCTTCCTAAAAAAAAGAACTTTTTTAATATTTTATACGCTTCAGAGAATATCAATCATTTTCATGATCGAAGAACTGTGTATATACTTACCTTAGTTTTACTTCTTTTTTTTTTTTATTTTTCGGATGATTGTTTTAATTTTCTTTCTTTTTTGCAAACTTTTATAATCGAATATGGTCACCTGGATGTCTTTTCTAATGCTGAGAGGATGATAAAGAAAAATATCGTCTTATACGGCTAGACATGTTCGGCTTTGCACAAAATCGAAACATAAATCTTATATCGCACTTGTCTCCATAGCAAAATTCATCATCTCCCAACGGATGCGAACTTTATTGGAAATTTTCAATTATCATTCTTTGCTGAAACTTTTATTTTATCTTGTCAGATAAACGAATATCAATCACGCGAGATACCATATACCATGATAGTATTTTAATTATAAATATAATACATACTTTTAATTACATGATATATAATTGTTATTTGGATAATTAAACGTAAATAGTAATTTTTTAAAATTTGCAAGATAGTTAATTAATTTAAATACATACGTGTGCGAGTGTTGGTTAAAAAATGTACTTTATGCGTTAATGTTCACACAGAATAACTATAATAACGTAATGTAATAAATCATATTCTTTTCGTGAGCTGCGAATCGCTTAATTAATTTGTAACGAGTTGGCACAAGTTGTCGACTGATAAAGCTCGCTTATTAATCATCGTTGAACCTTTGTAAAGGTTATTCATTTCGTTATGCTTTCTCTCTCTCTCTCTCTCTCTTTCTCTATTCCACTCTCTCACATTTTCGTGAAAGTTCATCGCTCTTTTCTCTTTTTCTTTTTCTTTTTTTATCAGTTAATAGCTAAACGCTGAAACTTTTATTCAAACCATTGAAAACAGAAGTGCTTTTCGTATAAGCACAGTATTTTTATAATCATTCATTTATTTAGTTCACTTGTACCTACTCTCTCTCTCTCTCTCTCTCTCTCTCTCTCTCTCTCTCTCTCTCTCTCTATTCGTATTAAAATATTTAAATTGTTATATATTTTAACACAGTCAAAGTACACTTTTAATTTTTCCACTAACAATTTTTAATAGATGTTAAAAGAAAAATGTATTTTTGTACGTATTATAATTACATTTCATTTATTTTACATTAAAAGCAATTATCACTAGATTTACGGAATTTGTCAATTTGATGGATTTCTAATAAAAATATACAGAAAATTAATATTCGCATATAAAATTTCATGAAATCCATTTGTTAGTCCATTTGCAGTCCCCGAAACTCCTTGTTTTACTTTAACACTTTTATTAACATTATCATATATGGGATAATATAATTGAATATTCATATAATAAAAAAAAAACATTATAGCAAAAAATCATGAAAATTCATCAATACTTTAAAATCAATTTTAAACGCAAACCTTTTAAATGTCTCAAAATAAGAATAAATATGAATTTAATTCATTTTCAAATAGAAACGATTCGAATATATCTAAATAAATTAAACATCGTTATTAATTCATTATTAATTTTGTTGTTATTGTTTTATTATTTGAACGATTTAAAATACTATTTATGATTTTTGAATAATTATTTCGTCGAGTAGTGGTGAGACTTTAGTGATAATTCAAGGACTTCAATTCGCACGTTAGGTATTAAGTGGCAAAATGAGAATAGGATGGAACGATCGATTTCACCAAAGCATCCAATAAGACGATGTTTCTCGATGAAGATGGTGTCGATTGGATGGCGAACGGGCGTGCCGGTCGTCTCGATTGTACTCTTGAACGAAATTCCATGCAGTTCAATGCGAAGTATACTTCGACACGTATACGCGTTATGTAGAAGCATAGTTAAAGTCTGTTACACTCCTGAAGATTAGGAACGTACTACTTACCTAAAGTTTCATAAAAGATTTCACTTTGATACCTTTCACGTATAGTAATCTTTCTCGAGTAGTACTAAATGATCTCTTTCTCCCTTCTTTTTTTTTTTTGTTTTGTTCTATTCTTATTGTTCTATACTGTACAATACGCCGCAACTAATCTCTTTTACGATCCTAACTGATTCCACAATTGTGAACAGATTCCATGAATTTCAATAAATTTAGTCATTTAAAACAGTATTTCACGATTTTAATAATGTATTATTAAATTATTGGTAGTAAAGTTAATTATATTTAAAATCGATTTTGTATTAATATAGAATAAATAAAATGTTATGCTTTGTCATTTTGATCATAATAATGAACAAGTGAGTATTAAATCCTAGAAATAATAAATTTATCAATTATTTTGCGTGATATTATGTATACGTAATATTTCAATAGATAAGATAATAAATATAACTTACAAAAGAAACTTTTATATAATTATTATTATTATTATTATTATATCGTTATATTATTCAAAACACAGTTAGATTTGTATTTAAATATAAATGAATATTACTAATTTTCAAGTTCGTTAAAAGTATCTATCCATTAAAAAACTTAGAAAATAATTCACATTGATTGATTTCATAAAATATCAAAGAAAATTACTGAATACATTTTTTGTTTCGATCAAAGCCAAACTGAAAGCTCAAAAGTTCGATTTTGCGAAGTAAAGAAATTGTTCGCTTTGTAAACAATGTTTCAGGTGTGTTAACTTTTTGGAAAGAAGTTAGTCAGTTACCT
Organism: Polistes dominula; assembly: GCF_049000335.1. Lineage (NCBI taxonomy): Eukaryota > Metazoa > Arthropoda > Insecta > Hymenoptera > Vespidae > Polistes > Polistes dominula. Next base: position 2,161,240 of record NW_028300998.1, on the reverse strand, counting down.
TTGGACGTTCTAACTACTCTAGGTACTTTCTTTCGATTGTAGGTGCCATTAAAGAAAGTTTCTCGAACAATGACCGAGTTCGTCGACGATCCAACCAGTCGATCGAGTTAAAGCGATCCATGAAAGTCTCGAAGAGATTTAATTGTACTTGAAAGCCTTTGAGAGGCCAATGTACCTACACCATCTAACGTCGTCTTCGTTCGACCGTAAATAGGAGAAAGCGGGCGGGAGGGGGAGGGGGAGGGGGAGGGGTAAGCTTTTGTCTTGAAGACCCTCCCCCCCCCCTCCGAATTGCGGCTTTATCTTTTATTTTGCGAGAAACAATATAAAAAAAAAAAAAAACTTCCTCCGAAATCAAAAGAAAGAATAAAGAAATGGAATCTCTAGCAATTTTCACCGTGAAACGAACCCTGGTACTTCTCTTTCATTTCGCTATACATTCATTCCCATGAAATGAATCCAACTTAACAGATAAAAATCCGTTCGTTTTGTTTGATTTTCAATGGACGAAAGAGATCAAAACAATTAATTGGACGAGATAGGAAGTAAAGAATATTTTCTTTACCTTGGTTATATAATGAGATATTTATTAAGAAACATATTTATTTAAAGATGAATCAGGTTTTGATTATTTTTAATTTTTTTTTCTTTATATAAAGAAGGATAATATAAAATAAATAATATAATACATTTGTGTGTGTGTGTGTTATAATGTGGCAACATTATTGAATAAAGTTTCAATCGTTTTTAATATTACATTTTAAGAATAAATTTAATTGTGTTACTAGAATACAATATTATAGCATGTAAAAGTACTTATGGGATTATACATCATGATTATTATTATTATTATTATTATTACTAATACCTAATTATGAGAGATTAAGGGCATTTACAGCACAATTACTTTTTGATTGCATTAATTTAATCTAGATTTATTCGATATTATGTTTTGATTTTGAATATATCGCTGTTTAATTTAATCTTGAATCAAATAAGGATTTGAGATGTTTTTAAAAATTAATGCAATTGTGATGCTATTTGAGATATTTGATTGAAATAAAATACCTGTATTTTCTATTTAAAAATTTATTAAGCCTGCTTTATTATAATACATATTTACCAAATTGATATTGTTTTTTTTTTTATATAAGTCTATTAATATTGCAATTCGTGTTAAATAAATATAAACATTACTATGACGTAACATGTAAAAATGAAAAAATATTCAATGTCTCTTAAAAGTAGTACAATAAATAAACTTGCAATAGTTATGATATTTGATAATATGATATTTTTATTAGATGAAATATACAGCATACGAATTATGTATATATTCGTTTTGTTGATATGAACAAATCTTATATTTATATGTACTTTTTACTTTTATCATGACATGAGAGAGGTACACAATATATAGGACCAGTATATGGCTTTAATTTATTAATGGTCCAATATTGTAAGCAACCTACTAACAGTGAACTTTTGGATAGTTTTCATGATACCTTCCTATACTCGTACATTTCCTCTATGTGACGATATCAAATTTTAAAAAGGTCTATGATATCTAATAGAAAATTCATGCATTTACTTTATTTTCTTCCTCTTCATTTTTCAAATTAATCCAAAGTCTGTTAAAACGAGTCAATCAATTATATATTCACAAATTTAATTTTTAATCTCTAATTAAAATTCATCAACGACGATATTTTAGTCATAATTGAAACAAAACAAAAAAATAATTTTTTGAATATATTCATATTACATATTTTATATCTATACTTTTATAAAATCTAATCAGATATATACGAAGACACTCAGATTATTCTTCAGACGTTGCTAGTTTTTTTTTTTATTTTTTTTTTTAAATGAAGTTTCAACGAAACACCGAAAAAGTTAACGATATCCTTGTCGCTGTTCGTGCCTTCGCGCTGAATCGTTTTTATTCGAAGAAACAGCCGCAACCCCGCGAACTTCGAAATACGATTTTGCAATATGCCTGCTAAAGAAAACTTTTTGCGGTCGTAGGATAGCGTTTCGCGAAACTCTCGCAAAGTTTTAACTTAAAAAGGTAGTGAAAAAGAAATGATAAAAAATAAGCTGGTAATTTTTTTCTTTTTTTTTCTTTTCTTTTCGTTGTAAAGTAATACGAAGAAATAGAGAAAGATAAAAAGAGAAAGAGGGAGGAAAGAAAAGAGAGATAGATAAAGATAGAGAGAGAGAGAGAGAGAGAACGATATCTTCGAATATCGATAATCATAATTTCTTTTGTAAAGAAGAATCATTTCCAAACGTTCTTTATAAGCTCCATATTCATTTTTATCTTCAAGTCCCCTTGATTATCATCATTCATTTTCATATTCATCTTTATTTTTTTATCGAAATGACGAAATTACAAAAAGGGATAAGTAGTGTATAGTGAAAGGAAGGTGAAAGGAATTCTATGAACCTATATCGACGTCTAACGATCGATCTTCGTCCTAGAGTTTGAAGAGAAAAGCAGTAAAACATTATCGATTACTCGTAGTAAGAACGTTCCGGCGCATTGGCCAATCGTAAATTTTCTTTACGCCTTCCCGTTCCCTCGCCATCTTTTTCCTTTCATTCCGGCTTTACTCGTGGATGTTCTATCTATCTATCTATCTATCTCTCTCTTTTCCCTCCCTCCCTTTCTCTTTCTTTCTTTCATTCTTCCTCTTTCATGGCACAGTACCTATAACTTCTATCGGCCAGTCTGCCTTTCAGCGAACCGAGCTAGAAACGTACGAAATTTTACTCTCCATTCGTGCAAGGATGATTAACGGCACGAAATGGTGCTAGTTGCTAAATGTTTTTATTATACCAACCGAATTCAACTACCTTTTGGTTGGCCTCCCTTTCTTACTCCTCACTCCACCTTCCCTTCACCCCTTTCTCTTTCTCTTTCTCTTCTTCTTCTCCTTCTTCTTCTTCTTCTTCTTCCTCCTTGCCTTTTATTATTAGCCTATTCATGGCAAGAGTACAAATGAAAAGGATAGAAAAATGACGAAGGAAAAGTTAACTTGTCGTCGATAATTCAATTTATAACGTTTTTTATTTTATTTGATTAAACGTAAGAAATATGTTCGCAGTACCGAAAAGTGTATGTAATTGATAATAATAAAGTAAACGAGATCTGATAAAATAAACTTTCTCAGACATCAAGAATCTCATTTCTGATCATAAGCAATGAAATTAACTTCATCGAGAAGAACATATTTTCGTAAATGCGATAAAGGAATCTCAGAGACTTAGTACAACGACGTAGATTACAAAGTTTCTAATATTGTTATTCGCAGTTAAGCTTGTGTTTAATATTATTATGTAATAGTATAGAGCGAGAACAGAGCAAACGAGAAACGCGTTACATATTGCGTTACGTTAGCTTCGCACAAAGACCACAGGAAATTCCTTTGACGTTGTCCATGTTTTTTTTTTTCATTAGTACATTATTCATTTGTTCACTTTGAAGTGATTAATTTTGTTGTTGTTGTTATTGTTTTTGTTATCTCTTCAATGTTATTATTTACAGATTAACTATGTTAATTATCTTTACAATTTTTAATACGATATGCATGTATTCCAATTTGAATCGTATTCGTATGCATAAATAATGACGCGTTCAATAAGGCCGCTAATGTTCATTTCATATCGTTAGTAGACAATGAAGTTCATTAGTTACGTTAAACGATAGGTATTTTCTTTATCAATGTAACTAAAAAAACATTCAAAATCATTGTGAAGATATTGTTGAAACTAAATCTAAGATGGTTGATGATAAATGTGTATTATTTGCTGTATAATTATTAAATCTGTTTTTAGGTGTTGCTTTTTTTCTAAGAATGATTCTAAATATACGTGAATATCATAAGCATATAATAATAATAATAATAATAATAATGTAAGTACAGTACACTTTGTAACATGTACACTTTGTGAAATACGTTTATACGATTTAAAAACGTTTTAGATCATAACCAAAAATGTAATTGAATAAATTGAATTAATTGTAATAATTAGATGGATAAATGAGTCTGTTAATCATCGGATATTTAGTCAAATTATGGAAATAAAGTGAACGGGAATCACGTTCCTCCTACTTAGATTTTATCATAGCAATTGCCGAAAATCCAGCTTCGTATAAATAAAAAGTCACAAATGAAATAAAAATGATTAAAAAATTTGTGTGATATTTCGTTGCAACTTTGTGACAAAAAGTCGCATACTTTGCGAACCACTGGGTATAAACTTAAAAGAGATAAAAAGTAACACATTGAATGATAAAGTGAATAAGGTATTCTAATTAATGCAATTTATAGTATAACGATCTTTCAAAAAAGAATTGACATTAAAATCAGGTTACATTTGTAAAGAGATTAGAGAGATTAAAGGGATCAAATTGTTTATATCATTAACGTCTTTGTACGGTCAATTTAATAAATGTCTATATTCTTGAAACGTATTTTTTACCGAATTATAAGAGAAATAAATAAGAAGAAAAAAGAAAAAACGAAGTTAATTTCATAAAAAGGAATTTCCAATCCTTCTTATTTCTATTATCTCTTAAAGGAAAATTATAAAATAAGTCTATATCGAGCGGATCTTATCAATGTAACAGAGATCTTACGTAATTAAATAAGAATAAATTGAAATAAAATGATATATGAAATGATAACCAAGGGTCTTCTCTCAAGATATCGTTTAAGTAAATGTATTCCCTTTTGTTTGTAGTTTAACGTCCTTAACTACTTGGCGGTTGTCTTAAACCAAGGGATTAATTTGTCTGACACCGAAATCTAACCGAGAGTGTTTTCCTCGCATTTAAGAGAGAGAGAAAGAGAGAGAGAGAGAGAGAGAGAGACGGACAAAGTTCAAATGATAGAAAGAGAGAAAGAGAAAAGGAGAGGGAGAGGTTGAATGAGAAAGAGAAACATTCGCAATTCTGTGGTTTGCCGATTCGATCTGCAATCCTACGATGAAGTCAATTTAATTAGTTGCTCGGTTAGTCAGACCACATTAGACTACTACTTGAAACTAATTGAACTTAATATTGTTTTTTCAGTTTTTATATTAAAAATGTTTCAAATATAATGATCAGATCAGTGAGATACTAATCAAAAGAAAACAAAACTAAAGTACATAAATGCAAATATTATTTACATACATAATAACGTATACCGTATTCTATATCTATAAAAAGAAACATTTGCAACGAAAATGTATATTAGTGCAATTTACTTTTTTCTATCAAAAAAAAAAAAAAAAAAAAAAAAAAAAAAGAAAACATTATCAAATACTTTATTTTAAGTATATTTTTTTGTACTTAATTAATAGGAGATGTTTTTAAATTAAATTGTTTTTTTATTTTTTTTTATTGTATACACACAAGTACATAAGGACGCTAGCGCGCGAGCGGGCATACATACACACAAATACAGGCAAAAATGGAAAAGTCGAGCTTTTTTTCTTTTCTTTCTTTTTTACTACTTGTCAGCCTTTGTCTAACTCGAGTGGTCCTACAAAAATATCCTGACGTCGAACCACGAAGCGGTCAATTCGTTGGTACGTAGACTCGTCGTCGTCCTTCTCTGTTCACGTCGATTGTTCTTGCTTTTATCAACTCTCAATAGCAGCGTCGTCGGTACGAACGGTGTAAAAGTTGATGACAGAGAAAGAGAGAACGAGAGAAAGAAAGAAAGAGAGAGAGAGAGAGAGAGAGAGAGAGAGAAAACGAACGGTAGAATACATCGGAGAAAAGAACGGTCGAAGGGAAAATTCGAGGTGTGCGAACCATTGTAGAAACGAATCGAAAGAGAAAAAGAGAGAGAGGGAGAGAGAGAGAGAGAGAGGGAGTGAATGAGATAGAAAAAGAAACGTGGAGAAAGAAGGCAGGGAATGAAGGTAACGTAATCTTCCTGCCCAGGGGTGTGCTTGCTCGAATGTCTGCATTTTGCCAGGCCCAAACCACCCACCTACATTTTTCTACCCCTCTTTTTTTTTTCTATCTCTTGTTGGTTTTCTCTCTATTAGTCTCTCTTGGGAAGGAAAATGATGAAGATCGGTTTAGTTACTTTCTCATATATGCATTATTTTCTTTTATCATTGAAATTGATAAATGTTTTCTCAATTTTCAATCGTCACGTATCATAATTTCGATAAATTTCTATATATAGAAAACTTTTCTTTTACTATTTCTATTATTTTTTTTTACATTTTTAAGATACATTTTATACTATACTATTTTATTACATTTTAATATTCTACTTTTATTTTTTCCTTTTTATATTTTTTTGGAATCGTTCCTCTTACATTGACATAATTTTCGAGCTGAAATATTGCCAATGATACACATGGGAATTGTTCTCCGCTCGTTTTATCGTCCTGGTCATAGAATAGGTACTAGTCACTTCGGAAAATGGCTACCTCCAGGAGTGGCAAAGGGGTGGTTCCTCTTGGGGATTAAGAGTTGTTCCTGTTGGGAATTCATGCGAAAAACAAGCTTGTCTTTGTTTCTTTGTCTCGTACTATCTGCGTATATTTGAGAGAGTTTTAACGGTTGCTCTCTACGCACGAATGGTCATTTTGTTTAATTGAAAGCATCTCAGAGTTAAATTACTCTAAAAAAGAAAAGAAAAAAAAAGAAAAAAAAAATAAACGAAAATAAACCGCCACACGTTTCAGCCGAGTGATAAAAGAATTTACTTAGATTATATTACGATTAATTGGAAGATTTTTTTTATTGTGGTAATGAAATTGTTAATATGTTTGTGTATTAGAATTGTTTTTTTTAATTATCTTTTTTTTTTTTTTTTTTTTTTTTAAAGGATCAGAAATATAGGAAAAGTAAAGATGATGATAATAATAAATGGAAGTACCTGAATCGAAATGTTTAGTCATTTTTTAGTCCCTTTTTTTTTTTTTTTATATACTTCTCTCGTCTGCGATGGAATAAATTGCATTCTCGATAACGAAGTAAGTATATCAAACGTATATCAAAGAGACGTGGTGTTGACAAATCGTCGAATATTTTGCTCAGTCGGAATCGTTACATCTCGATGGATTTTACGATTAATCATGGGAACTGGATAGTAGAGAAATGTTACGATACGACGATATAACCGAAACTAAAATTAAAATGTACAGTAGTAAAATATGATATGGATTTATGACAAGGTAATTAAAAATATTCGGAATTGAATAATTTTTAGTGATTTAAACACAACGATACTTAAGTATATATTTTATATTTCTATTCACTTTTTGTCAATTGTTATTCTTTTCGTGAGGAAATTCGTTATATTTATATTTATTATAAATAGACACTTTTTGGTATGAATATAGCTTTATTCTAACAACTGCCATTGTTTGAAGCAAGTTCATAAATATAAATAACAATTCTTCCTATAGTAATATTTTTTTCGGTATAAACGAAAGCTCAGGAACGTAAAACCTTTTGAAGTTAGACTCGAGCGTTAACAAAAATCTATACCGTTGACTGTTTGACTGTTGAGTATATAAAATGGGTTTTTCACGTAGTTGTATGTGACAGTACGAAAAAAAAAAAGAAAATGAAAAAAAAAATCAAGAAGAGAGAAAGGAAAAAACAAGATCACGCGGTCAAAAGCTTTAAAAAGCAAATCTCGATGACAGAGGTTGTCGTATAAACTTGAAATAAAAGTTTTTCGAGTTCAATCTTTGTCCTCTCGCCATCTTAAAATAAAAAAATAAGTAGGAATAACCTTTTAAAAATATACCAGGTGTAGGTTATATAATATAGTTTCATTATGCGACTTACTTGCTGACTTTTGAGTAGATAAACTTTCACAAATTTAAATTTTTAAAATTACTACAAATTATATATTCCTTCTTCTACTTTATGTAATACTTGTAAAACAAATTGCTTTTTTCATCATACAATCGTTTTAATATATTAATATTTTCTTAGTAAATTATTACGATATATAATATATATATAATGTTCACACAAATTCATTTTAATTCATTAACCTATATTCTTTAATTCATATCAATTATTTAATTGAACGTATAATAAAATTTTACATAAACAAATTATACATTTTTTCATCCACGATTAATTTAAAATATGAATGTAAATTATTATCACATACCACATACTCTGTGATAAAACGTTGACCCGAACATGCTAATAAGTAAATATTAACGTTACGACTTTAAGAAAATAAATAATTGATCGTTTAATCGTTCGTTTTCTTAACGGGAAATAAATTTTCCTTTTTTTTTTTTTCCCCCCGTAAAGTTGTAGAGTCTCTTCTTAATTTCTGCGATGAATTTGCGGGAATGTCTATTGCAGAAAATTTATAAGAAAGGTTAGAGAGAGAAGGAAATAACGGTGGTGGTGGTGGTTAATAGAACGCTGGAAGGGATGACTAATTCATACGATAATTACGTAGCCGGAAGATGCGACTCGTAAATGGTGTGACGTTAAGATTCTTAATGGCTATGGTGGACCATCTCGTAGCGAGGAAAAGCAGTGGCTGAGTTAGCCGGTATTGCTGTGCCACAACGTAATTATACGAAGTTTCATTTTCCCGTTGCTTCTCTCAAAGCTAAAGTTTGATTTCTAAACGGCTTTCATGAAAAAAAAAAAAAAAAAAAAAAATCTAAAGATTTTTCTCTTTTGTTGACGAAACGTTCCATATGTTCATATCCATTTTATTTTATACATACCACAATATATCTACGTATGTATTTATGTAAACATAACTTGCCCGATAAGTTCATATCGATTTACAAATATACTTTCGACATATATTTTTATTTTTAAATGTTTCAATCGAATATGGTTTCTATTACTATATATATGTATTTAATAAAATCCAAATATTAATTTTGAAATATTTTAAAATTAAAATTTACACATATCGAATATATAAATAACAAATCTTTTAATCGATACGAATTATATTGGTAAATTTAACATTAAATTATTGTCTTTTGTTTTGTTTTTAATTTTGTTAATTTCATTTAATTAAGAAATTTCCTTACTTTTAACTAATGAAAAAGATATTTATTTTCATATTTTATTTAATTTTTTTTTTTATTTCCATGAGAGGCACGTAAATTTAATCTATTAACGGATTTGCAGTAAATGTAATTTACAAAATTGTACACAATGATAGACAAAATGATTAGACGAGATATTTATTAATCATCTTTAGATAAGTAATCTTTGTGTATTGAACAAAATTTGTAAATGGTTGAAAGAAGTATGAAAAAATATATAAGGAACAGTACTAAATGATTAACGATCAGCTGAACGGACGGAGTTTAACATCGTTAGCGCCTGATCAGACTGAAGCACCGAAGAAAATTAGTCTCGAGTGGGTCTCCTCGGATACTACAGAAGTGTGATTGATCATTGGTCCTTCTAATAGTAACAATATACTACATACCCATACTTATGTATATACTTACATATATACACTTATAATACATAAATTTATCTTTGTTAGATGAGTAACGTACAATATCCTTCCAATTTCTAAAAAGGATACGTAACATCTATTCTTGACGTTCAAACAAGCAAAATTTCCAAAATCAATATGTACATGAAGATATACAGGGTGAACCAAATAACGTGATTTAAAAAATTACTTGTGTTGTACAATTTCGATAATTAGTGTAAAGACTGATCAAAATGATCAATAAATATCTAACTTTTGATAATCTGCTAGGAAAAGGTTTCTAAATAATAACATATCTATTTACTTTATTCTACAAAATTTAAAACACTTTATTTCTATTCATTACTTATGTAAATTTGGCTGACAAAGATAAACCATTCGGAACTGTTTGTTTATATTTTACCTAAGCGGATTCTTTACAGTTCAGGAATGTAAAGATTTGAACATTCCTTTGGCACGTATTCTTATATGCAACCCTTATACAATCCTAACCCTTTAAATAAACTTACACACTATCAACGCAAACAACATCATAAACTTTAACAACAATGACAATAAAATACGATTCGTTCGAAAATATTCAATTAATGATTTTTCTTTAGACATTATTTTGCCAAATTATAATATACTTATTATTAATTGTTAATGTAAATAATTGGAAGAGTAAAATAATAGGTTCATCATGTATATTCAATTGCATAGAATCTTCTTGAAAGATCTATTATCTTAAAGTCAACTTGATCGGGAATGTTTTACAATTATACGTAAGAACAAGATTTTAGGAAGAACTAGAAGCTTTATGTTCGAAGCAGCAGAGTAGAAAGTAGAAATTAAACAGTTTTGAGTATTCTAGAGGAAACGAACTAACTCAAGTACCATAACTATTTTCTCTCTGGTAACCCTTTCCGAAGAGCTCTATAATAAGCGAACGTGCAACGAACTAGATCCCGGCGGGCACAGAATCTACTATTTCGCTAGTGTCTACCTGAATCGTTTCAACGATTGGATGGTTATCATAGGACGATGGTTGCACTCATGCAGAACGCTACAACATTTTCAGAATTCGTACCGTAAAACTCGAAACGTTATTATGGTATCGTCTAAGAGAATCATATATACTATGCTTTTGTTGCATGAAATGATCCGTATTAATTTATAATAAAAAAAAAAAAAAAATCTGATAAAATATAATTTATGTTTATATATTTTAATTGTAAGAGAGTTTTATGTTTTATATTAAAAGTTATATTTTTGAATAAAAACAAAATACAATTGAATTTTGAAATTTGAAATTTTTGCAAAATATTTGTTGTATGATATGTTTTAATAAAATTTAACAAAGTTGACACTATCATGCTTATTTGAATTCATATAAAAATAAGATAGTCCATTAAAACGGTGTTTTTTCAAGCCTCTATGATATTTCGTTTTGAAATTTTCTATTTATTATTTTATTGATTGCCTACTGTTGTAATAGTTGTACGATACATAGTAAATAAAAAGAAGTCATTTAAAACTTTGGGTAATGTAAATTCCAGAAATTTATACACAAGTTAATGGGCTGCGAAGGAATTTGTAGGTCAGCGTGACAACGTAAAAATCTATTATTTATATCTAAATATCTTTGGAATTAAAAACCGTAAAAAAACGAAACCAAAATCCATTTCTAAAGATATACAAATATTTGTCCATTTTTTCGTTATATTAATGATCATCATCATGAAATTCACACTCCAGTTACATACCAACAGTAGCCAGTCATTTAAACAAAACGTTCTCACATAGTATACTACTGTATAAAGTCACTACTAGATTTCGTCTTATTGTAGCATTGTTCTGTAGATCTAATTAATGAATCCTGAACACTACGGCGTGTTATCTGTTTGCAGCAATGCCTCCATTGTCACCGGTTGTAAGGTATTGCTAACTCGATTAGTTGAATCGAAACGAAGAGTTATTAATCCGGAATTAATCTAGAAAATCTATCCTTGCGAATTCTACGAAGTGAAATGAACGATATTGATACTACGAGAAGTATAAATTTAGATCAAAGTTAACTTCAATAAGACAAATAAAATTAGAAATTGTAGAGTAAAGATAATTTAATATTAAATAATTTTCAATTAAATTTCAAATTACGGTTACTTTTTTTATTTATATTTATAATTTAATTATAATGCATTATTTTATTGATAATTTTCTTTCTTCTTATCAATGATTTTTGATTTATAATTATTTCACAGAATGGATAGGTCTTTTTCGTGTAATATAAGATTTAAGCACGGTAATGGTGGTAGAAGAAATATGGTTGGTCTCTGAGAAGCAGGAAGATCCAGGATTTAATTCTAATAACATAGTATTAAGTACAGATTTAACACCGACACTTGTGGTTTCACGGACAGGAACAAGTAAAATGAAATGCATGGTGTGTAAGCCGTAGTAAAGCGAAATATTTCTTACCTTTCCCAAATTTACGTGGATGAGATAATATTTCCTTAAAGTACGATATCATCTTAATACTCTTAGACGAGTTAATATACTTAAACTTTAATTAAGATTTTAATAATATTTTATTTAGATTTAGTCAATCAAAATAAAGATAAAATAATTGACATTTACAAAAGTGTTAAAATAAAAATGCCAACATCATTCAAGATAAAAGATATGGGATACTGAAAAGATCTTATGAAAGCTAGGAACCTTTATTCTTGATAATTTAAAGGACAAAGTCGAGAATAAAGAACAAAAAGTGATTCATCAGACACCAAGATGTTCAACTAAGGATTAAAAGTTTTCTTCGGCTAATCTTTATCGTAAACCTTAATTAAATATCCTCGCTTGGTTTAAAAAGATGATTGACTCATTATCGTTCATGCATTTTTCAAAAGTATTCTTTTATCCTAGAAGATTTAACGTTAATTTATATTTAAAATATAATTTTTCAAATTTTAATTAATTATCCAAATTTAACGTATATATGTCGTTATATTTTACTTTACTTATACAATTAGTTTAATACTGTATCGGTATATGATAACTTTGTAAAAATTATTCTCGAGACTACCGTAGAATTTTTTCAATCTCATTTACGAACTTTTGACAGCAAATCGTTTTATAATAGGACAATCGATATCGCAAAAAGAAATGAAAAAAGTAGTTTTACGATTCTAAATGAAAAAACTTTTTAATCGAGCTGTGTTCACGTTTATTCTTTTAGAATTGTGTCATTTATTTTATATTTATTTATATAATTATTATATATAAATTAGATAAAACAATTTATTATATACGTGTGTAGTACAATTTGATCAAAAATAGCTTACATATATTTATTATACTGGTATATAAAAAAGACAATTGATAATTATTATTAGACTTTAATTATAATATAACAACGCTAGTTTATATAATTAATTAATTAAAACACTATGTACATTATAGTAATCAATTCAATTAGGCCAAGTTACTAAACTAATTATATTAAAGTTATCTCATTAATAACAACCAACACGAAATGTCTCTTATATTTATTACGTTTGAAGAATTATCTTATAATGATTGTATTATAGTGTATTAATTAACACGAAAATACTCCCATGGATCCATAGATATATAATTTGTAGTGAACAATCAGTATTCTATTAATGATATGTAAATATCGTTGAACGCTAGATTTCTATTACGTGATGTCTAATAAATTACGTATTTCCTAGTCCGAGCAGAACCTTTAAACAAATATTATTTAATAAAGATCAAAGGCAGTCTAACTCAAACGTTCGTATCGATTGCAATTAGAAATGTTCCATTTCTAATTTGATAGTAATTCAAGGCAATCGGAAATTCCTTCAATGTAATTAGGATTCATATCCAATTTGTCCAAGTTCCTTATTAAACATCTAACGGATTTGCGAACACATAGATTTTCATTTGCCTTTAATAACAAGTTCTATTACATTAAACGGATTAATATTCGCCTTTTGCGCAATAGGAAACACTTCAATAGAGTTTTCAGAGTGATTTTGTTCATCTACAAGTCGTCGTCATATCGGATAGGTTGAATGCGGTGCTCTTTTCATTAGCATTCACATACGGAGACCGCAGGATACCGGGATACAGGCGCGGGTTGTTTCATGCGGGACATTTAATCACTCGTTTGTAAAGTGATTACGCCAGTGATATTAGAAATACGTTAATTATTAAATAAATTTACATAGAAAATAAACACAACGTTTATAATAAAAAATTCAAAAACAAAAAAAGGGAAAAGAGAAAATAATTTTTATTTAACCCTTTGAGTGATGAATGTATCTGAAGTATTTCGTAGGTACGAAATAGTTTATTAATAGTGCAACTGTTTTCGTTGATTGATATTATTAAACAGATCTAATAATGAATTATATTTAATAATTAAAGTATTTTTGTTTCTAATATTATTTTCAAATGATAAGATCTACAACAATAATCAATAAGCAAATCAACATTACATTATATTACATTAATATTGACAAACACGTATATGTGTCAATAGACCATGTTGACAATTTTTAGCAAACGCATATATGCGTTTATAGCAGTCAAGAGGTTAAAAAGAAAATTGAAATAAATAAAACAATAGTCTCAAAAAACGCGTTGAAGAAATTTCAAATGACATTTATAAAAAGTCGAATATCAATTTTTCTCACGAACGAAATAATACGAATGAACGTTGAATTGATGTGGGTTTCGAGGTCGCATTCCGATATTTACATTTTATTAAAAACGACAGAATATGGAGACGGAAAGAGCATAAATCACTATTTGCCTGCCGATATTACGAACCGACTGCAGTCTGGCGTTGATACAGATGTGCAACGATGCTGTGCCATCAGCAGCAATGGCAATGCCAGCTACCTAAACCCTAGTCTATGCCTCTTCTTTCGTTCCCTTTAGGCTGCAAAAGTAACGCGAGAGTGTTACCTCGTAAAGCCGAAACTTTATATCCTTCTATCTGGCGTGAAGCTTTCGTATACTCTCGTACATTCTTCTTTACACTTTTATACATTCGTTTCGTCTCTTTTACCAAGAATCGTCGTCGTTCTTTCTACTTTTCGTTTTCTTCACTTTTTCATTTTCTCTGTTGACCCTTCGTTTCAATTTTTGAAGTGAGAATTTTTTTAGTATCAGGATGATTTGAAACAAGAAGCGACATTGTTAGATGAAACGGATCGGTTTCATGCGAGCTAAGAAAAGAGAAAAAGAGACAAACATATATACATACACCTAAAGCATTTAGTCTGTGAGAGAATGAGATAGAACATAGTACACAATTTTTCCTAATCTCGGTCTCCTTTTTATGCGGTGCTTCATAATCTCCATTCTTGGCTATTAAAGTATTATACTTAAGTGTGCTTTTGTGAGGTAGCATATTAACGTATATGTCATAAATATACAATTTATCTTTCAATCATTTCGATAGACAAAACGAAAAATTACAAAACATTTGGATATAAATAAATTTAGAACTTTGAACTATCTTTCTCTTTCAAACAGACGTTTCAAAAGGAACGAAAATTTATCTCGGAAAGTCCTTGGAAAGACTTTGAAAAATTATACTTTCTAAATTGCCAGCTGCAAAAATAGGGAAATATTTCTAAAATATTTATCAAATAGGGAAAATGAAATATTTGGAGAATATAAAATAGATAGGCGAAACAGCCTATCGAAATTTTCAGTATTAAGTGTAATTTTGAACACCTTTTAGATTTACTCATACAAACACGATTTGTTAACGGTATGAAAAACAATGTTTTCATTCAAAAGTTCAATTTGTACTGCAGAGAATAGAGGCCATAAGTGTTGAAAAAATGGAATGTGTTGTTCATGAACAATTGCGAGAGTTGAAAATAATCTAATTCTAACGTGTTGTGATTTGCATACACCTGTTTTTTCTTTTTTTTTTTTTTTTTTTTTAATTTCTTTTTATCTTCACTCTTTGTATTTCTTTTTCTGCTTCCCAGCATCTTTCAAAAGAAAAGCTTTGTTTGCATAACCAGAAACAAATTCCAACATAGTCGTATCGATTTGCATTATCAGCGATATACTTGGAGAATTGACTAAACTAAGTTTCTAAGGGTGCATAACCTTTGTAGTGCTAGAATAATGCATTTTTTTTTTTAATTCGTATTATATGATAAGTAAAGAAAATATTTGTATTTAAATATGTTACAATTTTCAACGAACATTTAGTTTAAAATAAGTATGTAATCAATAAAAACTTGTTAAAATAACTCATGGATTTTCCCTATTTAAATTCTTCATCCTTTATACATTATTCAATATTTTATATTTTTGTCTCTCTCTCTCTCTCTCTTAAATTAGTCTTTTTATCGAAGTTTTATTATAAACGTTTCAAATATTTTAAATATCAGTGGCACAGAATAAATAACTTTCTAACTCTTCTCAGAAACGAATATTTCAATGAACGAGATCGCCAGATTTTCGACGTGAACGAATCGTTAGGAACAGTTTTCGTTTGATTCAACAGACATTCCTTCTTTCACATGGGTAAAGAGAACGCGAGAGTAGACGATGATTAAAAGATACGACGATTGGATAGCTTCCTAAAGCATTAGCTTTAAATCTTTATCTGACGAAGCTATTACAGCTATGAACTTTTCTCCTTTACATCTCATGTTCCTTTCTAGCTTTTTTCCAGAAGCATAGATACGTTTAAAGCATTTGAAAATGATTCCTTTTCTAAGCTTCTATCCTACGATGTTCTTTTATAACAAGAATCACATATGCACACCCACAAACACACATACATTTTCTACTTCATATTGAAATACGTGGATGTAACAAAAATCATGATACAAATATAAAGGGCTTGATTCTTCTTGAAAAAAGTAAGTCGACACTGTAAAATAAAAATTTTAGATACAACACTTTGTTTTTGATAAAATTGATTATAAAATTTTGTTAAAGAAGTTCTCATTACAATTTAGGTATACGTATATTCAACAGAACTTTACAGTCAATTTTTTTTTTTTTAATTACAAAGCTTTCAATTACGAATTACTATTATTACTAGATAGTAATAATATATAGTATATTATTATTATTATTATTATTATTATTATTATTATTATTATATACTTGCTTTTTATATTATTATACATTTGCTAATTTACTTTTTTACGAACGAATCAACCCAATTTTCGATACATCCTTTCATAACATTTGCTAATTTTCTTTTTTACGAACGAATCAATCCAATTTTCGATACATCCTTTCATAACCAAACGTAATTCTGTTAAATAAAAAATATGAAATTTAACTTATACATTTATAGGTTGATATAGTACAACATAATTATCGATGATTCATCTGTTCGTGTGTTAACGAACAGTATATTTGTTTCTAAACGTCACACCATTAATATACATTTACATCCAAGCAAGACAAGAGGAAATATATTGTTTGTCTGACGTATAATGGGAAGGCTTATTCTATACGTCTATACATTAAATTGCAATTTTCCAGTAGGTTCTATTGAACGACAGGCTCAGAGAGACCATTCTAAAAGTTCCTTTAGTAGCTGTACATCAGTCCAGTAGACAATATGGCGTCATGAAATCGTAATCTTCCAATGAGCGTAAATTCTGTGTTTCGAGAATAAAATTACATTTAAAGAAAATAATAAAATATTTTATTTCTATTATTTCTAAATTATATATATATATATTGTTATGCCTTGGGAGAAAAGGTTTAACTTTCTTTTAAAAATAACTTACACAAGATTTTAATGTTTAAACTATAGTTACATTTAATTGTTTATTTGATAACGTAAAGTCGCACTTCAAAATTTCCTAATTTATTCTCAAATATTTTTTGTAACTAGGAATGCATAACGATTCTTAGTGTATTCTATGAGTACCATTCTGTAACTAACTAAGAAGATGTTAAAGAACATATATCGCAATTTTAAGTATCACTACGCCATGGGAACAAACAGGTAATAAAGTGTGCTCTGCCCAGCCGTTAGCATGTAAACAACATCGTCAGCAATTTTGAAGGATAATGTTAAAAAAAAAAAAAAGAAAAAAAATCTACAGAGGCATAACAATATATACATTTTTATATATCATAAAAAGGTAATTTTATACTATTAAAAGGTAAAAAAATAAAAAAAAATAATAAGAATATATATGTAATTCTTAAATAATAAAAACTACTTTAATCGTTTATTTATATAAATATTATTTTTTGTATGATATTAAATTCTTCAAAGAATGAACATTATATTTTGATTAGATATTAAATCTAATAAATTCTCACATTTCATATAAAGAGAATATAATTGAAACATGTTATTTTTATGAGCAAACCTTTTTCTATGAATATAATATAATACAATTTTTATAGAAACTTGATTTAATTAGAGGTGAATAATCAAAAGTTTTATAATGAATTCTTTGTAAAAAAAAAAAAAAAAATTACAATATAATATAATGTAATATTATTTGAAAAATTTGTATCCTTCATTATTATATAAGTAATAACATGTAAATATTATTTAAATAAATGAACTCTATATGATTAAATTGAACACAAATCTATTTATTAATTATAAAGTCATTATTTGTTTAATTAAATCTTTTGAATAATATCTAAAAAAAAAAATAATAATAAAATTAAATAATAGAGAAGAAACTTCGAATTGAAACAAAATGGAAAACAATAATTTTATTATTAATAATTTCTCTAGAGAATATGAATCTGAAAAAAAAAAGAAAATTAAAGAGATTATTTTAATAGTTATAGATACATGTATATATCAATAACCTTTAATCATTTATACGGTAATAAAGTGAAAAACTTTATGACAAATGTTATAATTGATTTCAAGCATTAAATCTCGAACAAAGATTCGTCTTGAACCTTTAACGAAATCAGTAACGAATCACCGTAAATTCGTTTTCATTTTCCGAAATGTCTTCTCGTTTCTCGATACGAATTCCCCGTTCAGAATGGATTTTCTCTTCTTCGAGGATCTCGTAATGTTTTCTTTACGATACATGCGTCATAAAAAGGCCACGATCTTTTTATGGACATAAAACTCACAAGTTCGATGCCATAATCCGTAAAGATTTCAATAACTAAAGATAGATCCTATAAGATATATCACGATATGTACTTTCTTTCTTTCTTTCTTTCTTTTTTTTTTTCCATTTCAAAAACTAAGATAAATCGATATTTGCTTTTAGTATTTATTATTATTTTTTTGTTTATTTCAAAAATAAACAATTTTTCTTTTATTCTTTTCGCTATATGATGATTCACAAGAAAGACTTATTGTGCTTTATTTTATTACTTTTTTTTCCCTCTTTTTTTTTTTTTCTTTTTTTCTTTTACCAACCCAGATTACAGTAAATTCTTTATAGAAAGATTTGACTTTAGATATTTGATTTTTTACTCCCGAAATAAAAACTATTTTTATGTTATTATTCCTGCGGTGTATGATTTTTATCTGCTTTATATTTTTCTATTTATTACCGCTCAAAATTTACAACGAATTTTTTTATTGACGATTATTTCATCCTTTTAGTATTTTATTTTTTTTTTTATTTGGAAAATAAAATATTATTTTTATGTTAGTATTTTCTGGATTTCTTGGTAGTTGTTTGCAATTAGTTAAGAAGATTTAAACGAAATCAACGTTAAAGTTATTTCACGAAATTCCGTTGTTTTTATTTACGATTGTTATTACGATTCGAATCGTTAGATTTTTCGATTGAGACGTAGGAGACCACCGGAAACATTGCCGATTTTCACGCTGTACGAGTTTGCAACCACCTTTACAGGCAAACCCATGAAAATTCAAAATAACGACGTCTTTAACGATCGCGAGGCAATAAAATTTAAATTTACGTTCCAACCGCGACCGTGGAGTTTTAATTTCTTTTATTACCCTCAGTCACCTTCCACCTGAATTCTCTATCCTTCTCCATCTTTTCTTCTTTCCCTTTTTTTCATTTTTATATTCGTATCCTCCTGCTACCGTTTATGTAAATGGCCCTGACCCTTTCCTTTTAATATCTAACTATACCGGATTGTGGATAATAAAGAAAAGCTTTTCCACATGTTAACTCGATCAGAGATAAATAAATCGACTG
This sequence comes from Polistes dominula, assembly GCF_049000335.1. Classification (NCBI taxonomy): domain Eukaryota; kingdom Metazoa; phylum Arthropoda; class Insecta; order Hymenoptera; family Vespidae; genus Polistes; species Polistes dominula. The sequence goes on along the minus strand of NW_028300998.1, from coordinate 2,141,622 downwards.
AAAAATATTTAACAAATCTTTACAATCGTATCTTGAAAATTTACATCCGTTTGATATCGTATTTAGTTAACAGAATGTTTTTTTAAAATAAACAAATACACGATTTTATATTTTTAAAGTAAATCCTCTGAAGGAAGAGGAAGGTGTTTTTAAGTTCGTGTAAGTGAAACCAAAAATGGAAATTTAAAAATTTATTCGCAATATCTTTAACAAGTTTCGGTTTATCTTTAAAATATGCTGCAGTGGAGTGAGTTTAGAATATTGGGGAAGGAGTGATAAGGCAAAATGATCTTAAGATGAAAAACTGCTAAATTCTAAACAGAAACCAAACAACACACAGTCTTTACAGTGACAAACAAGAACAGTATATTTATCTGTTGAAATCGTGTCTTTTCTGTAAGAGGAAGAACATTTCTTCCTTCAAGTCTTCTCAAAGTTTAATCAGGGTTTTTTTTTTTGTTGAAGCTTTGTCAAGATTTATTTGAAGAATTTGCTATGATTCTTTCAGAATTGCTTTAGAATTTTGTTCAAAGTTTCGTTAGATTGAGACAAGTGTTTATCGTAAAAATTCTGACAAAACTGTACAAAAAAAAAAAGAAAAAAATCCTGATATAATTCTTACAAAATCTTGACAAAACCTGCTGGGAGAGACGCTTACTGAAGCATATTTTAAAGATTAACCGAAACTTCTTAAGGATATTATGAAAAAATTTGTAATTTTCCTTGGTTCGTTTCACTTACTCGAGCTTAAAAACCCTCTTCCCTACCCTCCTTTCCCCTTATACTATAATCGCAGCTAACTGAAGTATATATTCTAAATTGACCAAAATTTTCGGGACATTTTATACAATTTCCGGATTTTCTACACTTACCGTAACAATATATAATATATTTCATTTTTTTTTTTTTTTTTTTAAATTGAAGCTTCATTTTTATATTTTTTACTTCAAAGTATTATTTAAAAAAAAAAAAACTTAATTAACCAAATAATGATTTTATTTCCGATTTATTTACTTACGTAATTGTTCTTATTATAAATCAACGTTGAAATACAATTTTCTAATTCTAATAATTAATTTGTTAATTATTAGTAATTATAAAATATGAATAAAAAAATGAATAAATAATACTGTAAATATTTGTTTATCAATTAATATTAGTTAGTAGCATTCCTTTGATTTTTTTTTTCATCTTTGTATGATAACTTTTACTTTTATGCTTATATCAGTTTCGTTTATTCATATATGTTGACATATTCCAATTTATTAAATCCCATCAATATACATACTTGTTATGTATTTTTTTCTCTTTCGTAAAAACAAGTTAAAAGAAGAAAAAAAAAAAAAGATAAATCAGTCGATTATACAGATTTTACGAATTTCGTGACTTATCGACGATCACAAGTATCGATGGTACATCGAATGCATACATGTAAATGCATTTACTTATCTATATATAATATATACATAGGTCTTTTGAGTTCCTATGATCGTTGTTGTCGTCGTTGCTGCGAACAAAGAAAATAAAGCAAATAAAAGTTTAATTTAAAGATTTGGAAAAAATCAAACATTCATTTCCAATTCTTTTTTTTTTGTTGGTACCATTCGTTTGAAAATATCTTCCAGTTTAATCGGTCGGTTAATCTCTTTCCTATCAATGTATCCTTTCAAAGGAAAGTTGGTACTATGTAAACGCAAGTGTTAGTTTTATATTCGTTATGCATACATTCATGAACGTACGCAGTGTCGATTTAAATTTTAAAGACCAACCCGAATTCAAGCATTCGTGAACTTTATAGAGAATGTTGTGAAGTTCATACACGAAACGTATAGAAAGAGAAAATAATAAAATCGATTATTTAAATATAATAGTAACGATTGCAAATTTTCATTTGTGTCTGTATCACTTAATTATTACACTTGATCTATATTTACGTAATAATAGTCTGACTATGTGAAACAAATATGTGTTGATAAATTATGACAATTTAATTATTAATTGCAAGTCTAATAATTAAAAACATTTATTTTTTTTTCTTTCTATTTATTTGATTATCAGAATCACTAATACAAATATCAGATAAAACTATATGCCAAAACCACTGCGCTTCATTTTTATAACGAATTTTACCATACGAACTAATCCAACATTTATTCTTGCTTTTTGGTTTAGAAATATACATCAAAATCGGTATACGTATGTTTTTTTTTCTTTTCATATGCTTCTTTTATTTCCTATCATATGTACAGATTTATTTTATATACAATATACTATACGTAAAAATTGTATAAAAAAAAAAAAAAAAAAAATTCGCGAAACGTCAAATATCGAATAACGAGAGATCGTTATTATATTGGCGAGATATGACAAACGATAGAAGTTACGATATAATTGGAAAAACAGAATGATGTATAGTGCCATTGTTCCACATGATCGAACTATCAAACTTGTGGTTAAAACTTTTGATAGTTTGAACCATACAGAGTTTATATCTCATATTGTATATGAAGAAGTTTGTTGATCTAAATAGAAATCTTGTTGATCATTGAACCACTTGATTCATCAGAATATATATATTTATTTGTATTTAATTGATATTTGAAATGATTAATACTTTATAAATTTTGAACGATAATATTCATATACGTTTGAACGTTAAAACTTAGGAAATAAAATCCAGTGAAAAATAGTTTGATTCAACTTGAAAAATTCAGTTGTACCTATAGTTAATATCTCTGTAACCATAAGTGATTAAGGACCATACAGTTAGACGTATGAATACTCGATAGAATCGATTGTCGGTCAAGTACCTACCCGATATTGAATCCCTATTGCTATGTACTCTTGAATTCACAGTTACATTACACTCCTGTTATAGTTTGCAATTCGTATCTTGTCTTAGTGGACCTTCCGAAATTCCCATGAGTGGATCCACTGATTGCTAAATTGTCCTACTAATTTGGATCAAACTGGTAGATACAATTGGATAATCGACGGTATGTTCCATTTCAAATTTATTGGAAATCGATAATTCATTTGAAATATTAATTATCATCAATTTATTTTCTATCATACGAAATTAAATTTGTCTAATAGTCATCAAACAAAAAATCATCCGTTAGTATAGTTGATCATTATTATCAATTACTTTTCTGGATATAATTATTCATACGCGTGAATATTATGTACAGCGAAAAATTTCATGTGGTAATGATAAAAGTTAGAACAAAAAACAAAAAAATGAACAAAAAATAACTCGTATCATAACAAAAGAAGATGTTATAATGATCGCGGGTAAGAAAAAAAAAAAGTACTCGTTTTTATATTTTATCATGATCCTAATAAAAAAGGTAAAATTTTCGCATATGCAAGAAGTGCGCGTTACACGTTCAAAAGTAACAGTAGTGCAAATGAAAGAAGAGATCAAAAAATGGAATGGCGAATGAAAAAAAAGAAGGGAAGGAAAGTAGAATAGTGAGAGTAGCTCACTAAATTACTATCGTAGCATTCGATTTTTCCAGAGTCGGGGTGCGGCGCTTTCTTGCCAAGAAGCGTAATTTGGGAGTGACGTAATTTTTGATGGAACATAGCGAGATGGGATACGCCATTAAAAATGTCATTTTACCGTTCTCCGGTAGTACTCTCTACTGTGCAAGACCACGAGGTACGCACACATAAATTATATATTATGTGGAAGAGATAAAACTTCGTAATATACATATGTATATTACACTAACATGTAATACCCATACATATAAGTATATGCATAGTTAGGTATGAATTGTGTATGTTAGGTATATGAGAAACTGAGAGAGAAACCTGTAAGCCATAATTTCGTAGGAGAAACGTCCCGTGTTTGCGTTTTGCGCGATTTGTCCCATCTGTCTTCGTTATTCACGTTTCGTTGGTCTTGCTCTCGCGTCACGAAAATTCCTCAAATCAGAGAAAACCGCAGAACGATCTATTCTCTTACCCCTTTTTTCCCTTTCCTATTTTTCGCTTTTTCATACGCCTTTCCAACCTTTGCAAAATTTCAATAGACGCGCTCGTCGTCTACGTTAGTTTGTTTTCACAATGATCTAGTAGAAACTTTGAGATTAAATTGAGCAAATAATTCTTTTTTTTTGCTTGTTCGTAGTTAATCTTATAAACGAATTCAATTCAAATTCTATCTGCCATATTTTAAATAATAAATTTGATCAATGCATTTGCTATGAAAAATATTTATTAATTTAAAGACATTCATTTTATTAAAAATTTTTATTTAATCTTTTTATATATATATATATATATATATATAATATTCCTTTTTTTGAATTTCAAACAATTTTTTCTGTTTATTTGTAGGAATAGGAAAAGGGTGCAAGAAGTTAAACAATATTTACTTTAAAAGTACTATATTTATTACTCTTATCGGCTTAATAAAGTGTTTATAGAGAAATTATATACAAATGTGTACACTCTGTACATTAAAGACCTAAATTGCTAATCGTTAACCTGTACACAAACGGGAATATCAAGTATTGATCGGTATCTCTTCACTTCTGTATGTATCTATTTTTTAACATTGTTCTTTTTCATGATAGAACTTTGCTGGGTTTGCAATTTCGTGTTCATTTGATTATTTCTTTTTATTTCGAAATAGTTAATTGACTAATTTAGTCACTCTCCTGATCGCGAGGAGCACAGTATGAGCACACACACACACACACACACACACACATGAGTAGTACACTATACATAGCCCATGTGTTAAAAAAAAAAAAAAAATTAAAAATAAAAAGAAGACACGTACGAAATAAAAAAAAAAAAGAAAAAAGTAAGTGAACAGAGAAAATAACGATGAATAAAATTTATAAGATCCTGAGGATAATCAACAAAATATTCACTTTAATAAATAAGTACTTACATAAATTAGCATGATCCTAATAATGAAAATTCGTTTATCAATAAACTATACTTATCGATCTAATGTATGTATAATAGTCGCATTTAGACGATTTCTCGTTAATTATTATATTTATCGTTCATGGAAAATGCACTTTCTGATACTACACGAAGCTGGCTGTGAATGCTAATTGGGCATAAAAATAGCTGATTAATAAGAGGATATACGTAATTATAAATGCAGTATTCTCAATGAGCTCCTGTCACCGTGTGTGCGCAAACCGACTCGGTAAAACGATGGATAATTTTCTTTCTTTCTTTCTTTTTTTTTTTTTATTACGTGGAAAAATAATATCCGTTTTTAAATATCGTACAGTCGTTAGATATAAACGCACGAATCTTTGATCATTATTATAATAGAACATTGAGAAATGATCGTTCTTCTTTTGTATTTTTTTTTCTTTTTCTTTTCTTTTCTTTTCTTTTCTTTTACACATTATGTTATTTTGATCGATCCTCATTATCACTCGTTAAAGTACAATAGCATGTATAGGTACGCGTTAGACGCATACTACCAATGTACCTAAGTTCCCATCATATATCATATATATATATATATAGAAACTTTTCATTCGAGAAAGATAAACGCTTCTGAGAGTAGTCCTTATCCTTGGCGGAAAGCAATTCGAAGGAAATCGTCTTTCCTTCCTTGCTTGAGGCGATGGAATCTTCTCTCGGAGAGCGAGTTAAGGCCTTTTCAACGTCGAACGTTGATCGAACACGGAGAAGACAGATTTGTTCTATATGTATCGTACATTTACGTATATACATACATACATACATACATACATACATACGTACGTATATTCTTAGTAGTATAATATATATTTTGATCGTAAAAGTTCGTGTATACGCGTATGTTTCACATTCACTGACTGAATAGTCGTCGATTATCGTCTCCCATATCTTTTCATTATTTTTAATTATTATTACTAATATTATTTATTATTATTATTATTATTATTATTATTATTATTATTATTATTATTATTACTATCAATATTATTATTTATATTATTCATTAATATTTTTTATTAATATTAAATAATATTATATTTATAATAATTATTAATTTTTGGTTTGTTTGTTTGTTTCTTTCTTTTTTATTACTTTACCCTTCGAACTTTAGGCAATTACGGTGCTCGACGATTTGTCGAGAAACGAATTCATTTTCTTTCTCTCGATATGTTACTTCACGAAAGAATTCCATTACGATTTAGGCCGTTCTCTTTTTTTTTTTTTTTTATTGTATTTTTTTCATTCTCTTTTATGAATGCTCGCGAATTAGATCTCTTATAACTTTTCTTCTTCTTCTTCATCTTTTTTTTAGGAATCGAAGGCAGTGATTTTTCTTATCAATTATATACTTTTAATTTTTCTACTTTATTTAACAACGAGTTAGAAAATTTCTGTCGATTAGAATCACGGACATGATCTTTCAGATCCTATGATATTTCGCGATGTTTCTATTTTTTGTTTCGAGGATGTTATTTCACAGTAATAGGAATGAAAGAGCGATATTCTTTTTCTTTTTTCTTTTTTTTTTTTTTACGTACAGCCTTTGGACAATCGTTAAAAATGCTCTCTCTTTAAAAGTTTATATATTCATTCAATTTTTAGGATCATTTGTTCGCTCTTCCTGAGAATCTCTACGTGGAATATTTGTGATTTTTTATTCTCGTTTAAACTCAATATGAGAACAAGGATAAGGATTATTTAAAATCTATAGAAATAAAAATATGAAGAAAAAAAGAAAAGAAAAGAAAAAAGTTTAAAAAAATATTATGGAAAAAACGATCGGCGGAAGAGTAGAACATATAAATCCATCGTTAGAAAGGTATAGATACCCCAATTTCCTGATCCATCGTAGTCGTGGTCATATCGATCGATCTGGACACGCAACGAAGAGTCCCAAGTGATGACCTAACACCGTCGAAGGAACTCTGAGTACCTACGGTCCTCTTCTGCGGTCTTGGCAGCCTTTTAGCGGATCGATTAGGCCAAGTGCGATAGAAGGCGTCCTGTCCGCAACGTTTCAAGGCACTCCAGGTGATCGTCGATCTTCGAGATGGTAAATGAGAATGAGAAGGACAGCCACAGTGCTGCCAGGATAGGGAAGGTGTTTTGCACTTGAAGACAGGCACTCCAAAGTCACCGGGTGGTTTTAGGATCGGTAAGTCGTCCAATCTCGGAGACAATCTTGCCAGAGCGAGTTCATTGAACAGATTTATTTTTTGTGTCTCAGGTAAAATAGTTAGAGACGATTTATCAGAGATGTCCTTTTCATCGATGAAAGACTCTGGTGGTTCGACTACGACAGTTTGATGCGTGGATCAGGAGGACGAGGTTTGTTCTATCGTCGAATTGGTCGATGTGTCATCGTCCAATGAGCTTTGAGTAGCAACAGTTATTTTAACTCGTTCGCTATTTGTTTCTTCTTTCATTTGTTGTGTGTCTTCTATGCTTTTACGGGGATGGCGTCTCCTATAGGGCTCCCAATCCCCATAGCCCCGGCGTCAGTGCGTCGCTATAACGTCCGGGGCAGATTTTGTGCTTTCTATGCTGAATGGTCTCCTTTGATCGATCTCGATGATAGCTTCGGCTTTATATCTTGGGTCACTTGGTGCTTGCTGCTGTTGTTGTTGTTGTTGCTGGGATTTAGAAGATGTCGAGTGTTGTGTACTCGATGTTACATTGCTCGATCCATGGCCAGAAATTTGTGCGGAACTTTGACCAGAACCATAAACTGAACTACCGTACCTTTCACCAGAACCTACAGTATTTTGTCTGACGAATTTAGGAGACTGATGATAGGTACCACATTCTCCGCTAGGTTTTGGACTTTGAAACCTCTGATAGGAAGGATAGTCTGTGACTTCTTGATATTGTCCGGATTGGTGTTGAGGAGGATAACTCAACTCGTGAGTCGACCATCCTGGTGGTGCTGGAATTGGATTATGCTTTGGACAGACACCCATACTACCATCTCGCCCTCTCGATGCTGGACTGCATCCTGAACATTGAGAACTGCTCTGCTGATGCGAGCTCTGTTGAGAAGATTGTTGAGAACTCTGATGCGAAAGCGATGGACTTGGATGTGACTTTTGCGGACTTTGCGGGTGATGATGATGATGGTGATGGTGATGACGATGATAATTGGTCCCATTTTGCGAGCCCCGAAATCCGAAAGTCGTGAACGCTGGAGTTACTATGGTGTCTGATAATCGTGGCTCGAATAAACTTTCCCTAGTTTGACACGAATTATCTCGCATTTCTGGCTCGTCGTTTGATTCCTGCAACCGTTCTTGAGTCGCGTTGCTTACATTATTACTTTGATGTATGTCGTTCATGTCTCGACCGTTGTAAGTGATTTTATTGTTATAAGCTACCGTGTATTCTTCTGGTATAACCGTGCTCGGTGGTAATAATTCTTTGCTCGGCACCACTTCTAAGCTTGGCGATTCGCTACTTCGGTCTCTTATGTCTGTTCTCGAAGTTGAGAGTGGCCTTGGAGTAGATTTACGACCTAGTTCATCCAATCGATTCTCTCTAGATTGTCTTATGTGTTCCTAGACAGATAAAAGGCAATGGTTAAGTTAGATTATCGTTAGATGAATTCTTCTCTCGTATCTATTGTTTCTAATAGATTTATTCAATTTTGAAAAATACGTTTGACAACTTTTTCAATTATTTTATTACCATTCTTATTTTATATACTTTTTTAATGTCTCTTAATCAATATATCTTTGTAAAACGTGTACAATTCTAATTAATTTGTTATCCTTTCATTTCCATACCCATTTTTAGAAATTGATTAATTTAATACGATACCAGTATTGATTAAATCGAAAACCAATGAATAAATAACGAAATAAGTAAATTTTATTTGAACGAATTTTTATAGGGACAAAATTCATTACTAATTGCTAAAAAAAATTTCTATTTTATAGCATCTATTTTCGGTTCAATTTTATTTTGGAAATATTTCAAAAATCCATTTCAGTGGTTTTTAATAAACGTTGTTACCTATATTTTTTTCTCTCCCTTATTTTTTTTTTTTTTTGCTCGAAAACGAGTGAATGTTAGGCACGTCTCTACTCGTAGATACGTGAGTCGATCGAGGCGAGAATCGAACGAAATGCTGCTACGTGTATTGCGTAATTGAAATCCCGAAGATACTACGTCGAAAGCGACGCGCCATGACTCACAATTCGCGAGTTAAGTCGATAAAAGGACGATAACTTTCGCAGAAAGTTCCATTTTAATTTCTTTCTTTTTTAATTTCGTTGTTCAATAAGAAAAAACAAAAAAATCAATTTTTTACTGACCTGAATGATACGATGATCACGAATTAACTTCCGCACGCAATTGAAGAAGAACGCGAAGCTCATGCCAAAAATGATGAGAGAAAAAACAATAAGTATTATGACGATGTGTTGAGAGTCGATGATGCTTGATTTTTCTTGCTGTAAATTGAAAAACAACAAACAATTACAAAAAAGTATTCAAACAATAACGATTTGTTATAATTTTACGCGAACGTTTAAAACAATATAATATTTTATGCCTGATTAACACAACTTAATTGCCAGTTTTTCTTAATACCCAGAAAAGAGTATCATCGTTTCTTAATGTAAATAAATTGATTTTACTAACTTAATTACTAGAACGTTCTAATTACAAGCTTGTCTAATCATGTTACGAAAGGATGACTTTCTTAAAGTTTAAAAAGGGGATTGGCTGGTGCAACGATAGACGTTAATAAGAAGATGAGACGCGTTGGGTAGCAAGCTAATTATTATTCGTCTAACTATACCCTTTGTCTTTACGTCCCTTTTTGTTCCTCTCTTTCCATCACTTTCTCTCTCTCTCTCTCTCTCTCTCTCTTTCTTTCTCTCCTTCTCTCTTACTCTATCTGTGTGATTTCTTTTTGATATCACTCTTCCCGAAAATATTATTTCAAAACGACGAGTAGTCACGATTACGCAAAACAAACATTTCACTCAACGAATCTTACTTTAAACACTTCAATTACACGAATTTCTAGAAAACCCAGGAAATCCGTGGTGAAAACGTTTACAAGAGAAAACGTATTGTTGTCGAGACTTCACGTCTACTACGATCTTGAAAGTAGAAACAATCGAATTGATTCTTAAACGTGTCAGACGGATAAATTAAATGTCTCAAAATATCTTCAAGAGAGAAATATGTCCATTTTTTGTTTTTGTTTTTTACACATTTCATCTTGAAATTATTTTATTTATTTATTATTATTTTTTTTTTTTTTAAATCGGCTATCAATAGTATCATAGTCATGTAATCATTATATTAAAGTAAATATTTAGTCCTTTGAGATCTATGAATGCATATATGTGTCCAGTGAAAGCCATTGATATGTAAAATTATGTAATTTTGCCTTGTTTCATACATTAACGATTTAGTATAGTTATATCATGGTTTTACAGATTTCATGTTTAAACGGTAAATTATATATGATATAAAAGTTGTATTTGTAAAATGAAACTAATGTTTTTTAAAAATGAATATTGTAAATTGCTTAAAATATAAGTTCAATGCGCTTATCTTATTGTTTGTAATATTTATTGAGTTTGATTTTTATATCAAATATAATAAATATCAACAAATTTTCATGTTCAAATTAAGCTATGTTGCAAATTTAATCATTTTTAATGAATAATTAATGTTCGAAAGTAATGTTAATTATCTATTTAATATCAGTTTAAGAAAAATTACAATAATAATTTATTGTTAATTGAACTCAGTATATTTAATAAACAGAGTTAAGATTAGCAAGGAAATATTCAATAATCAAGATTAATAAAAATGGTAAAAAACGATGAAAATAAAATAAAATAAAATGAAAGATAAAACAAATATTCATTATTCTCATTTCATATAATCGTACTTATTTATATTAATAAGTACTTTAAAGCCGTTGTTAAGGAAGGAATGATACGTTATCATTTTAATTTTTAAAATACACTTCGTTTCTTATTGTTGCGAAGGAAAAGGAGAAAGAGGAGGAGGAGGAGGAGGAGGAGGAGGAGGAGGATGAGAAAGGGGATGTGGAATAGGGTGAGACCCTTAAAGCGTAAAGAAATACTTGTGTGTAATATTGACTCAATGTCATGAACGATTTAACGTGACACGTAGCATGGGAGCACCGAGAATGGCTTTTGGAAGCACTTTTATCAAAGAAAACTTAGGGATGACATGACGAACATAGAAGCAACTCATATTACGTGCTCTTATCCAACCTGTCGATCGGATAATATCTGTGTGATCGCGTTTTATTTCAAGGATATGTGACGTATACGTATTACATATATATATATGTAATGTTTTTTGTGTATGGAACAATTCCAAGCTTAAATTGAATCTCACATCAATTGATTATCATATTGTAGTATTCATTTTATATCGAGTAAAGCAGCATTTCTTTTGTTACTTTTCATTCCTTTCTTTTCATTTTGATCTCTTTTCTTTTCTATCGAAATAATAGCAATAAAAAAAATAAATAAAAACATTATTGCTACTGCGTACACAAAAGAAAACTCTCCGTTGCGAGGAAGTAATTAAAGGGGGATGGAGAAACGACGAAAAAAGAACTTACAAAAAGAACACAAATTCGAAGGAAACGTAGATACATACATATATGTATACTAGTAACTTTTATGTAAGTAGATAAGTATACTAAAAGTATTTTCCCCTAAATATTCAAGTAGTTCTTCCGTCGCGTAAACATCGACGTTTGAAAAGAAATCCTTTCCGAGAAATAAATAACTGAGAAAGCAAAATGAAAAAAAAAAAAAATAAATAAATATAATTCTATGAAAAAAAAAAAATGAAGCATAAGAAATTAATTAGAAGAATACCGTTGGATTGAATTTTGAAATAAAGAAATCTATGCTAAAAAAAAAATTGATAGATTGTAAAAAAACAACCTTGAACTTTTGATACTAAATAAAAATAAATATGGCCTTACATCCAGCTGTAATTTTACACTAATGCACGAAACACGCAAGATTTTTATCTTAATCACGCAAATGAAATGAAATTAAGTTAAACGGAAATGAGCAAATTTAGCCGCATTAATTGAATTACCAACTATCTTGAATCTCTTTAAATATCACGTACATATTCAGTCCTCTACTATAATCCCCACCCCTTCTTGCAATACTCCCACTCCTGTCCTCTTAACACCCATTTCGTAGAGTAACACGTTCAGGGAATTAGCGTGAAATTCGTGCGAAATTGCATCGCGGTTATAAGTCAAAGTTATTCAATCAATTCTTTATCAAATTAATTACGACGGAATTGAAAAGTTGAATTTTTTTTTTTCAATGTCAATGCTATTACTTGTCTAACTCGACAAATATCACGCATGCTTTTACGTATTTCTGTATCTTCGAAACAGAAAGGAAAAAAAAAAAAAAAGAAAATTAAAACAACAAGAAACATTTCAAAAAATTAAGCGTATAGATATTATTTACGACGATCACATGTGTGTCGGGTAATTACCCGTCTCGAACGTGTATTACGCTACGCCATGGCATATTTCTTTTCAAATTCTAAATTAAAAGTAGAGAAGAGAAAGAAATAAAAAAAAAAAAAACAAAAAAAAAAAGAAATGAAAACTGTGTAGGTATCATTTACAACGATCACACATTTACATATATATATATATATACAGGTACATATATCTATGTAGAGATATGTTCTTTCATTTTTATACAGGTAAATGCGTTATTATTTAAATACGCGTTACATTTTACTCTCTCATAATTTTATTCTTTTGTATTTTTATTTTCTTCCTTTTCGTATAATTATTATTGCGCATTTATAACTTTTCGAAATATATGAAGCGATTTTGGATAATTCAAAAATGGTTGCTTTCAACACATGTATATATATATATATATATGTTATATGCTTTCCATTATGATTTTTGTAGACCGGTCTACCAACAGTACTCTACCTCTCTCTCTATCTTTATATATATTATATATATCTTTCTATCTCTCCCTCTTGAACGGTGCTACTTTCTATTACGTCCAAAATAAAATTGGATGGTAGAACGGTGTCCCAACTTATAGATCGCGATTTTGTCACGCTTCCGCATGTATTCCTCCATACGAGCAATTTCATGCTCGCATTTTCAAGCGAAACGGAGGACGGTTATTGTGTCGTACAATCTTTTCTTGGTTTATTGTGGTCGAGAGATCTACACGTGGACGTAGAAAAAGTAAAGTGTGAAATAACCAAAGAAAAAAAAAAAAAAGAGAGAGAGAGATAAACATTTTTTTTATATTTTACAGTTCAACGAATACGCGAATAACGCACATTTTGCGGATTATAATAAATCATAATTATTTAGTGATTAATCGAAGAAAATGTTAAAAGATAATGCGACAAGGAGAGTGAGAGAGAGAAAGAGAGAGAGAGAATGAAAGAGCAAAAGCAAATTGTCGCCATTTGCATGCTTGCCAAGTTCTCGCGAATTTTGCGGTTTCTGCTAGTTCGCTAATCGTTTCGTGGAATTTTGTAATTTTTTTTCCATTTTTCGTTTAACACCAACACGTGCGTATGCACGATCGATGGACAAAATTTTCATTCGGTTTCTGACTGTATACGCGCAATAACCAGAAAATTTTCCTAGATTCTTCCTATTATTATTATTTTTTTTTATTTTCTTTTGAAAAAAAAAAAAAAAGGAAAAATTCGTTTTAAAACACTAGAAAAGGCACAGGCTTCATAGAGAAATTCTCTTTGTGAATAGGGGAAAATTTCTGACACAACCAAGCTAACGGCCCGTTCGTTTTGTAATAGGATTAAATGTGGATCATTTTCCAACGTTGTATTATTATAACTTTGGTAGTTACGATCGTTTCTCGGTAAAACGAGAACAGTCTCGAGAAGAATAGACGTCGTATCGTTTTGTTACCGCCTGTCCGTTTCACTTTGTAAAATCCTTCGTAAAAAGGATAGAAAACGATTCCCACAAAAGCTAAACTTTCGATTTAACGAATCTACTCACAGAAACTAGATTATCGGACATTTTCAAGCTTGTCATTCTCTCATTATTTCTTTGAAATTTCATCACTCAAATGAATAAACAGATAAATGGATTTGAGATATTAAAGAACGATTAATATAATAGTTCAACTGTGGTTCTGCTTTTTTTTTATGTGGAATCTTTTTTTCCTTTTTTTGTTTTTTTTTTATACATACAGAACAATAAACATTAATATTATTTTCAAAGCTTTTCGCAAGAATGATATTATTCAAACGAATTGTAAACAATTTATATGGAGTAATACAAAAGATGTAATATATCACATTTTTAAGAATAGAAAAAACAAATTTATGTTACCTTATCAAAGACTGAATTTTTATAAATGTTTGTAAAAAAAGTAACAAGAACTTCAATGAACTAGAAAAGAATAGTGATAAAGATATTTATTATAAGTTGTAAAAATATTTGTTAAACTTGTCTTTTACTCAACACCTATTTTAAAAGAAAAGAAGAAGAAAGATATATTCAAAGAGAAAGAAGGGAAAAGAAAGAGAAAGAGGGAAAAAGAGAGAGAGAGAGAGAGACGATGGTCATTCGTCTACAATAGATTAATATCCCGTCGGTGCCATCGCGTCCTTTCTACAGGATTTGTTCCTGGTACTTTGCCAAAAGCGCATGGTATTGTGCGTTCCGGAAGCGGAAACACCCACCTATCTAACCGACGGTACACGTTCGAATTTCCCAAAAGCTTCCTGGAAAGGAGAACGAGTAGTACGAGATGGTGACGGTTAGAAGGGGTCGAACAAAATGGGAGGAACCACGGCTACGTTGCAAAGATAAAGATAGAGACAGAGAAAGATAGATAGATGGAGAAAGACACAGTGTGTTTGTGTGTGTGTGTGTGTGTGTGTGTGTGAGAGAGAGAGAGAGAGAGGGATTAGTTAGTTGAAAGCAAAACTTGCCTCGAATAAATTAATTAGAGTTGGAGAAGGACAAAATGAGGAGGAACGAGACCGGAGGATTAAATCTGCAACGCATCATACTCATGAGACTTCATATCTAAAAAGCAATTAAGAGATATTTCTTGAAGTTTCTCAGGTCAATTAATTTCGAGTATTGATCTGGAAAAAAAAAATAATAATAGACAGAATGCGAAAAAAAAAAGTACATTTCATTTAATGTTGGAAATATTTCTTGGTTTCTTTTTCAAGTGAAAAACACAAATAGTTCAGACGTACTAAAAAAAGAATAGAATATAAAAATGTGACGATTAAAGGATTGTGGAGATATTCAATTATTGATAGTAGTAAAAGGCGATTAATTCAAATGAAAAATTTGTATACTTCACCTTAGAATGGTTTCTATTGATATTGGAATTGAAAGATCAATATATCTATAGAATTTTTGTCGATATATTTGAGCTGTTTGAAAAGGATTATTTTTTTGAAGAAGAAGAAATTTCGAAAATGTTTTATAATAAAGGTGTACGATTACCTAAGAAAATTCGTATAATAGGTAGGTAGGTTTCCTGGGTTACCTATATCAGAGATAAAACCGCTTACGATAGTCAACTTTGCAGCTATCCCTTCTCACAAACACACAGCGAAAAGCCTCGGAATTACGAGGTTTAAACTTACACGCGTAATTTTCCTCTTACGATCGTGTCCTAACAAAGTCGAGGATTTATTTTCCTAGTTTTTTTTTGGGGGTTTTTTTTTTCTTTTCTTTCTCTTCTTCTTCTTCTTCTTCTTTATCTTCTTTTTATTTTTTTTTTTTAATTTTTCTTCTTATTCTCTTTCTCTCGTTATTTTTCCTCGAAGAGGATTAACTTTATTCTCGAAAAAGAAATAGATAAAATGGGAGGAAAATAAAAGAGATAGATAGATGGTTAGAGGGAGAGAAAGATAGAGAGTGTGAGAGAATGAGAGAGAAAGAGCTTGAAAATAACGCGATTCGACAAGAAAAGGGAGAGAACTGAATGCACGGCGATTTTCAAAGTCGAGAATTGGAAAGCACCCTACTAGTGTGATCATAGAAAGTCGGTTATTGGATTTTCTTCTTGGATAGAGAGAGAGAGAGAGAGAGAGAGAGAGAGAGAGAGTCACCACTCACGTCGCATAGCGAATCGTCTTCGTCCCACCGGAAGCGGCAGTTGACTCTTCCGTTGCACCGTAATCTCAAGGCGATGCAGGTCGCGTCCTCGCAGTCGTACTCTCCGCTTCTGCATGCTGTGAAATTTAAAGGACCTCTTTGAAACTCTTCCGACGTTTCAACTGATTGTGTGTGAGATAAAGAGAAAGACAGATAAAGAATAAAAGAGACAGCAAGATAGATAGATATATAGATAAATAGATAGATAGATAGATAGATAGATAGATAAAAGGAAAACACGTCTCTGTCGTAAATAAAAAACTGAGAACTCGGATTTGTGATAAAGGGTAAACTTTATGTCTGTTTCCTTCCTTTCTCGTTCCTTTTTCATTTCTTTTCTTTTTATTATAAAATCGTTTCATTCGTAATACAAAAGAAAAAAAAAAAGAAAAAAGAAAGAGATAAGCGTTAATTGAATTTTGTATTAACTGATGAAATGTTCGAAAGATAAATACTAGTATATAAATATATATATATTCGATTTTTCCCTTTAAACATTTAATATTCCCTTCTCTCTTGCAGCACGCGATATCAGGATCGGTATCAAGGTTTGATAGTTGAAATTGTAGGATTTCTCTTCGATATCTAACGCGAATTCCATACACGTAATTGCGAATTTGCTTGGCTTACCTCATTTATGATTCATAGCGGATTTGCGAGGGATAATTTCGAATTCGTGGCCTTTATCGAATTATTATCGTCGTTTAAATAACACAATTATATAATTATTAGAGTAAAGATAGATACTACCTAATACGTGTTTGTATTTATAATCGTTCGAGGTTGCGTCAGAGTAACAAACCCTGATGCAACCCTAAAATTTGTTCGTATTTATAAAATTTATTTACTTAGATATATATTTTTTTTTTTTTTTAGTACAATTTATTATTTAAATAATTAATAAAAATATCTTTTTTTAACATTTAATGTGCATACTTACGTATATTCAAACAAAATGTATTTTATCATTTTTATCCAAATTTGTTTCCTTTGTGTGATTTTAATAATAATAAGTAAATACGCAATATATTATCAGTATATCATATTGCTTTTTCATTTTCTGAAAGGAATAAATGTTATGAAAAACTATCGTATGCACATTATCTAGCAAAATTTATTTGTATTTTTATAATTAAGCAATTATCATTGAGAGTATTAATAAAAAAAATATATAAACGAATCTTAGTGCCAATGTAATTAATAACAATCAATTTTTTTTCCTTATGGTAATGTTTTTTTTTTTTTTTTTTTTTAATAATTCATTTCGATGGCTATTCTGAGATAGTCAAACAGTCTTTAAAAGTTTTACAAAAATATATTACTTCTATAATTTTCTTAAATGCAAAAACTGGACAATATCAACGCTAATTTCAAGACTTTCATTAGAGAGTAATACGTGTGTAGGTTTTAATCTGCGAAAACAAAAACCTACATGTCCGAACGAGTCACGCCAGCGTTGAATTTAATTAATTTTAACGCTGGGATGGTCCACGTTGTTTGTAATATAGGAAAAGGACAGAAAAAGAAAGAACAAATGAAGCTTGTCAGGAAAATAAAAAATAATTAAAAAAAATTATTAACAATCGTGTTAAAATCGATATATTTCTTTATTATATTATTAAGAAATCACTCTTTGTGTTGTTATTTCTGTTGAGACTGAATTTTTCTATCTCTTTCTCGCTTATTTTCGTTTACTCATATTAGTTAGCAGATATTCTTTCCAAATTTTAATATCGTTTTAATGTTATTAACAACAACGAGTTATCATAATTCACTAATAATAAATGACATTTAATTAATGGTTCATACAGTAGCATCCAACGTTTATTATCATTTCATTCACTTGATTAATCCTCTAATTTCTGTTAAAATGATATCAAATCTATTAAAATATTTCGTAAGTTAATAAAGATCAATTCGTTGACTGCATCAATTTCAATGTATTAAGTAAATTATAAACGTATAACTCAAGTGTAAGTATATGAATTTAACAAGCATTAATTGAATCAATTTTCTCTCTTTCGTAAGCGGACAAAATGTATGCGATTCTCTTTATATATATATAAATTATTTTCAATTTTAAACTAATTGATATCGCTACGTTGCAAATGATTTCTATCAACGATTGAATTCGTTTACAAACATCGCGTATTTCTTGTTATCATTGAAATAAACATTTAATCAAAGGGATAATAAAAGAAAATTAAATTTTGTTCATTTTATTTACATATATAGAGATTATCTATCTCTATATTACATATATAGAGAAATCTATATATATTTACATATATAGAGATTATCAAAATTGTACAACTTAAGATACCTTGAATATCATATAATATTTCTTATTTAGTATACTTTTCTTTATAATTTAGCATTAGGAATTGAAAGTTAATGTACTTTATTTTATTCGATTTCCATTCAAACTAAAAGTTTATATTATCTCATATTTTTTTATTATCTTATTAGATTTATATTATTAGATTGTAATTATTATATATTGAATATTGAATATTGAATGTAGTAATTGTTATGCGTTATATAAATGATAGTGAATTTCAATGATAACATGTTGTAATTATGATAAATTAAATTCATAGAAATAAAGATAAATAATTAAAAATATTTTGCAGTTTTAAAAATAACTATGTATTTTTTGCTATCCTTTATGTCAAAACTCTCTTTTATGTATATAAGTGTATAGATACATTGAACAAAATATTTGATTGATAGATAGAAATAAAATAGTTGAAATGTAATGATATCCTGCAATTTAATCGATAATTCCTATGGATTCTTTAACTCACATGTTTCACCAGCATCCTTGTCCCTGATTGCTGTCATGACACCTTCGAAGGTGCTGTTTAAGGCTTTAGGTTCTGCGTAAAAACGGACATAAGCTAAATTTGATTTAACTATGACCGTATCGGCGATGCTACCGCAAAAGTTTTTCAAACGTGAACGTAGATCTGTTTTTTCTTCGAAAACGTCGAGAAAATTGGCGTCGCACTCGTTTGGCCTCTGTAACTTGAAATGATTCGAGTCCGGGAATGCTAGTTGTATCTGTAACGGAAGACAATTTTGTTAATTCTTTTTTTTTTGTTTTCCTTTTCATTTTTCCAAAAGAAAAACGAATGATATATCTTGTTACAAAACGGTCAGAGTAACAGGTTTGTTCTAGAATTTTTTTAATTTTTTTTTCCTCTTAGTTTTTGTTTTTCTTAACACAAAGACTTACTGGAGAGAGACTTCTTCAAGTAATTAAGAAGACAGTAGGCAAGTATATCACTCGCCTTGTTTAACATGGGTATCTACATTTCCAGACATTTACTTCACGAGTTAACTCATTTTCTACAAATCAAGGTAACAAGAAAAAGAGTTATGAAAAAGAAGAACGAAACAAGTGGTTAATGTTGCGGAAATGTACAAAATACAAGCCAATTTAAACATTAATGTGTCAATAATATCGGTTAGTTTGTGTGAAAGAAATTAAATCGAAACTTACGACACACATTGATTCTTTTGAAAATTATTAATGATCATTATTAAAATTTTTTTTAGAATGATTAAATAAATGAATGATATTTTTTTTTACTTGTTAGAAAAATAATATTAAAAATAAATAAATCTTAAAGAAAGAAAATGTGAAATGTTGAAAATTAGAATTTAGGTAGAATCGATGTTTAGTCGACATGTCAAAAACCAAAGTCAACGAAAAGCTTATTTTTAAGCTACTAGTCTATAAAAATTCACAGTATAAATAATAATAATAATAATTTACTCTCAGAATGTAATGTGTTAAGAAAATCATTTTCAATGTTAATTGTACAATGAACTATAAAAATGTGACATTATAATTTGAACTATAACGAAAGAATTGTCTGATTTTTTAGAATTTTTAATTATGTAAAAAATGAAGAAATAAATTACCTTCCATCCTTCCTTCACTCTTATCACCCACATACAGTCCAAAGGTATGCCCTCCTTTTCAGCTACTTTTTTTTTATCCTCGACATCGTTATGGCTGATTATGGCTTCATCACCAGTCACATTAACTATGCATGGTTCTATCTCTGGTGGCACTCCGGCTGTGAATCACACCTATTACAGTTCTACACTTTCCCTAGGCTCGATTTAAAACGATTTACTTTTTTCTTCGTGCAAAATTAATTCAACTGTTTCATCGTTAATATTGCAAAAATTCTTTTCGAATAGATGGATTAAGATAATCATATTTTATACATTTTTTTTTATTTTTTTTATTTTCCTACATTCGAATTATTAACTTTCATTGATGGAAAGATTTTTTGCCGGATGTTAGAAGAAGAAAAAAGTTTGTTCCGTTTTGTTACATTAAAAATGTAAGTGTACTTTATTCGAACAATGGAAATCAATTCTCCATAAGATCCAAACGTTCGAAAATATCGAACGTTTCCGCATCCATACTTGACTTTTATGATAAAAGGTATGATAAGGATTGGTCGATAAAGAAATATTTTATGTATGTATGAATATATATATATATATATATATATATATATATATATATATATATTGAACGTATGTACGTATTAGTACGTAAGATTCGGCAAGTACTTACGAGCAATATCCTAATCTCGTATCTTTTCGTATCTATTTTCGAATGTTCTTTTTCAGATTATGAGAAAAGTTTCTAACAGAATTCAGACTTCAAATTGTTCTCAATGTTTATTTATAAATCAAGGATGTTTATTCAAAAATAAAATGATTTGTATTTTTAATCCTTTATCGAGAAATGTTTTTGTCAGGAAAAATAAAATAAAATTCCTAAATTTGTCTCTTATGAAGTTAACAAAAAAAACGACCCCTTTTATTATCAATAAAATATTTAATTTCTTATCTTAAATACAGGAACAATGCAGATTAACCGCATGTTCAACAGATTACAATAGAAACTTTACAAAAAAAAAAAAAAAAAGTATTATCTCGACAAGATTCGATCTAAGGGGATTGAAATACACGATGGAAGTTCAAACAATCGTACGTTGTAGTGGTACGTCTTTAGTGATAACGCGTTCTACCTGATAATTCTCGACAAAAGCCAGAACGGTATACCAGAATGGTGATAGTAGTGACACGCTTGTATTCCACGTATTCATAGTCCCATTCTCGGTTCCTTCCGATGAGTATGAATTAATTCTGACTGTAGGTACGAACGGTACTGCCCCACCCACCCCTTCTGCTCCCTCTATCCCCCCTGCCCCTTTCTCTTCACCTCCACCACCTCCTCTTAACTGCTATGGCTCGGAGCAGCTCGCTCGACCATCCATTCTCGAAGTGTCTCCTAATTTTCGGGGTCTACGAGCCACGCGAGGAAGCTACCAAATGTATTCACCACTATGCCATTCTCCATTCGCATGAATCGTTTATAATCGTTACGATCAGAACACTCTAGCTTCGGGAAGATCTCGATTGTCCTTGCTCATTGAATAGATACGTCGACGATCACATGAAACATCCTTCTAATCGATCATTCATCATTCCTTTTAACAGTATCACGAATAATATCGAGTGAAACTAAATTCTCTTAATTAAGTGGCTAAAAAGGAAAGGGGTTAAAGTAACATATATTCTATACATTTTTATTTATTTTTTTTCTTAAATCATCATGTCTAATTTGTTATTAATTATACACTTATCACAAATTTTAATTCTACATCTCTATCACGCATGGTCAAATAACCGGTTATTGCAATTTTTAAGAATTCTGCTAAAAATGTATAAAATGTACATTATTCATTTCTAAGTGAAATACAATATTTTATTCACAATCCAATTGGCTAAAATATCATTCTATATTAAAGTATACGTTCTTTTTTTTTTAAGCGGTCATTTGACCCCTTATGATAGTATATATGAAGTGTAGGTAAGGTTAGTGTTAAACATATTTTACTTATACTCATTTCCTTTTCAACTACTCAATTATATTCTTATCGAGGTTGTTGTAATAAAAAATCATTAAAAAAAAAAAAAAAAAAATATTTTAAATAATGGTATCCGGAAAAAGTGAAAATTCAAATGTAAAGATGAATATGATGTAGGATGTATCATAATGTCGATATGAAAAAAATACGAGTGAACGCAGATGGTATTCGTCCAAGAAATATATATTGTATGCATTTACATAAGATAAAAAAAATATGTTGATACATCGAGGTACGAAAATATGAAAAAATAATCATAAAAGGAGCTGGTGGATGTTAGGATGGAATTTAGTGTATAAGGGTCGGGAATACGAGCTTGAAAAGGAAATCGACTCTACTAGAATAGACTTACGATAAGTTGGTCTTGGTATCATGCTCCATACGGCCTTGAATCCCTTGCCCTCGATATTCTCGTCGCTGTTGAAACGTAGCCAGAGGTATCTCGTCTTCGAAGTGATCTCAGGCGGGAAATTCGAGCCGCAAAACTTTCCCAAGAGATTCGAATATCCGTGTTTGCCGTCACGCACCTCGAGAAAATCGAAACGGCACTCGGGACTGTCTTCGAGCTTGAATTCGTCGCGAAAGTCCAGCTTTAGCAACATTCCTTCGTCGGCTATGTGAAAAGAATGAAAATGTTATAGAATAGAAACGAATATATATGTGTTCAAATTGTTCACTTTTCTCGAGATTGAATATTACAACGTGAAACGAATAAATATATAAATGCTGATAGTGCAAAATTTTTAATCTTATCTAGATCGTAAAATACATCAAACTTTTATTTATTTCTTCGTTGAATATCTAGATTGTGTTTCGTCATGATATTTACAATTAATTATTAAATAAAGTTTCTTTTTTCTTTTCATAAAATGTATTTAAATAAATTTCATATCGATCAAAACTAATGTGATCCTTAGATTCTTTCGAAAGATTATCTTCGAAAATGGTAAAAGAATGAACACCATTAAGAGTTGAGAAACTAATGCTAGTTAGGTATACTTTATTTAGAGTAACGAACGTGGCTGACAATAAAACGAGGCATACTCTCATTACTTACATACACTCTTTACTCTCTTTTTATGTTCTCTTTTACTTTTTTGCTGTCTTCTTGAAAATAAAAAATAAGTAGAGGTAGGATAAAGTATAGGTAGAAAGGGGGAAACGAGAGTAAAGTCAAACCGATATTCGACCTCGCCCTCGAAGAACACGAATGTGTTTTACCGGCACAGGACTTACTCGACAAATATTCTAATGTCGTTAGCCTCGGAGCAACTCGGTTTGGATTCTAGCCAAATTGTTCGTCGGACACGTCACGTCGTTCTTTGCTTTGCTTTTTCGTTGCTCTCTTTATCCAGAGAAAGAGAGAAAGAGAGAGAGAGAGAGAGAGAGAGAGAGAAAATAAAAGGGTCTATATATTTTCTGTTACACCTTTTATTTTAACGATCATTAAAAGATCTCTACTCAAGAAAATCCTCAATTTTCTTTTCTTTATCTTTCATTATTTCCTAGTCACAAGCATATTTTATTTCACCATTTATTGCTTGATCCAAAAGGGAAGGATTTTTATCTCTACCTTTTTCTTTTTTTTATCTTTTTTATCTTCTTTTTCTTTTTTTCTTTTTTTTTTTTTGTTTGATCGAAATTAAGCTCGCTAAATTGGAAGATTAGATCTTGGATTAAGTATAATGTACGAAGACGTTTAATAATACTCGAATAGGCTTGAAATTTATTGGCCGGAAAAAGAAATATGCTGTTGAAAGACGACAAGATTCACGATTTAGTGCTTCTTCTTTTACCGCAATATCTACTTGTATATATATATGAGAGATATACGTATTAATTTTATATGTGTATATGTGAATGTGGGTTTGTATATGTGTGTGGATAAAAGATATATCGTACGTATAATATTGTACGAAGTCACCGAGATAAAAATTCTCTCTCTCTCTCTTTCAAAGTTATTAAACTCGACAATATCTCTTTGGTTTATTGATGCTTTTTTTTTTTTTTTAAATAAAAAGTAAAGACAAAAAGTAAAGAACAAAAAGATATGAGAAAACTCGATTACTATTTCAACTTTTTTCCTTAGTATTTTTTCGACTTTTAGCCTACATCTACGTCATTATATCCTGGATATTCTTAACGCGACGACCCCTTACTACTCTTTTCTGTTTTTTTTTTTTTTTTTTTTTTTACTTTGAACGGATCGAGCTTTTGGAGAAGGAAATCTTTTCCGATAAGAGCGGACTAGCACGACCATTCGTTCGGTAGACGTGTGCACCAGAGCGAACATTATTTTTTACAAAGTCAGCTCGCGTAAAAGAAAAGGATACACTTTTCTTTTAATACGCTCAACGAATACATTTGTACGTATGCGTGACTCTCTAATGTAGCTTACATCTATAGATTTCAATGAAATATTTATAAGATTTATTTTTCTACTTAACAGGGGAATAAGATATTTGTGTATAACAAGGTCCATCGAAAACATTTTAATTTCTTTTTTCTTTATCAGTAAAATATAACACAATTTGTTACGTTTTTTTTGTTTATTAACACGTTGACCGTCACGTTGACACATTATTTTTGGTGTAATAATTCATCCATTTTTATTTTACATTGTTTGATTTATTAGTTAAAAAATATATATAATGTGTGATAATTAAGATATAAATTTATTAATAAGATTTTAAAATTTTAAAAATTATTTAAAAATGTATATATATATATATATATATATATTATATTTTTTGTTATAAAATATTTACATTATATAATACAAATGTGTAAAAAATTAGCGTAATACGTACTTACGAGTCATATTGACAATATTTACAAAACAAAAAACAAATTGATATGCAAGTTAAATGAAAAATTTGGATTTTTTCTTTTTGTCAATGAAAAATCATACCTATATCTTATATTAATTCTTCTTAATCAAACTTTCTTAATAAGAAGAAGAAGAAGAAGAAAAAAAGGGAAAAAAGAAACGAGCAAGCTTCTTTATCAAGACTGACCGATCAACAAAGTTTGACCCAGTTTGTAATACCGCATCGTTCATCTTAGAATCAATAAAAAAGTGAATCCTTCTTGTCAGATTGAAGTAAAAAAAAGAAACTCGTCGCAAGGAAGTGAAATTTCAAACTCGATGGAATATTCACGATCATTTATATCCTTCCTACTTCAATAACATACTCTATGGATAGAAAGGAGAAAGGGTACGTAGATTTTAGTACTAGAGATGCGATCTCGTAATGAGGTCGTTCAAATGCAAACGTTACTTCACCTTCCCTGCACGCTCCAAGCTTATCCAAGAATTATTCGTGGACGAACCTATCGTTAGGATTCACTTTATCTTCCCCTCGTTCGGAAACTAAACGATGAGTAAGGTATAAACGTATACATGTATATAGAATGTATGTACATATATATATATAATACATATATGAAACACATTATGTTTCTCTTTTACTCTCTGTCTCACTTTCAATCCTATTTACACCTGCACGTGTTAGGGAACAAAATAATCCTCTAACAATGTCAGTCGATCATTCTATTTTCTCTCGGAAATAATAGGAAACGTACGAGGCACATAAATGTATATGTATACGTGTAGGTTGTGGATCGTATGAGAATAACACGTTCGATCGTTCCTTTATCAAGGTGTTTATGAAGTCGTAAGCTGGTTCACGTACGTGTTCCTCGTTAATCCAGGAATAAGAATCGATAGAGACGGTGTTAATGAAAGTAACGGATAATGCAAACGAGCACGGGGTTTTGGACGATTGTAAAATATCGATTTAACCTTTTCTAATTTCTTGTTCTTTTTCTTGTTCTTGTTCTTTTTCTCTTTTCCTTCCCTTCCTCTCACCGATTTTTCTTTCTTATTTAATAAACGTTTTTCAATTGGATGAATGTTCATTTTATGTGGAAAAAAAGAACGTACCGGAATTTCGTATAATTAGATGTATTAATTAAAGACTTTAATTAGGTAATTAGTATAGTCTGTGAAAAGTGCAGTTCTATTATTTGGAGAAATTATTTTTTTTTGAATATCATTAGTCTCTTTTAGTTGGAAAATAATTTTGTAGGATATGATCATAGAATAGATTTCATTTTCAAAGTCACGAAAAATGGGTTATTCATTATATAATTTTAGAATAATATTACGAGTAAAAATGTTTAACTAAAAAGTTATGTAATATTCCGTTCATCGAATGTGAAAATGTTGCGCGGAGTGTAACGTATGAGAGGATATTTATGAGAAAGTATGAATGAAATTTTGGCAAGGATCTACGAAAAACCCACGCAAAAATCGCAATTCTACGAACGTCTTTTATACCTAAAATGTGGGTGGAACGTAGTTGCACAGGAATCGTCAATGCTTGCGAGAAAAATTATTGGACTTTAACTCGAAAGGAATTTTCTTTCTTCCTATTTGAAAATATTTTTCCATTTCGGTTGGTAGAAAGATTTTTATGAATATTAAAATCAATATCATTCGCTAATGGATCATAAAATAAAAATGAACACAATTATTAAAAAATAAATAAAACTTGTATCAATTAATTGAAAACACAATTCGAATATTATTTTTGCATAATAATCGATATTCGAATTCGTATAATAATAATAATAATAATAATAATATTTATTGCTTTTTCCTATAGCTATAACTTTTTATCGTATTTTTCAACAGAATTTATTCATCTGTATTATTTGTGCAATTTTTAATTGTTACTTAGGCTCAATTGAACACATGATATCGACACGAGCAATATTGATCTTTTTAATTTATCTACGAGTACATATATCATAGAAATGCAACTATATATATATATATAAAGCTTTATAATCACACACACAAGTAATCCTTCGTAATATCTTTTAAAATTAAAAAGAAAGAAAAATGAAAAAATAAAAGAACAAAAAGAAATAAAAAGGAATAAGAAAAGAAGAATGATTATCGTATAAATCGTATAAATAAAAAGAGATATCACACATACACACACACACACACACACACACATATATATATATATATCACACAGTATCCAGATAGATTCTTTGAAAAGATTTCTTTGAAAGAGAATCGTGACAATTTCTTATTCCCAAGAAAGAATATTTCAGTCCCATAGAATTAGAACATCAAGATGGCTGAGCAGTACTTTTCCCTTATCACCGAGGTAAACTAGAATATCGATTAGACGTCAGAAATGTCGATAGATGGGAGATTAACGAACATATCAACTTTTCTAGCACGTAGAAGGATACCGATCATCTCAATGTTACAAGGTCATTGAGAGAATCCTACTTTCTTTAGAATTTTCAAGCACGAATAGAGAAGAAGTTTGAAAAAAGTTAATAATATTTTTTCTTACATTTTATATTTTGTTCCATTTTTTTTGTTTTTTTATTTTTATCCTTCATTCTCGTATCAAGTAATAAAAATTTGACTTTTTGAGAAACGTAAAAGAATATTTAAATAGTTAGTAAAACGGAGACGTTCGTTTTTGGAACTTTTGCTTTCTCTCGCGTTATTATATGACTCGGTCAGGACGTGAAGAAGTTTCAGTGAGAAAATTTTCCATGACGTCTCGGCTCGTCTAATACAAGTGTGAAAATATATACACTCGCACCTTCACAAAAGTTCGCGCTAGTGCAAAATGCCAAGCTGAGAGAGCCTACATTTGAAAATCCACTCGCGAACTGCTGCTGTTGAGCTTTTCTTACATTACTCTTTCTCTCTTTCTTTCTTTCTCTCTCTCTCTCTCTCTCTCTCTCTCTCTCTCCCTGCGAAACAAAGTTTCATCTCTCGCATTTTACATGCGAGAGAGAAGCATATTATGTATTACGCATACACTAAACAAGAGAGAAACTATTATACTACTAAATCGTTCTCTTGAGTGTATTCAAACTTTTCCCTTAATCCAGAGATCGTTGTTTGTTTCATGAACGTTGTGGAAATATTCAAAGATAAACAACTTCGAAATTTTAACGAACTTAACACGCAAACGTGTTTTCTCTCGTTTTAATTAGCCACAAATTATTTTACCTTATCGAAGGAGTAAAGTTATAATTGAGTATTGATCATTTTTTGTTTTGTTGTTGTTACTTCCATTATTAAGAGGCTCTTCATAGATATCTGTTCAATAATATGGAATATCATTTACCGTTGGAAAACGAAGCAAATGTGTGTATGTGAACGAGACAGAGAGAGAGAGAGAGAGAGAGAGAGAGAGAGAAAGCATTTCACCATTGGAAAGCACATCGAATTTTCCTACTCGACATTATAGCATACAGTCGGTATGGATAAGGGTGTGTGCCTTGCATGTGCCATATCCTCGCGCTTTCCGGAAGTTGAACAGGCTAACCGTTCTGTTCCAGGAACTCTCACGAAATGGGTTGCATCATCCTTTCTCTCTATTTCTCTCTCGCTCCTCGTCTGTTCTAGATGTTTATTACCGTTATTCGCCGAGCAGTCGGCCAAATATTCGTAGATTTTTTAGAAAATGTATTCTCGGAAATAGTATAAGAAAGAAAAAGAGAGAGAGAGAGAGGAATAGTAAAAGAAGAAAAATAGTAGGAAGTATGTATATTCAAAGTTTATGGTACGGAAGTAACACCGTGAACTAATTTTGTGTTACACCGAAAAAGCAACGCTTTCAAATTTCAGATTTGAATTTGGAAATTACATTTTATTTTTCTGCTGAATTTGAATATCCAAAATTAATGCTACGTAAATGGGTACATATATACTTATTAGACGTATATATATATATATATAATTCCGATATCCAAAGTTTCATGTATAAAGCATATATGTGTATAAAAAACAGAGTCGATAAGGAAGAGACCTTCACAATGGTTCTTGGACTTTTCGAACGGAATGTTCGAAAGTACGACGTCGACAAAATACGTTGGTTTACGTCTGAGAAAGACATTTATCGTTAATACTTGTTCGACCTCGACTCTTGTGCTTTTTCTGGCGCCATTCTCGATGCTTAAAAGCGAAAAACTCTGCCTCTGTCGGCTTCGTATTTTACCAACCAGAAACTAACTGAAAATTAATCTTTTTCAGTAGTTTTATAATAGGTGCTTGTAGAAGATTATATTTTCTGTAGATTTTGGATTTGTTCATTATTTAGGAAAAAAGAAAATAACGAATAGAACTAAAATCGTAATAAAAATGTTCAGCTCTTTTATTTAGTTATCTTTACTCTGAACAATAGTTTTAAATAATACACGACGTTGCGTAGGAATTTACTGAGAAATTTCTTGATCGATGAGATGATACATATATTTATAATATATATATATATATATATATATGTCTACCTATATACCCTTGTCTCTGGCACGCTAATGCATAAATATCCGTACGAAAATTCGCCGTGAAATCGTTAGGAAGTTCGTCACGCCTTTCCAGGAAATTTGCAATTTCCGTTTTTCAACGAAAGAGAGCGGTTCGGACGATTCCGTGAGTCGATTATCGATGAATCTGTAGGATGCTAAGGGTGGGCGTTAATATTTTATATCTCGGTAAGAAATTTAAGAGAACAAATTTCACCGTTCAGTTATATACGTTCTTCGGGGAGGGAGGGGGGGGGAGAGGGAATATGACGAACATATTGAAAATACATTTTTCTTACAAATTACATAATTCAAGATATCATACAAGAATATCTTAAACAATATTTGCAATTTATTTAGAATGTTAATTTAATGTGTTAGGTGAGCAATATATTTAAAGGAATGTTCAGACGATTCAAGAGGAACATCGAATTATCCTGTGTGTTAGTATCCAACTATTTGGATGTGGTTTGAAATCTTGCAGAGTTGCGTGTTATTTGCTTCTCAAATGAAAGCAAACTATTTGCTTTCAGAATTGGAAATCAGAAGTATCCTTCGAATGGTGGTTATATGAAGGGATCGTGGCAATCGATTAACCTGTAGATTATATAAAATTAACGTACAATAATTCTACGTTTGAAATAAGATTTGAACGGAATTTGTTAATAAATCATTTAATTTGAGATTTTTACACTATTTGTATATTACATTTAATTAGATTTATAAATCTTTCATTTTTCATCATAAACAATATATACGATGAGTAATGCATATCTAGGGCTGGTAAAGTTATAAAAATAAAACTCACTCGTTAAGTTCCTACGATGTTTCATGAGATGGGCTTAAAGTCGATAAGCTCAGTGCTCGTTATTCTTTTTATCAAGGTTATTTCTATGTTACGACGATGATATAATAATATTTTACAAGGTATGAAAAAGGCCCAGGAAGAATAACACGCGTTGAAGGAACGATAAGGACGTAAGCTGTTTTATGTTTCGATATTTAGTTACTCTGTAGAAAACGATTGAGAAATTTTAACGCGATCGTTTGAGCAAACGATAATGAATCTTCACTTTTGCAATAAACTTTAAGGATTTTTACATTTTTATTAGAAACTAGTGTTTTTTTTTTTTCCAAAGAAGTTACTACTATCGTTAGAATGTTTTTGTTTTCAGTTAATATCTGAGTTATTATTAATTTA
This sequence comes from Polistes dominula, assembly GCF_049000335.1. Lineage (NCBI taxonomy): Eukaryota > Metazoa > Arthropoda > Insecta > Hymenoptera > Vespidae > Polistes > Polistes dominula. Next base: position 2,110,970 of record NW_028300998.1, on the reverse strand, counting down.
TTTTTATTACTTGTATAATCAAAAATCGTAAAAATTATTCCTAATATTATTTCTAACATATTTAATTATAAATAAATGAAAGTAATATTTATATTAAAATTTGTTGTTATTGTAAAAATAATAAATACGAAACACGAGTTGTTTCACTTAGTACTATAAATTTTTATTTTAAGATAAGACAAAATTAATGTAACAGCGTCGATATGGATTATTTTGTAAATTAATCAAAAGATCAGGATAAGATGGTTACATCGTGCTTTTAAAAAGATTATCATTGCGTTTTCTTACGTCAGTGTACGTTCTTAGAATTTTTCGAGCCGAGTTTCATTACTCTTTGCCAAGCCGACGCTTCATTAATTTCCTCTTCTTCCGCGGGGGTCGCGTCGCAATACGGGATCCACGTGGATTAAAAACAAGAGAGGACATATCAAGAGATACCTATGGTAGGGAATACTTCTTCCAGAATTCTTCTTAGAATTTTCAACAGTCCGTATCTACGCCACGGGCATAGTAAAAGACGAAGAGAGAAGCGTAAGACACAGAGCGCAGTGGAATTTTCTTTCGTAGGATTAAAATTCAAGAAAAGTAAAAAAAAAAAAGATTTGAAAACGGTGAAAAAAGGATCGTTGGTTCTCAGTGTCGTTACTATGATAAAGTTTTCTTTCTTTCTCTTTCAAATACTTTCATTTCGTCCATTCAACATTTTCAACATTTTTTCTTCTTATAAAAAAAAGAAAAAAAGAAACTAACGAAATGAAGATATTAATAGTATATTATTATGAAATTTCAAATTTGATATAATGTCTATAATTAAATGTACTTCAAATCGTACTATTTCTATTGTAACACTAACTCAAGTGATAGAGAGATCAATGAAATTCTTAGAAACTATTAGAATACTATTCCTTTGATGTTAGATAACATAGATAAACATTTTAAACTTAGACGGAAGGGACTCTATGTCTGATAGTAGCCTTCCGCTATTATTGTCAATGATTTATCACAATCGTGGAAGCATTTGACAATATCCTCTCACGTTACCTGATTCAAACAACAAATACAATAAGTTAGAGGAGGTAACTTTAGAGATAGACACGTGCATGCACATAAGAAAGAGAGAGATAGATAGAGAGAAAGAGGAAGGGAGGAGAGATGGAAACAACTCAACCGCAAGAAGGGATAACTGGCATGGTGGCAAAACTAGCCTCTATCTACGCTAACTCCATTCCCGGATTCAGAATGGATTTCCGATAGCCAATTCGGATAATATCGTTCTATTCGTGCGAACGTCCTAACGACAAATTGGCTTATTCGAAATGGTGCCTGTACAATTTTTTTCATCTTCTTTTTTCTTTCGTTCTGTTTTTTTCTTTTTTCTTTTGTCATCACTACCACTCTTTCAAGCTACCACTTTTTTCGGGTTTCGGCTTCGTTTCAAATTCAAAGATAATCGTTTCGAATAATCAACTCGAATAACGAATTGCCATTGGTAGGGAAAATGAGTAAAATTGTATCTTTGGTGATACTTGAAGAGTTATCAAAAGTCTACTAATGTATATCGGTTTATTTATTTTTCCTCTATATTATTATTATTTCATTTCAATTAATTTTAGAGAAATTTCAGTAGTTTATTGCTGAAGCAAATCGATTCAAATTAATGGCCAATTTTCCTTTAACGGTTTCAGTAATCTCGATCGATCATAAAATTCACATGTTACATTACGAGGTCAGACAATAATCGGCGATGAGTTGAAGAGGATCATTTCAATTGCAATAAATCTTCTTGAACGATTTAATATACGAATGCGAATGGTCCTTCATATATCCAGTGCTTCAAAAGCGAACATTCCGTGTCACTGCAATTAATTGCTAGCCCTTTTTGAACAGGGAGATCATTCAATCGCAAACCATTTCGATGTTCCTTTAAATGCTAAAAAGAAACAGATAGAACGAGATAAATAGATAGATAGATAGATGGATAGATAGAGAGGGAGAGAGAGAGAGAGAGAGAGAGAGAGAGAGAAGCAAGAAAGTGAGAGAGAAAAGGAGACTATCAAAAGGGATGGTGGTCTAGTCTGATTTACGTGAGATCACATTAAATGCTTCTTTGATGGCCCCTTACCTCCTGAGTGGTTGATAACTTGATTTGCTGTCCCACTTTGGAACTCAGCCACGACTTCCTACGTTGTGTCCGCTGTCGTTGAGAGCCTTCCATCCCTTCTCATTCTCTCTCTCTCTCTCTTTCTCTCACTCTATCCCTCTATTTTACCTTGTCTTTCCTTGACCCTTCCCTTTTCCTAACCACTCTCCGAAGAAAGCTTTTTATTTACTTTTCAAGCTTCTCATTTGACTTTCAAACGGGAAAAAAAAGAAGAATTTCTTACGTTTATTGTTAATTCAGGAGATAAGATATTGATAAGTCAAGTAATATATCTAAATATGGTATAAGAATTTATATATATGGTGGGATATGTGTAATACAATCGAACAAAGAATAGTAGTACTTTTAAAAATGAGACGAAAATTTCATATAATATTTGTTTTCTTTGAAGTTATTGTTCTCACATAACTATTCAATTTAGGCTATGAACGCATATGTAGGATCTGATATGCAGGAAAGCAACTATGATGCAGCCAATGGTGTGCTTCTTCCTGAAGAGTCGGTAATCCATCGCGCACGCTTAACATCCTTGTGATGCAGTGCTCAAAGGGTTAAATATGATTCAATATAACGTTATTATAATGGATTGCATTCATGCGAGATAGTCTAGGTAATGCTTATTATATGGTTAGATTTTGTTCATCTATTGCTTATTATAATTTTTATAAATATTGTTGTAAAGGGGATTATCTTGAAATCAAATTTTTGTTTTATTTATTCACGTACCATCATTCTCAGTCCATTTGTACTGCAATTATCATTTTATCCTGTATATTTAATAACGCAATGTTAGTCATAGTTATTGATTGTGTCCTCACAGATATCGCATATCAATAAAATTGATGTTTTCTAACCGACCGATCAACACGACAGTAAACAAAGAACATCCTACGGTCGTGTTCAAATTGAAAACGCTTGCTAGGTGACAATATTGAATTGTTTTAAATTGAAAACAAATTTATTTTTATTTTTTATTTATTTTTTTTTTTAGTTACATTGCATGCACTATGTTTGTAAAACAGTGAATAATAAAAAATCAATAAAAAGTTATTGATTTCAAATAAAATGAAAATTTCTTATATAATAGTAAACTAGTATTCAGTAATCGGTTGTGTATGAATACTAACGCATCCGATTGATATTGGTTGGTCAGGAAACAACAATTCTGTTGTAATATTTTGTTTGAATATCTAATTAGGATCTCTAGCGTATACATTATATATCATTTAATAAATATTTACTCATATATCAATATACGGTAACATTATCATCAATATTCTCTAACAAAAATGTTGTAAAAATACATACGTATATTATACAAAGTAAAATTTATAGAATTAATAATAGTACATTGTTAAGTATTTCTATTATCTGTCATGTATTATTTTCTTTATAATATAATAGAAAATATATTGTATTGACTTTTCAATTGTTATATGTTGCACGTTGAAATAAATCGTCTTGTTAATCAATTTTCCATACAACGAAACTCAATGAAATACCTTCCAATATTCTCGTGTTTATTAATTAGTAATTTTGATTGCTTCTTTGATTATCTATTGTATTTCAATATTGAAAGGTACGTGTTGCAAAGAAAAGTTAGAGAAAGGTAATTGACTTGTACTTTGGAGATCAGACGTAACGATAATTAAGAAATTTTCTTCTCTTCTATCCTTTTCGAGAAATTATTCTGTAAAATTTAATATCTTATATTGTGGACGAATGTGATATAAAAACAAAAATAAAATAAAATTTAAGAGTTGGATGGTTAATACATATACGTGTTTGAAAAACTTTTTCATGTGTCATTTTGTTTCGTGGCTATCAACTAACTCACATCGACAAAACGTAATCTATCATCAAGAAAATAAAATATTTTGATGTTTTTACGTTTTACCTGTTCCCCCTTGTATCTACCTGTCTGGTATATCGATATTCTATTGAGAGACGATTTTAACACTAAAATAATGAATTTTTATGAGAAACGTGGATATAAAATGAAATAATCTCATCGATTTATCGATTATTCCACCCAATTCATTGCAACATTCATTAATAATGCAGTGTTTTTCATTTAACGATAATCAATAAAATCATTCATATGTATTTTATTTAACGATTATCAGTAAGAATTAAGAAAATACAAACAAAATTTATGTAAAAAAAGTTTCGAAATATCTAAAACGAATATAAAATGTTTGATTGAAAATTCATTTAACAATACCGTGTTTGATTAAATGATATCAATTCAATTCACGTGTATTTTATTTGACAATTATCGATTGAAACTTAAAATAAAAGAACACATTTATGTAGAAAATAAAACAATAATTCAACGATATATAAATATCCTCGATCATTAAATACAATCTTTTATAAAACGATACTACCCATTGACTATTTTTCTTCAATTTTTGTCATCGATAGTACAAAGAATAAAAACGTTATCCTTTAACGATGAAACATAATGCGTGCTTTTAAAGGAAGACAAGAACAGAATAAAGAATAGAAATTTTTATTATTTCCTACGTACGAAATATAAAAGCTGTTTCTCTCTCGTACGTGGAAAGAGTAAAAGAATGATGATATAAAAGGGTGAACTATGATCTAGGTGCTTTGAGTTTGCCGTTCAAGGACTACGCTGCCTTCTTTAAAATCTGCTAGTTGTATACTTGATGATGAAAAAAGAAAAAGTATAGAAGAAAAAGGACAAAGAGAAAGGATAGAAAAAAATATATAAGGATGAAATATAAGGAGAGAATAGCAGTGGAATAAAAAGGAAAAGATGAAGAAGAAAAATAGGATACTTTAGTAATCAGCTTCGTTTTCAACAGAGAGAGAGAGAGAGAAAGGAAGAAAAAATAGAAATAGAGACAAAGAAAAATAGGAAAAACAAAAATGGAAAAAAAGAGAATGAGAGAGAAGAGAAAGAGAATGGGGGGGGAGGAGGAGGAGGAGGAGGGGGGAAAGGGTTGCTTGGACTCTAAACCCGCCGGCCAACAGGTTAACTTTCGAGAAACGCCAACTTTTCCATCGGATTTAACGAAGTGCCACGCTTCTGTAACTTCTCTCATTTACCTTCGAGCTACTCCATATCGACTTTTTTCCTTTGTTTTTTTTTTTTTTTTTTACCACTCTTTTCTCATTTCAAAGGAAGCAAAACGATTTTGCACGATCACGATTAATGCAGCGCTAAACTTCGGTCACGTATATAAAAGGAATGAAAAAAAAAAAAAAAAAAAAAAAAAACAATCGGATACTTTTTACTGATCGTTAAGCCATTTTAAAATTTATGTGCGAGTAAGTAAATAAATCGGTGGTATGCATTAGGTGTAAGAGTAATTAAGAAACTTTCATGATTCGTTAAATCTTTTTCTTATTTTCTTGTTTTAAGAATTAATCGATTCTAATGCGTTCGAAACGAAAGAAAAAGAATAATTGAAAAATAAAGAAAGAAAATTTGTATATCCAAAACTACTTGAACATATTCTTATGTGATATGAAAAATTTAAGAAGCTAGTACTAAAAGAAAGATTGAGAAAACACACAAATTTATTATCAATGTAAAAAAAGAAAATTAATATAACAATGAAGTAATAAAATATGAAAGACAAATAATATTGATGGTAAAAGTAGCTCCAACACCTATTAGTTCAACATTTGTAGGTAGAATTCAAGAAAGGAGCGCTAATTAAGCAGGGCTCTTCGATATTACTGAGAATTCTCTTGAGAGTGATAATATACATAGTTAATGAGAAGATCCAAGAATGGAGAATAAAAATAGAATGTAAAGAAAAAGAAGAAGAAGAAGAAATAAGAGATGAACGAAGTGGAAGAAAGAAAATATAAAAAAAGGAAAAAAAATATAATGGAAGATGTAGTAGCTGAGGAAGAAAATAAAAAAATAAATAAAAAAAAGGAGAGAGAGAGAGAGAGAGAGAGAGGATAGGAAAGGAAGAAAGGAAGAAAGGAATAAGTGGAATTCCAGGATTAATTTAAAAGGAATAAGGAAAAAGAAAGGTTCGTGACGTTTCTCGTTAGGTTCATGATCTTGCGTGGCCGATCAAGCGGACGCGTTTAACGAACCCGAACGATGGTCGAATTTCCAATTCTTCGTTATTCCAGCGTGATGAAATGCTTTTCTGGAAAGAAGCTTTGAGAGAGAAAGAGAGAGAGAGAAAGAAGAAGAAGTGGGGGAAGTGATAGGTAAGAAGATGAAGTTCGAATCTTGGCTTTTTGTAGGTACGAGTAGAAGACAATCTCGTGTGAGTCGTGATCTCATTAACCGGTATAAGAGTACCTGCTTAAAAGTGTTCCACATTTCCTAATGACAGGGTACCTTCCTGTAATAGCGTTATCATACTTACGAGCGAGCAATTAAAAAAGTTTCATCCGAGCAATTAGGATCTTTCGCGTGCGCCTCAGCAGTGCTACTTGGCCCGTTTGCGTGCTCACTGACCTGAACTTACACGTCATCGCTGATAAAAACGAAGAAAGAAAGAAAGGAAAAAAAAAAAACAAGAAGAAAAAGAAAAGAAAAGGGAAAGAGAGGTCGTTACGAAATGATCTCGAGTGAATCCTTGCTTCATACCTTTACCATCGATCTTCGAGAAAACCAGTTCGTAGTTTACGACAAAATTTGATCTTTAAGTTACTTTATATTTCGAATGAGATAAATTCGACGAACAAATATTTACTCGTTTGTTCATTTATTTAAAAAGAAATAGAAATTGTTTGTTTTTTTTTTGTTTTTTTTGGGATTATATATTATCATTTATTCGAGATAACGAAAATTGTAGTTTTAATATTTTAATAGAAAATATTTTGTTCAATTTGATTATACGATTAATAAATTTACTTTTGTTTAAAATCCTTTAAATTAAATTTTTGAAAACACGGAAAGTAAACGCGTCTAATTATCGAATTTTTTATCAAACCATGACAAAAAAGACTTTCTCAACGTTAACTTCGATTTAAAAATTCTGAACACGGCCAACAGTGAACCAGGAAAACAATTCAATCAGCGACAATTTTCTCCGTAAATAAAAAAATTTCTTTGACAAATAATTGCAAGTATATATATATGTTAGCATTCATTTGTGAAATCTATTAATTTACAAAAATCAAATAGTTAAGGTATAAAATGGAAATTTGATCCATAGATAAAATTCGATAAAACAGTAGTACTAATAGAACATTGGTTTCAAAAGTATGGAAAAAGATAGGAACGAATAACTATGATCATTGTTATAATGAGAAAAAAATAGTTTTTTAAAGACGTATTAAATTTCAATCTCATACTTCAATTATTCGCCTTTTATAAATTCATATATAATCTCGTTATTTTCTAAAACTAGTATAGTTATAGTGTACGATAAAATTCATTTTATGTTTTCACGCAAACCTTTAAGTGAATTATACAATTTAACGCTTACGTATATACATATGCACATATACTATACTCACCAGCACTATACCACATTCTCGTACATATGCATATCATTTGCATAACAATAAAATATGCACACGCATCGCGAAATAAATTTTATATTTATATAATATCGTTGTTGAATATCTCGGTGTTCGTTCGAATAAGACTAACAATAAATACGAAAACATCTACGAAATATACTCGATAAATACCGAACAAACACGAAGGTCAATGTGTTTACAAGTTCGACGACGAAGTTCTTAATGGAATAAAAATAATAATAGTCCAATCATACACCAGCTGAGGTGTGAGGTATGAATATACATATAAACAGAGCACTAAATAACCGAGATACGTTCTTTTGATAAGCTTAACTTCTTCACTCACTCCTTCTCTTCTTAGTCGTGTATTTTTCTTTGCTTCCGACAAGATGTGTTTAGATGTATTCCTGTATTAGAGGTATGATACATTTTCTATCTGATTTATCTTCTCATTTACATTCGATATAATGTTTTGTGTAACCTCTTTTAATTGATACTATTTGAATAATTAATTGTGTTAAATGTATTTCGTCTCATATATGATACCAATTATACACATATGCGCACATATATGTATATCAATTTTTAGCAGTACACACACTCGCGCACATATTCATATCACGTACATAGCAACCAAACATACACGCGTATAAGTGAAATAAATTTAATAATATTCTGATATCGGTTTTAACTTCTCTCGATGTTCGAAAAAGACACTGACAATGAATATGAAAATAATTCAGTATACTGAATGAATTTTGAACAATGTTTTTCGTTGCCAATAGTGATAATTGCGATTGATATAAGCCAATGAAAATTAGCCGGAATTGCAATTTAAAAAATAAGATCGATAATTATTTATATCGAATGTACTGTTTCGATTCCTTCAATTCGTTGGATTAAGTCGCTCTGTTTTATTTCGGTGTTCCGAATGAGACGTATCGTAATTATACTTCATAATTATATACTAATTACTCCATATAATTGTATTTTGAATTTTTTTTCTTTCACCGATATCTAGTGAAATTTTATCAAGTTTTGTGCTTAGATATCTCAGATGCAATCCAAGTATGGTAAATAAATAATAAATTAAACATTTACAGTTTCACTTTGAAAAAAGTTAGATTAGTTTTATCGCACGCGTCAATTAAGTGATAAAAATTGTGGTTAATTTATTCGCGTGTGTTTTGAAAAAAAAAGAAAGTGATAACAAATCCTGGAATTATTCATCAAATAGAAAAATGGAATGGAACGAATTATGAAATGTGGTAAGTGTTATTTAAAAGATCTTTGAATGCAACGATTTGTGAGGATACATAAACGGATCGAGAGTAAAGCAAGCAGAAAATAATGCAGCGTTAAAGAGAAAAAATGAAAATACATAAAACGTCCTGACAATGAATATAAAATGTAATCAATAATACTATTATAAAATTCACGTTAACATTTCATGAATTAACTGAATTAACTAAATTATTGAATTCCGATCAATATTCTCGGAGAAAATGAAAATTTTTAGCTAATTTTAAGTTCAATTATCCTATTTTCTTTCCATCGTTGTTAATTAACCCTTTGACTATTAAAGGCGTATATATACGCTTTCACAAGTCTATCAATATATACGAAAGACTTAAATTTTTTACCTTCTGCATTTCTTTTTTAATATTGCATTATATAATACCTAAAATTACCAATTAAAGTTAAATAAATTGAAATAGTTTGAAAAGTTGCTTGAAATAAATCAAAAAATTTATATTTTCATTTATTTGCAATTATTATTTGTTAAAACCGTAAGAATGATATTTTCAATTTCCTGGTACTCTTTTGGTCATTAGTCAGTGGACGATCAGTCGCAGCGACTGACATGTGACAATCATTGACAAATCTCGACAGCCGTTATCAGAAAATTAGTACGAAAATATAGTAGGTACCAACATTCTATTTGAAAAAAGAAAAAAACAAAGTTAACTTTTAAATCTCGGATGTGACTCCACCTAGCAAAAAGAAGCTAATGTCATATAATACTTCCTATTTTTTCATGCAACTTTTATTCCCAAAACTATTCTGCTACTATCATACTTTCAGAGTTATTTAGGTGGCAAGAGTTAGTGAATCATCCTGTATATTGGGTGATATACATCACCAAGAGATCGCGCTGTAATCAAAAAGTTAAAGTCTCGTTGGTTCGTAATATTTTGGCTTTGAAATCTGATAAAAGAAGAAGAAGAAGAAGAAGAAGAAAAAGGAGATGAAAATAAGAAAGAAAAGTAAAAAAATAAAAGAAGGAAAATCTTGATAGTAAAGTCCTAAAGTTAAAATCTCATAAGATAGGTCTACTTAAGGAATCCTGTTTGGCGTGGGTAGAAAATCGAATTCTTGTGAGAATTCAAGGAGCAGCCGGTGCTTTCGTAAAGAGAGAAAAGAAGGGTTTAGATATGGGTGAATAAGAGGTAGGATAGAACGTTGAGAAGGGTGCTTTCGATGGGTTCCAGGGTGGAACTTACTTAATCCTATACCTCTACCTCTACGACGGCTATAATTACTTGACGTAATTTACATGCGGTCCTTAATACACCGTAATTACCTCTCGCATTCGCAATGGCCGCCATTGTCCTCTGACAAACGAGTTATCTTAACAAAGCCACTTATGGCATCAAGCCTATGTACTATCGTGTTTGTTGGAACTTTAACTGACAATGACTTATTCTCTTTCTTCAAAATTTGTCATTTTTCTTTCTCATACTTTCTCCTATTAATTTTATGCTATCAGTATCACTAAAAACATATGTTCGTCGTAATTTTTATTAATATTTTGTTCATATTGAATCATAAATGCATGTATAGTTTTGTTTGTCAATCAAATCGGTCAATATGAAACTCTAATTGCATTTGATAAAAATAATAAATAGATTTTCTTAATTATTTGTATGTGATGAAAAATATGTTATAAATTTCACGTGATAATGCGTAAACATTATCATGGCAATAAAAGTATTTGCGGAACGTTGATGCCTAATGTAGTTGAAGTCGAATAAAATCCACACGATGTTGCCTAAAAAAAAGAAAAAGGTGAGGCAATGTTAAGGTGCAATGGATGATGGCACTCTGCCCACTCGTTCTATTCTCATTCTCTTATTTCTTTTTCTTTTTTTATTTTTTTCATCTCCTTTTTCATTCTCCTCTTGTTCCATTTTTTGCTCTTTCTCCATTCTTTTCTAATCTCCTTGTCTTTCATTCTAATATCTTCCTTTTCTCTTTTTTTTCGTTCTTTGAATTATCGCCTGATTGCAAAAAAAAAAAAATGCTCGTTAAGAGCACGTATGTTCGATTAACAACTAACGAACAAGTATGCCAAAGAGAACAGAATATTAAGCCTAGCTTAATGGCATTGAATGCACTGGATAGATAGATTAAAAAAAAAAAAAAGAAGAAAATTTAACAAAAAAAAAAAAAAAAAAATAAGCCTCGCGATTATACGCGAACTGATAATGCGATACATCGTTTTCATTGGAGCTCTTTGAAGACTTCTATTATCGGAACCGTCATTAAAAGCCTGTTCGCGTATGCGAATGCGCCCTGAATTGGTACGCTTTGCTGCTGCAAGGGAATCAAATTAAAATCCGAATCCGACAAATTGCAAGAAAATCGAGTTTACGCCGGTAGTCGTTCGTCGTTATATAGAAAAATAAAAGAAATAAACGAAATAAACGAGTTATGATAAATATATACTACGTGTTAAAGACTTGTCGTTCATTGATAATTGATTTTTTTTTTTTATTATTTACAAATTTGCTTTCTAAGAGTAGATTATTATTATTATTATTATTATTATTATTTTTCAATAAAAATATTTGCAATGAAAATATGACAGTTTAGTTTTCTAAGGCGAGTTTGTTTTAATTTAAAAAATACAATCTTTTTCTTCGAATTAATTAAATTATTATTTAAGATGAAATATGAAGTAACGAAGTAAAAGGATAACGTAATTATGCAATATTATTATTAATTAACGCAACGCTAATGTCATTTAATAATAATGATATATTTACAAAATGAAATCATATTTTATGATTGTCATCGTCGATATTTTTATTATTAGTATTTTTAAAAGATACACATTATTGAATGTACATTACAATTATTAAAATAATATATATATATAATATATCAATAGAAATTCTTAATTTATAAAGCATTTTTTGTATTATTTATGTATCTTCTAAATAATCATTTGAGAGCAAGCTGGAATTTAATGAATATACGTGACGATATTTATAAGGTGCACAAGGTAGCAAAAGCAGCTTACCATCAGCTACATTCGATCGAGATTCTTAAGCATCAGCGTTACTATTTTCGTAGTCAGAAGATTTCGTGCATTTTGAAAGAGAATTAGAGAGAGAGAGAGAGGGGGAGGGAAGGGAAGGGGGAGAGAAAACTCGTACAAGACTTCTCGACCCTGACTCAAATTCGAACGAGATCTAGATGCCCTCGTACAAGCTCGATCTGGTGCATCTTGAGCTTCGTGTAACGGTTTCCAAAATATCACTACGACTAATGAGATTTTCTCAAATCTGCTGTGATGTCTCTTGGTAAATCTACTAATTCGAAAATGAAGTAGAAAAACAAAAATGAAGAAAAATATATATAAAAAAAAAAAAAAGATAGAAAGATATTCTTAATGAATGTAATTTTGAAGAAGAGATATAAAAAGATATATAGGGTAATTATATTCTCGAGAATTTTCTCCTCCTCGTCGTTATTATCATTTAATTTTGTGAGGAAAATAAGGAACTTAACCATAGCTTCTTTCCTATACTTTTTCAACATGGGCTAAAGTTTTTTTTTTTATCGAAAGATACAGAAAACAAGAACCATGTCTCTTTCTTTTTTACTTTCTTTTTATATTAACTCTCTTCTTCTTCTTCTTCTTCTTCTTCTTCTTCTTCTTTTTCTTCTTTTGCTACTTTTATTTTTTTTTTTTATTGTTTCGTTTCTTTTCTTCTTTTTCTTTTCATTTCTTTTTTCATACGGCTCTCGCTGCTTCGAGAAGATAAAATACCGATTTAACTTTGCGAATCGAAATTTTCTCTTTAAACCTATTTTTCGAGAACGAGACACTTAAATTCATATCGAAGACTTACGAACTCTACATTAGGAAACTTTAAAGGAAACTTTCCAACTATCTTTTTCTTGTTCCAGCATAAATTTACGAGTCATAGGGGAATCAACTACTGAGATTGAAACAATGAAGATCTTCGAAATAATAAATGATCTTTTACATATATATATATATATATCATATAATATGATTAATATCGTTAATAATAACGTTTTTATATTTATTTAATTATTCATATGAAAAATTAAATATTTAGTAATTCGACCGTGAGTTTTATATTTAGATAATTTTAATTATTTACAAAAATCGACCGCTTTTTATTTGATCATGCGTGACATTTATTTCATGAAAAAAAAAAAAAAAAAAAAAACAAAAAAGGAAGATATTTCTTGTTCGACAATATATAATAGTGTCGTCTATAGTTTTTCGATAAATCGCTTTGTTATCGGAACATTCACACTGTCTCGATCGTACGGACCGTACGGAATCGAACGTTACAATGATTTATGATTTCACTGAGTCTACTGAAAAATTTTATACTTTTTTTTTCTTCAAGAATAACTAGAAACGAAGAATTTGTCACGATAACGAACGTAAGGGTAGTAATCTATTTCAATGAAAGGGCAAGTATAAATGATCTCTCTTTTATTTTTATATTTTATAAATTCGAACATTTGAAAATGATAAATTAGAACAAAATGTTTGAAATATGCATGGAATTTGTGAGTGGGTCGTATAAAAATTTCAAACGAAGACAATTTATTGAAACGTCGTCGTACGCTCGTGTATATACGCATCTATGAATCACCGAATAGGTTTTCTTTTTTCAAAGTTACGTCGAGCTCGAAATATCCAGAGTTTACGTTGAATTTGTGTTTTACCGTTGCACGAATGATTAACAGCTAAACTGGAGAACGTTAAACGATTTGTAACAATATTTTACTTCGCGCTCGTTATTTCTTTAAAAGCACAACGATAAAAAGAAAAATGACAGTTTTCTTTATCGTCTTATTCATTCTTTAAAATACCATATGAACATGAAGATCTTTAGCAGTTTATTTGGATATCAAATATAAGACAAATATGAAGCGTTCCTTGGATGTTTGACGATCATTAAAGAGATAAATAGAGATAAGGATAGAGAATTTGCAGCAGAGATGAAAGGCATTATTTTAGTATAAGCTAATTCCAAAGTTTGATTACTAATCACTTGTCACTCGTGTCATGAATAACAAAGTTGCTTGATTAAATTAGTTCCTTTAATTCAGCCATACTTAACTCGTGGTATCCGCTAAACTCAAAACATCCAGTCATGAATTTATCTTTTTTTTTACTAGTCAAACTTGATTGACGTGTATAATTGAACCCCACCACATAATCCTCTTACATTAAGGACCTTTAAACAATACCAAACATCATAAAGATTAGATGAATGTTTAAATACGCCTATTGTTTTCCACTTCCTATGAATTTCGTTCGTCCTCATATTTTGTCTTATCAATTTTTAAAATAATTTTTTTCTCAACCAGCGCAAATGTGAACCCCGCAAAGGCAAAAGATCAAGTACCTTTGCTCTAATTTACATTTTATAAATTCCTACGTTTGCTTTAAACACGATTAGTCTTATAATAAAAGATCAAATAAAAAATAGCAGTCTGATTCTTAGGAATATTTCAACTTTCGGTAAAGTTATTTTCAAAGTATACAACATAAAAGAGTATACGAAGATTCGAAGAAATGTAAGATCAAAGCATCGTTCCTTGACGAGAGAGGGTAAGAGTAAGTTTGTCTTTTGAACACGTTTGTTCCTTTTTTAGCACATTATCGATGTTCCTTCGGTAGCTAGCACGGTACTAAACTGAAATCGAGATAGTCCGCTTGCTCGACTGAACGCAATCGTATAGAAAGCGAATCGTAAAACGATTTTCCTACTATGTTTTTATGTAGATGATACTTCTCCACTCTCGATTGTCTTTAGAAACTTTTAACATTTCAAACAAGTTACGTAATCGAAAATAGGGAACCGGGATAGAATTTTCTTTAATTTCTTATTTAATGCAACTTCTTCGAGAATAATAATATTACTTTTTTTTTTTCTCCAAAGTTTTACTTTCTTTTCTTTCCTTTTCATTTCTTGTTTTTTTCTGTTTTTTTTTGGAGAAAGAGGGGATTATTTTATTTGTTTAGTTCAACTTACCTTCGAGAACTCGTATACATTCCGTATGATTTTGATAATAATTAGGATAATTTGGACTGTAGAATTCTCTTTTAGTTTCATCGCCGATTAAGAATTTTTCGCAATTGTCAGCAGCGTTTCTCATTTTACGACGTCGAAATGTGTCATCCTTCGACGATGATAACATTGGCGTGCTTGTTGTCCTGAAGGATACTTTTGCTGATACTCTTGGACTTTCTGTAGTTAGGACTGTCTGTAGAAATGAAAAAAAGAAAGAAGACAATTTGTTGGTAAATAATTTTGATTTAATATAAAGAGGAATTATGTACTTAGAACTTATAAAATAAGTTTACTTTACATTTGTATTAATCAACTAATTTATTAATTGACTCGATTACTATATTGGTTAGTGCTTTGAACAGTGTCTTTCATAATTAATCAAAAATCGAGAGTCCACCAGTGTGCTTTTACCATTAAATTACGTAAAATCTATCGTATAGATAAACTTGCAATCTACAAATATACAAATGTCAGGTCATTAATTAAACTTCAATGGGAGGAAGCTGTGGGCGATAGGTAGGTATATCGATAGTGTTAAATTATAGATATTGTCATGAGTTTGCCTTATTGCTAATAGATACGGCTCGAAATTGTCAAGCCTCAGGTGTATCAGGATATACAATGTTATGTATATATATATGCATATATACTATATAATATCTATTGTATATTGTCAAGTGATTGGTTTAATCGCAGATGTTAGAGTTTTCTCGAGATCTTTAAAATTAACATTTTACTTTTTTGAAATATTTTCAACATCGTACAAGAATCTTACACAACCACGATTAAATTTAGAAAGAGTCGTGTCTAGTTTTCTTTTCTTCAATACTATTTTTTCATTTTTTGATCTAGTTGAGAAACAATAAAGAATAGCCTACGGCACACGTGTAGCTAAACTACTTCAATAGTTTACATATATGTAGTTTTATTTACACAAATATAAGTCATTCGATAAGGGTTTCTAGATTTACGAGTATAGTACACTCGATATCGACTTTCAAGAACTTCTTCAACTATTTGATTTTTCAATAGCATTTGAACGTTTTATGGAAATGGTAAAATTTTCTTTGCGAACTCTCGACTCGAATGAATTGAAACTTTACCATTTATTCTCTCATCGATCATTAATTCTTATTTTCGTCCTTTGTATAATTAATTAAACGAGAAGACTATTAATATTTATATTGCAAAATTTATTTCAACCTCGAATGTCATAATATTATAATAAATTAGTTAAAAGAAATGATATTATTTATAAAATACGATTGTGCACGATATTCTCGAAAATATTAAAACAATTTTTCAATATCATTTATTATTATCTAACAATTAATTCAACAGATGTATACAAATATCTTCATATTCAAATAAAAAACTATTATCTTTTAATAAATATTTAATAAATCAATTAACCTCGCCGTTTCTCTCATACATTTAATATTAATTTATTACGTTGCATTAAAATGTAAAAAGTTTACTTACATTAATCATCGTAGAATTGACTGAAACATTTTTCGAAACGTTTGACGTTCCTTCCGTTGACATTGTGGAAATGTTGAAATTTTTGGATGGTTCGGTAAAAGTAGAATGCTCAAGATGATTTCTAAAGAACGTAAACGAGCTCGACTCGTTCGAAAGATAATTTCGGATAGTCGTTTGTGTCTTTTCCGAATTTTCCTTCTGCATCATCCTCGAGGATCCATGAACCAATCCAAATGTTCGAAAATTATCGACGTTGCTCCAGGGTGTCGTTTGAAAAATCCTTTGAAGAGTCCTTTCGGATGACGATGAGAACGATGTCGAAAACGAAGACATCGGTGAAGATGATGGCAAGACGGAACGTGACGATTTACTTGTAATCCTTTGTACGTTAACGTAAAAAATGGAATCCTTTTTATCCTGCATCGACTCTGCGGATGCTCCAGCAACTGAAATATTTTAAAAGGAATTTTGTAAAAATTGGTTTTACGCTTTATTATTCATAGTTAGTTAAATAAGACTTGGATTAAAAACTACTAATGTAAAAAACATTAGTAATAATTTTTGGTCTGTTATTCGATTATGAAAATGAGACAATTCAATTCTGTACATGTAAAAATGTTCGATTTATCTTTTTTTTTTTTCTTTATGCCTCTCTCTTTTTTCTTTATTATATTATTCACTCTATCGTTAGACTAGATTTTTTGGTCTTTTTTTTTTTCAATAGTTTTCTATTCGCAGTGTTTCATAGTAACGCACATATTGTAAATCTAGTTTTGCATGTGGCCGACGTACAAGCGAATTGAATTGCAGCCGATTTTCAGGGAAATTTGCTCGTACGTGGGAAGCGCATGGGTAACCTCGCGTGTGTGTGTGTGTGTGTGTTTATGTTAGAAAACTTTTTTTCCGATAATGAGAATTCTACTTGATTTATTTATTTTTTCTTATTTCGAAAGATTTCAATTTTATCGTGAAAAATTTGTAAATGTATGACTTATAAGTTTTCTTAATTTTCGTTTTTAAAAAACTTTGCAGTTGCTATTTTATTTCGAGCAAAAAGTTTCACACCAACGAACGAACAGCTTGTAGACGAGAGATAATTTTTCAAAAAGTTATCTACCATATGCGTGTTCAAAATCGACATCGCGTTCGATACGAACTTTCACGTCTCTTTCGCTACCGCTTTGGGGATACACAGAGTATAATAAAAAAAAAAAAAAAAAAAAAAAAAAAAAAAAAAAAAAAATAGGAAAAACAAAACAATTCTCTACTGTAGAACCGATGAAAGTTTTGTCAGTACATTTGTCTCCCCATTGTTGGTTTTGCTTGGGGTGATAAAAGTTACTGGTGGAAAAATACTTTTCGTGTTAAACGAAACATGAAGAAGGAAAGAGAGAGAGAGAGAGAGAGAAAGAGAGAAAGAAAGAGAAACAATAAGAACTGTATTGGTCATTGAAAATATGATTTGTTGTACCGTTTATTAATTCTTAATTATCAAATTCAATACCATTCTATTAAATAACTTGAGCAAAGATGAAAGTCGTTTTGATCTTTTCGATATGATTTTCATTTTCTATTTGTATTTCGATTAATTCAAATATTTTTTTTTTATTATTTCGTCAATATTATTTTATAAAGCATACATATATCGAGCTAGTATTCATTGAATATTTTGTATAGGTACTCGTGAAATATTACCTGTGAAAACATATGAATACGCACGTACACGACCAACTGTTAAAACTTTATTCGCATGCAACTAGTCAAATTTTAATGCACTTTTTCGTTAATTGAGTTTTATCGATAACCAATTTTTCGTTTTTTTTTTTCTTTTTTTTTGGTTACGTTTGTTAAATTTTTTCTATCGAGACATGACAATTCTATTCGTCTATTACTCTTTAACTAAAGGAGTTATAAAACGTCAAGATATATTAATCTTTCATAATGAAACTTTTTTGTTTTAATATTACGAACAATCATTTTCGAATGTCAAGGTTTATTTTTTGTCATATAAAAAATATTGCATACATTCCTGGTAGTAATTAGCAAAAGCAGTTTCATACTTATACAGGAAACTATTCAAACTTTTCGTCATAAATCCTCGTCACGTAACTTCAAAGTCTATTACGAAAGTTTGATCGTACTTATTCGACAGCTTTCATTTTCGTAATAAACATTATTCTTTAAGCAAATATTTTATTTAGAAATAAACATGATATATACATATATATGTCTTTGATTTTATCGAGAAAAAAAGAAATAATTTTTTTATTTATTTTGTAAAATATAATTATTAAGAAATTAATTATAAAAATATATATGTGTACCTATATAGAATAAGAACAAAAAAAAAATCAAATCGCATTTCTCATTTCTAACGAAACACGTATAAAGAATCAAAAAAAAAAAAAAAAAAAAAACGTATAGAGAACAAAAACAGTAATGAGGTTCTATTTTTTATTTTTTGAAACTTTATTTAATTTTTGGAGGCGACGATTCATCGTTTAAGTCTATCAAAAGATTACTTTCTTCAATTTCGCTTCGAGTAGTCTTTGATGTCAAGGATCTTTTTAAGAGTCAAATGAAACGTGAAGAGAAAAAGAAAAAGACTTAGAAGATGAAGTAAAAGTAGAAGGAAGGGAGTTAAGAACATTGGTAAAGACGAGAGGAAAGACTCGTCTCGAACTTTTGAATTGGAGCCTTATGAAAGTTTCCTCTTCAATTTTAGCTTATGCTCCTTTCGTGTTCTGTACGTGAACCACTTTTAGCTGGGTGTTCACTCGGGGAAAGAAAGAAGGAAAGACAAAAATTCAAGAAGAAAAACTATCGAAAGCAAACTTTTCGGGATCATAATTTCTTTAGACAATTGAACATATTTTTAATTATGAATGGAGGTAATATCGAATAATCGTGTTGTCGAATTATTCAAAAGTAATTATTTGACATTTTTTTTTTTTTTTTTTTTTACATGAAAATACAATGATATTGTTGTAAGGAAAATATGGAATTAACATTTTGATTTTAATTTTTAAATAATAATTAATGAATCAAATTGCATAGAAAAATTGTTAGATTTCTTGTACTTCTTATATTGATTTTCTTGCGAAAGAAGTTTGTGATGGAATGATTCGTGTAGCACAGTCATGATTCTAAATTCGGTGCATTATTTTGCTGATTGTGGATAAGAAAAAGAAGAAATAGATATTCTCGAGAACTCAGATAGTAAATGGCTATTTCACTTGAGATGCAAGTCATGTTTAGATAGCTAGTTTCCAAGGCCACTAACGATACCAAAGATTTACATTCGTATTCTAGAAACAAATCAAATCTCGGTCTGGCTAGACATTTGAATTTCACTTGCATAAGTTATTACCTTGTCTTGTATTTCTCTCATTCTCTTTCTCTCTCTCTCTCTCTCGCTATTACTTTTTTCTTGTTCGTTAGTAACATTAATAATATTACTTCTTTGATCACAATCCTTTCATCCTTTCGGTATATTCGAAAAAAAAATTCTTTTATTCTTTAACCCATTTGCAAAAATATGTTTCTTTCATATAAAGTGAAACCTCTAGGAAAATGACTCCTACTGAACATTTCACTTTACTTGATCTTGTAATTTCTTTTATAAAGTATATTCTTTTATTTGTTTATATCATTGAAGTTTTCATTTAAACTTCTGTTATTTATTTATATAATTTTTAATTTTGAAAAAACATAACTGCCACAAATGTTTTACGTGACATGCGTCAAAATTGGTTATACATTTTGCAAAAAGAAAAAAAAAGAAAATAACTCACAAAATACGTTTTCGATCCATTGAAACTAATTGATCGAATGCTTTAAATTACACACCTATTTGTTTCATTGAAAAGGTATAGAACAAATCGTGTCACGCCGTAGGCCATTTCGCATCTATCATTCTCATGTTGGCCGTACCAACACGTCCATTCATTGCTATGGCTTTTACCCATCTGTCAATCTAACGTAATTCCATTTTCTCTTAACGCAATTTTTTTTTCTTTCTTTCTTTTATTTCAATTATTTCTTTATTTTCTTCGCACGTAGTTGCACTTTCATTGAGGTATCGAGAGAACAATTCGAGAATCGATCGATAGTAATTGCAGAGTTACCAAGTTACAAAACTAGAGAATATTTTTCGTTGGAGAAACAAAAATTATCTTTCTATTTATCTTAATGAAAAATGATAACAAAGAAAATGAAAGACAGACATAATTGGTTCTATTTAATTTTAATCAAAATTCTTTCTTTTCTTTTTTTTTTTTTTTTTTCAACGTTTTTTCTAAAGTATTATAAAAACTTCCATACGAAAAATACGAAGTAATGTAAATTTTTACGTTTAATCTTTCCCATAGACATTACTACACTCATTACCATAATTATAATTATTTTTACTATTTTATTATATTACAATATCACCAACATCATTATTCTAATAACATATAAGCTTGTTTGTGATTGTGCGTATAATTAGGACAAGCTTTCAGCGATTAATCTTAATTTCATAACTATCATACCTTTTTTCTGCTATAAATTAATTTCTTTAAACTTATCCTAATTATACATATTAAATTAAACTAAGAACATTATAAGTTAAATCTATCAATATTAAGTGAAATGATTATTAATGTTCAATGACTCAACACAGCCTAACATTCATGTCAAACTTTTTATTCAACAGAGAACAAATGTTTCAAGATTCAACAAATTCATTTCACAACTTCATTATTTCAATTAATTCATTCGAAACATTCGTAAAACGAGAAACTTACAATAACGTCGGGGAAAAAAGAAATAAGTGACTATACCCAGCTGTGTCTTCTTGTCGTAGGTCGTTGAGTTGAAAGATTTTTTGTCTTGACAATTTTTCAAATAAGAAATATATAGAACGTTTTTAAATGAAAAGGTAAAAAAGATGAAATAAAAGAAAAGACTAGAAAAACTGTTGTTCAAAGTTTTTACATTGTAAGAAAAGAGATAGCAAGATCATAGGCGTTGAGTTATATTTTACAACATTATGAAATTAATCAGTTGAATGTAGGTAAGTAAATGCGTTTAAAAATAATACGACTAATTTTGTTAACAGGGAACGAATTAAAAAAAAAAAAAAAAAAGAAATTATAAAAATACAAACAATTGTAGTACATTAAATAATGAAATGTTCATTATTTGAAGGTTAAAATAAAAACATAATTTTTATCTAGGTTTAATCACTTAACGTAATCTGAGTTATTGTTCGTCAGATAAATTTGTAATGGGAACAACTGAGTAAGCAAATCATGGATTATAAAAGTCATATGGTTATTCGACGTTTTAGAACACTTGTGAAAATGATTTCTTTTCCCTTTATAAGATTGAAGAAAATATAATTCCAGCATCGAAAACAAAATAATAAAATAAATTGTAGTTTTGTGGTCAGTCCAGTTTTTGGATGCTATTTGTTCGACAGGCTGTTGCAGTCAGGTCGTTGATAGAAGTTTGCCAAAATGCGAAAGAGTAACCTGCTCACGTCAAGAGAAACACCGATGATGAATCGGAAAACTTTCTTAGCGGATAACCTACAGAATATTGAGGTGCCTGTCCACATACATATTGACATAATCTCTAACTTTAGGAAACTGACGCGTATATAGTCGTATTCGATGAACAAATGTAGAAATTCTCGAACAAGAAAGACCATTTTTCTTCAACTTTTTACTGAAAGATTATTGATAACAATTTTTTTGTTATTAATCAACGCCTTTGAATCATAACACTGATCGGTAATTAGTCTATTTTTAATTTAATAATTTTTATAAATATTAGAAAACAAAATTCGTTAATTATGGCCGCAATGATTATTTTAAATTTAGACTAATATATTCACACATTTTCTTTATTATAATAATAATTCTAATTTGTCTATTTTTAATCTAACATTGAGTGTAATTTAATATTAACCCCAATATACACAAAAAGCGTAAATATACGCCCTCTGTATTTTTTTACACCTTTATATATATATTGCTGTTTTACCAATTAATTTAACATAGAATTTATTGTGATATGTAACATAGCAACTAAATATTGGCAATTATTTCAATGTCGTTTAGTTAATTGCTTTTATATTTGAAATTCGTCGTCTATTTTAATTTTATTATCTTTATTCGTTCATTATCGTTTTATTATTTTTATAATTAGGTTAAAATTATTAAAATATCCTGTTGTTAAAGTTATTATACTCTGTGTTACATTATAAATGTTGTATTTTTTCTTTTATATTTAAATTACCGATTATTGTTAAAGGAATGCACAAAACAAATAAAGTAAATTAAAATTGTTTAAAAAATTACTTTAAAAAAATTCATATTTTTATTTTATTTGCCATTATTATCTGTTTTGGTCAGTAGTCAATGGAAAAACAGTCGCAGCGACTGACATGCGAAAATTGCACCTGTCGTTCATATTAATGGATTCGTTCGCAGTCAAAGGGTTAATTATTGATTATTTACTCATATTTTTTTTCGATTGAAAAATATAATAATAAGAATGTAATAATATTTGACTACTGTTTAAGTAGAAATAAATCAAATAATAAAAATTGTAAATATAGCAAATAAAAGATAAGTAAACGTAAAAAAAATGTATAAATAAATTGACTAATATCAATATAAGAAATATCTGATCATTTAACGTTTCAAATACGTCGAACAGTTTATGATATTCTCTCATGTGGAAAAAGATCTTCCAAAAGTAAAGCAATATTTGGCGTATCTCCATATCACGATTATTTGTTTGCGAACCTTGCTTTTTCTGATCGTTGTAGCAAACTTTTGAATCTTACGAGTCGAGTTTTCTTATAACTCTTTCCATGCTAAAACACATACATAATACTTGCCTTTTCTCTTTCAAAAATTTCAACTATGATATAATATTAATCGTTTGAATCTCGAAGACTTTGTAAAAACACGGTCGAAAAGGTTCGAACAGTGTAAAAAGTTTTTAATCGTCTTAATCGAATGCGAAAAATTCCAAGACTTGTTCAACGCTACTTTGACAGTCAGTGACAACTTCGTTATTTGTCATAGCGTTTCAAATGTATTGGATTTTTTCAATTCAAATTCTGAAGAGCATGATCACACTGCTTGGAACTCAAATGGGTCAAATAATAGCTATTGTTTCCTGTATCAACACAATTTCTACTTAAAACTTTTTACATTATTTATGGTATTGTGTGGTTGGTTGAATCTAATATTTATTTTTTGTCGTAGCGTTGTTTTATGCGACAATTTCGAAACACATTGCGACTATTGTTAGAAAATAAATTAAACAAGAAAAATTGTTGAATAATATACAATTGTAAATGCATATACATATATGCATCCTTTTTTAATTTATCCGTGCAAATAATATGATACAATTGTGAGAAAAAGTGAAACAGTTTAAAAAAAAAAATATATTAATATATTATAAAAACAATGTTTTCGTTTGTTATTAAATAATAATGAAGTAAGTAATAATTATTATCATTTAATATCACTTTCTTGTATACAATAATTTTAAATATACAAACACGCATAAGGGCCCGATTATCAGTCGATAAAGAAATATCTGTCAAAGTTGTCAATAGAATGTTTGAAGACGTTTCAAATCTTTACCCGATTTGACAAGCATCAAACTGGAAAATAACTTTCACGTAGGTTGAACAATAGGTCTTGGAGAAAGAAAAAAGATAACAAAAAAAAAGGAATAAAAAAAATGGTATAAAGGACATAAAAAAAAAAAAAAAAAAGAAAAGAAATTTATCTCGATGGAAATATCCAGTTGTATACGTCGAATCCTCCTCGTCGTCGTTAGAACGACGACAGGGAAAATTTTTCTTACTTTGTATTCGTCATTGGTATATAGAAAGTATATATATAAATGCGCATGCGCGTATATAACGCATACAATGTTCCAACATATTCTCGCGTGTGAGCATTCATCCCGTATGCTCTCGCACGCGGCCTTAGATCCCATTGGTACGCATGAGAAATCCACGGAGAATTCCATTTTCTGTACTGCTCTGGAACCGAGTACCCTTCAGAATTGTCATCGTAAAAAGCAAAAAAGAGAACAAGAGAGATAGGGAAAGAAAAAGATCAGACAATACAGGGCGTATTTCGAGCACACTCTTGATTGAGATCAAACAATGGATATCTGAGTATAAAAAAGGATCCCCCTCTGGAGTTCATCTCTTACTTTCATGAAATTTTCATATTAACGAAAGGCTTTGTTCTATGCCTTTCTTTGATTCTTATCATTTATTTTTGTATTAAAATTTAATTATGATATGCGTAATTACTTTAAAGCATATAATTAGACGCGAATTATTACTCCTTTTCTATTTTGTTGTTTGTTGTTTTTCTTGGTAAATTATAAATAAATTTATGTTTACGTTAAATTAATAAATATATATTAAATTAAGACATTACGAATTACAAATAAATAAAAATGAATTAAACAAAATTTTTCATTAGCTATTTAAGTAAATAATTATATGGTAGAACAAAATGTACGGCTCAATTAAGACGACAAATATGAACATATTCATGCAATGTTTTTATTTAATTATTGTAAATATAATTATTTGTATGAAAAAGAAATTATTTAAATTAAAAAAATTCAATCATGCAACAGATAGAGAATAAATGTTTTCAAAATAAATATATATTTCGAAGAATAGATTCAAAAATTACATGATTTATATATGTTTAGGAAAATTATACGAACGAATAAACAATATTTAATACAATTTCTTTTCATTCGAATTTTAACAGTAACAATTTATGAATGAGAAGTATACAAGTTTGATACGAAATACAGTTTGAGTTTCGAGAGACAATAAATCGGTCCGATATTACGCTTTGGTATTCATGTTCTTCTAGGTTGAATCATGAACTAAGTGTAACGATAAACATGGATAAAAGAATATTTCAATTTATGAGAATTTTATTTAATGAAATTAGATCTCATGTTTGGTGAAATTTTTCTACCAACATGAATTTAAAAGAGTGCATTTTTGACATTAGAAGCAACATTATAGTCTCCATTTTGAGAGTTTCTTAACTCTCAAACATTTTTTAACTTAAAAAAAAAAAATAGATCAAACGAAACACAAAATACTACGATTATTAATCCTTAATGCTTGAATTGTGTATTACTATTTTTGATATATGTTTTGGATTGGTATAAAAAAGAAGTTTTACAATTATAATACAGTTCATTAATAATAATAATAAAAAAATAATAATTATAATATAATAACATATACCCATGTAATAATACTTTTTTTGATAAATCAATTTATCTTCTCCATAAAAATATGTAATAGAAAAGGCCAAGAAAATTAATTAATTTCACGTATTATGTCAATGACAAAATATCATAATATGAGAGAAGTTTCAATGGCAGGATCTCTTCTTTTTTTTATTCCTACTCATACATTTTCCTTTAATAATCGAACAATCGAGGAGGAGGAGGAGGAGGAGGAGGAGGAGGGGGCGGGGTGGTTAAAGTAAGTAAACGTACCTAAACAGAAAAAGATCAAACGACTTGTTGGCGAAAAAAATGATATATGCGTTCTACGGGTGGCGTGCATAGAAAAGCGCTCGGTTAACGTTCGGTTGCACGCTCCCACATACAAATAGAAAAAAAAAAAGAGAGAAAAGAAAAAAGGAAACCGAAAAAACCCTAGGAAAGGTCTGATTTCTTATCGATGCGGAAAAAAAAAAACGATCAAATGGGGGACAATTTATAGCAAGGCAACTTTGCTAGCGAAGCTGGTGTGTCTTGCTAAAGGCTTTTCGTCTCTCCTGTCATAAATCTCGACAGAACATCATTACTCACGCTTCAGGTCAATGGCAAACCTTTCCTTTTCTTCAATTTCCTCTTCCTTTTTCCTCAAACAGAAACTCGGAGAGAAGGTTGTTCCTCGAACGGTTAAGTAACTTCCCCTCTCCTTGTCCTCCCTGAATCGCAAAGTTCACTTTTCATTAACTTCCTTTAGTAGATTTAGCATAGAAATCTTTGAGGAAAATTAATGTTTTATTATTGAAAATGAAAATTAGCAGATACTTAATGAAAACGCGATACTGAAAATCTCATTAAATCGAGAACTTTATTTTTGGTGTTAAAATTAGATCTATCGTCTCACGTAAATGAAGATTTCTTCGTTCTTGATTTTCATTTGCTTATAATAATAATCTAAATACTTTTCCTGCAGTTAATATAATCTAAATGAATAAGAATATTTTTGATATTAGCCAAGGATTACAAATTTTTTATTATGAATAATTTGTAAATATTAGAATCATTTTTACAGCAAATAATGTTTAACGAGAATTATAAAAGTAAATATATATATATATATAGATTTTGTTTGTCGGAAATAAGATTCTCGATTATAATTCATTCTTGAAGTAATTTCTGAACAAACCGGATGCGTCTTAATTACGACTCCCGTTATCCTCTTTATCTGGAGAAAATTTATTGGACACGATCGGGTAATTTTTTCCTTAAGTAACTTTTCCCTGGATTCTCTTTGACCCAATTCAAGCTGCTGCTATTTTAAAAATGATTTGACAAAGATACATGTTACCTTTTATCTCAAAAAGATATTATATCAAATCTTTAAATAAACCATGAAACTCTGTATGTTTATAATATACATCGAAATTACAAAATGAATATACATCAAACAGACAGACAGACTGACAAAATAAAATATAATTTTCAATTGAATTAAAAAACAAATCAAATTCTTTACGGAATTTCTACTTTGTTCTTTGCAATGCGAAAGTATTTACAATAGTAAGGGATTACATTTACAAAAGTAGAAAGAGAATACGGAAAGAGAAAATATTTCTTTCTTAAGCCAGTTCGGTTATGCTCGGGTGAGAATTTGTCCAAGTTTGTACTTCGATCCCTTTTCCCTTCTCCTTTCAAATTTCCAACAGTAAAGTCAGAGTTTCAACGGAAATCGGTAACAACTTCGTAGACCGTAGGCAAAGAGGGAGGACATTTCCGTGAGGATTCCCGGGCTCAAAGCCAGTATCCGTTGAAAGAGAAAGAGAGAGATAGGGAGAGAGAGAGAGAGAGAGAGAGAGAGAGAGAGAAAGAGAGAATACATAACATTAGATCTCTTCCGGTCTAACATCGATGGTGCTGCTGTTACCTAGCTGTTGGTTTATTCCTAGTAGTAACATTCTTACTCTTAACAAACTACTACAAATACTCGCCGAAACATTGTAGTAGAATCGATCTGTTTTACTTGGCTACTCTCGAAGTCATGGAACCCTTACCATGGAGACACCCCTTGTCCCCATTCCCACCTTATTCATAATCACGAAATATGTGCTAATCATATTTTACTTTCTATCTACGAAGACAATAGAAATTAAAGGGGGATTCTTTTTACCATACCTTTTTTTTTGTTTGATTATAAAACCGTCTCGGGAAATTGTATAGTTCGAATAAACTTTCTTTTTAATTACAATTTACATAAAATCGATTCGACGTTAATTTCGTTTTACTCGTGATAAATGTTTCTTCGATTGAACGTCTTATTGAGAATCTAATATAAATCTGAAGAAATTTTTAAAAAATCAATTAATTCCATTGGATTTTTGTTCATTTTCTTTTCAAATTATGTTAGTTGTTCTTCTAACAAAAAAAAGAAATAATGTAAAAAAAAAACATTATTGTGAAGATAAGAGTGAATAGGAAAGTAGTGTTAAGTCAACGAATTATCTTATACCACCATTTGTTAAAATCTTATCGAACTAACAGAGATAATCATAACTCTTTGTTAATAAACAAATAATATTGCGATTATAAATTGAGATATAAACTATTCTATCTTTCAAGTAGGATGAAACTGCACATAGTGTGCTAAATTTGATTAAAATCGGTTCAGTAGTTTAGGAATTCATTGCGGACAAACAACGTGACACGTAATTTATATAAATTAAGATTATATTATTATATTGTATTTGTTATATTATTATTTAATAATCATAATTATATATTTTGATTTAAAAATAGTTGCTCTGATATAAAAATAATAAATTAAGTGTTTAAATTATTAAAAAATTATTATATATTCAATCTATTACATCGTAACCTCCGATCATTCGGATATAATAAGTTGTTCTTTTCATAAGGTGTTAATGTTGAACGTTCGATGAATCGAAGTATTTTCCTTCCGAATTGAAAACTTTTCATTACCAAATTTCTTTTTCTTGTTTTTATCTTTTATGAACTGATTAAGAAACCCGAAAAGTTTTTGAACACAGAGTAAAATGAAAGTCGTCAAAAAGTTTGAAACAAGGTTGGTCTTTTTAAGTTAGTATCAAAAGGTGGTGGGGTGAAAAAAGTTCTCTCAAAAGTTACTCTCGCTTAGAGTTTTTTTTTTTTTTTTTTTTTTTTTTTAGAAAGGGACGATCGCTTTAAAGCAAAGACTATTCATCGATCGCAAAACTTTTTCAAGAGTTTTAAGAATACCTTGCCACGCGTTTGACTTTCTCTCGAATAAAAACCTCGCGATGAAAATCATCGTAATCTTTGTCGGTTGGGGAATTGGGGTGGAAAACAAAAAGAAAAAAGAAAAAAAAAGAAAATAAGGAAAAAGAAAAAGATAGACAGACAACAAACAGGCATACAACAAGAGGGAAAGGCAACCAGGCGGACATAAAAAAAAAAAAAAAAGATAGAAAGAAGACCAAAAAACACCGAGAAGGCAAATGGAGACAAACAAAAAGAGTCATAGAAAGACGGATAGAAAAATAGACAATAAGATATTCTACGTAGTCGTACCTAAGAAGAATAAAAACAAAGAAAGAAAGAAAGAAAGAAAGAAAGAAACAGACAGATAAACAAGATAAAAGAAGAGATTAGACAAAATCATCGAGCAAAACATATTTATTTGCTTTTGCTTTTTTTTTTTTTTTTTTTTTTTTTACATTTTGATCCTGCACCGTAGTAATATCCAAAGAAAAACACAGGATAAAAAAAAAAGATAGATTGAAATGATATAATCCATCAGAGATACACTTCCTTTTTTTTTCTTTCCTTCGTTCAGGAAACACAAGTTTGGAAATTTTAATTTTCTCATTATCTTCTTTCTGTCATCGACAGATAGTTTATAAAATTTTGATAAAATCATTCACAGCTGATCGTTTATTTATTATTCCATGTAGAATCGAATAACGTTTGTTTAAGATGTGTGTGTGATAAAAAGTAGTAACAAATAAATTAACTTTTACTTTTAATCCTGAACAATGATTCCAACAACGTGCGGTAATTTAACACGCATTGTGGTTCCAAGTCGGATAAATAGCTTACATAGAGATAATTAAATGCAGATTGAAAAGCAACGAATAGAGTATACTCGTATGCACGTGTTCTCATTGGTAAGAGTACAACGTATACATAACATACATATACATGCATAGAAGGTAATAGGTAAAATCTAGCGTGTCTGATTTACAATTTCGTTAACGTTGATTTGAACATACCTCTTTGAAATATTTTTGAATAAAAAATCTAAAAAAATCAGAGGTAAAAAAGCACTAATGTTCTACGTGTTATAAGACGATAGAAATGGAATCCAAGTATTAATATACAGTTCCCAGGAATATTATTTATTATTAAATAGAATCACAATAGGATTACGATCGTAAGGGGATTTATGATACCACTTAACAAGCGGTTGCCTGGTAGGTATTGTGATTTATGAAAATTTAACCAGCTTGCCCAAATGGAAATGCGATTCAGCTAGAAACGCGCTAAAGCTTGGTCGGAATTAATTAGTATCATATTTGAGAAACTTGGGGGAGGAAAAAAAGGGAGAATGTTTTTACATAGATAATGAAATTAAAACGATTCGTTAAACGCATAATAGAAATGTAATTATACGATAAAAAGACAATTTACTATTAAATTTGATTAAGGATTGATGAACAAAAAAAACAAAATATTAAACTATTACGATTTATGCGAAATGAAATGATAAATACAAATTATTATAAATTGTTTTTTTTTTTTTTTTTTTTTTATTATTTACCCAATTTTAATCTGTCATGGTCATTAGATGAAGGATTTAACGGAGAGTAAGCTGCAAGATCTGTACTGATTTTGGAACATTGATCGCTAGCCCGTTTGTCGTTGTTTGCACGCCATGAAAATTATGCTAATGTTAACGTGGCCCACTGTGGCCGTGTTTTCCAGTCTGATAGCAAACATTTAACAAGAGAGAAATAGAGTGTGTGTGTGTGTGCATGTGCGTGTGTGTATATGTGTGCGAGAGAGAGAGTCCTCGTTTTGTGAGCGTGCCAAACGTGCTAATGCGTGGCCAAAACAGCAAACGCAAGTACGATCATTAGACGCGTTTATTTACTTTTTTTTTATCAGATCATCCTATATATATTATATATATATATACATATCTTTTTGGATATTATTACATATATCTAGTCGTAATTTTGCGTCCAATTGAGGACGGTCAATAGATAATTCCAATGATTAAAATACATGTTTTATACTAACGATGATATTTTAAATAATTGATGATAATATAATAAGAAATTTTTTATCGTAAATAATTTGCATATTTACGCGTATAAGAATATTTATTAGCAAACATAAAATACACGATACTCTTATAACGTATTCAAAATAAACTAATATAAATAGGTTATATAAAATTCAACTTGGATTTATAATAAATAATAAAAAAATCTGCTTAACTTTTAAAGTCATAGAGGAGGAGTATACTTAAACATTATTGTTTACTACCGATATAATTATTCTTTTCTATTGGGCTCAATATTTTATAGTATTGATCTCAATAAATATACGACCGTAGATAACCAACATAAATATAAATTTATTTAATCGTTTGCATATGTAAATCGATAAGATTAATCCGATTTAATTGAGTGAGATATCACGTAGACATTTACGATCATTATTTTTATCTTTTTTTTTTTGTTTCACAATAAAAAAGTTAGGAAAAGTTTATATTGTAAAGTTTGGAATAAAGAAGTAAGTATCGAAAGGAAAGTGGTCAATGGAAATATAATATTTATAAGAGAAGTCTAGAAAGTTGATTATCCTTTCGAAGAAAATTATTGACAGTTCGTAAAGATATTGCTTCGTAATATTATCGGTAATCGAGATATAAATCGATTTTTAGTAGTTTCACTCGACAAAAGTTCACTTTAAATACGTTGGTATATATGTAAGTATACTTATTTACTACGTGCGTATACATTTATATAATAGATAAGAGTATCTATTATATAAATGTATACACACGAGTTGATATTTTAAGGGAAGATGTACAATTTACAATATTATACTTTTTAATGTTTACTTTTGCATAGAAGAGAACATGCATACTTACGTGCATAGGTAGATGCATCGATAACTCGTAAAATGGAGTCCTCGTGCTTACGCGACCGATTATGCGGGAGCTAAGGGCGAAAGAAGAAGTTGCGCATCTATCTTAAAAGAAGAAGGGATTACCAAGGGCTTACCGGCCATTATACTTACGACCGTTTTTATCCGTGAAAACTTTATCGAGCTTTCACGCTCTTCTTACCAAGTGGCATGAAAATCGTTCTCTATTCTAACCAACGGGTTTTCGATCGATTTTTTTTCAAATAAAAGAAAAGATACTTAAAAGGGAAAAGAAGGGAAGAAGGCAAGCCGAACGTTTTTACGATTTTTCTTTTTCTTTTTCTTTTACCCCCGCTAAAATTAGACCGTGCTGAGATAGGCAAAGCTCAACACTTTGTTCTTGTTCTTTTCTCTTCTTTTTTTTCTTTCCTTCGTCTTATTTTTCTTCTTCTTCATCATCATCTTCTCTTTCTTACTAAAGAGCAGTCAACGATGAAACGAGACTCACTGTAAGATCTCATTTTCTACGTGGACGAATATCGAGACATTGATATCCGTGAATATTCGTGTAACGAAAGAATTTGTCAGAGAAAAAGAAAAGAAAATATTTAATTTTTTCTCGCAAACTTAAATGACTTTTTGATTACTCATGCGAGAAAAGTACTATCTTTTCGGTCGCTATTTGGGGTCGGAAAGACGCTGTTTTTACATACTTTACAATGACAACACGCTTTTTGAGTAAAATAAATGTCAATTTGAGTGCGAAAAGTTTACTTGTCGCAACCAAATTTTACTTACCGCACGAAAATTGACGATAATAAAGAACACAATGAAAATGTTAATATTGTAGATGATAAGATTAATATGTAGTTCTTTTATTTATTTTATTTCTTGTTTAAAAAGGCTATCTTAGACGATAAGATTAAATCTTTAGTTCTTTATTTATTTTATTTCCTATTTGAATACGCTATCGATCTTGGTGAAAGGAAACTCCACTCAAAAATTGGGGGGAGGTGGGGGGGGGGTTTGAAACGATATTGAAAATAAAAAAAAAATTCTATTTATCATATAATAATAAATTATTTCTTCTTTCGCAATTAAATTTGTATCAATAATAATCGTATAAATAGATTTCCGTGTAATAAGTAATTTAACAAAAGTTTTGCGTTTAAAAGCAAATATTAATTATTGAAAATTTACAATTGGTAAAATGTACGAAAAAAAAAATACTCCTGTGAGATAATTCATTGTATAGATTTATTGTTAAGTAAATAATAAAATTAATTTAATTATCTCTCTCTCTCTCTCTCTCTATTTCTATTTATTCTGACGTGAAATTAATTTTATCTATTGATTTTTGTCGATTCAATTTTATTCATCGTCTACGTTATCCAACTAGCTAGCTAGCTAGCTAGCTATAGTTACGAAAAAAAGGAATGACTTTACAAACTATTCAATTTGCTTTTGGTGTTGTAAATAAGATCCGCGGCGCCGGCTCGTAACCGTTATTCTCTCGTTCTCTCTTCGCGGTACGTTCTCCGATAAATCATCGAAGCTCTCAGTATTACGAAGCTTGCTTGCGTTCATGCTAGGCAAGTTGCACGTGTGCTGTTATACCGCATCTCTTGGGTGGTTCCATGGCATTAATTTTCAGCTGGCATCGTTAAATCTGGATTTAGGCTTGGAGGTTCGATGTTGCACACCTGAGTGATACCACCTGCTTTAATAGTCCCCTCTGTGGCTAATATCTTTTCAAAAAAAAAAAAAAAGAATATTTTTTTATTATAACATGGATACGTAGTAGATATCTGAAAACGTATTCAGATCGATCAATTCAAAATTCGTTCTGTCCATATATTTATTCTTCTACAGTATGTGTGTTTTAAATATAATCCCTATTAGTCGAAATGTAACATTTCTTCTTTTTTTTTTTTTTTTTATCTCCAAATTCTTCTGCAATTTGTCCAAGGTGGACATTTGGTAGATTCATTTAGCAATGAGTGTAGTTATGTAATACCATGTATGGTGATTTGTTTTTTATAATAAATTTTTTTTATATTATATACATTATCTGCTTTACAATTTGTCCGTGAACATTAGATAAAATGTTTCCTTTTTAGTCCATTTTCTAATGTGAACAGTGTACGTTTCTATGGGTAGTTGGTTGGCATGTACTGCTGTTCTCTCTTTGTATTGTGTTGTGAAATTGTTTATTTCGTCCATTACTATCGTTAGTCCTAAGTCTTACAATAGATAATAAAGAATTGTGTTAAGTTATATTTAATGAGATCTTTTGTGTGTTTCCTGTGTAATCTTTCAGGTATATTTTCAAAGTGTAACTTCTGTATTAGATTACTCGAGTGATTTATTAGCCTGACTTTGCATCTATTTACTCTTCGACACAGATTTGATCTAAAAGTCTTTTCAGATTTGTTCGTTATCTACATACCAGGGAGCGTTAATTATGGTTCTCGGGATAATGGTTCGTAGTGCTTCGAATTTGGTTATGAAGCTTTTTACTACAGTGGTCCATATTACGATTCCATAGGTCCAAAATGTCATATAGAATACATAGTTCATACTATATGAATCGTTAGGAAACCAATAATGTAAATTTCGCATCGGTATATTGTGTGTGTGTGTGTGTGTGTGAATAGGTATGTTAAATAAAACAGAGCGATGAATGTTGGATGTCTGCGTATATTTATTCAGGATATTGGTTGCAGGTCGATACACGTTACGTGAAGGACTAGCCTAGACCTTTGTTTAAAAAAGTATGTTTTTATTTCAAACTCTTTTTAACATGTATTACACAAGTAAAAAAAAAAACATTTTACAAAAAACTTTCAAAACCAATATATTACGAAATGTTAGTTTTCTTTATTTTTGTTTTCTTCATTCAACCGTATTATCTTTTAAATAATTCATCTGATAAAGAAAGCTAATTTAATTAGATGTTTTAATTGACGTGATAAGATAGAGTACCTACATAATTTTGAAAATTATGAACAAACTTTAAAACTAAGTAACCATGTAGCTATTATCGACGAGTATACTCGTCATAGTTTCATTTTGACGATATAGTTAATTTGCTTATTACTAGATAATTAATGTTGTTTATTTTGTATGAAACATATTTATACACGAGCGTATTTCTATAAGTACTTTCATTCACGATCTCATATATATTCACTTTACCGATCTTTTGTAAAAAATTTTTTAATGATCATCTCGAAGCTTTAAAGCTTTAACTTAACGTTTGGTTCGTCTTGGTAACGATTATCAAAAACGATAAAGAAAGTCATTTTATCGTCGTACAAAGATAATGACCGTAGGTTGTTTGTTCTTGTCTCGATAAAATATTAAGCTTATTATGAATGAATAATTCAGTTTTTCGTTCTATCATTTTAAAAGAGTGAATAAATATTATATATAAACCGTGGCTATATATATATATTTATATAAATAATTTTAATCAAATAAAAAAAGCGAAATAAATATTTGAAACTTGACTGATTCTGTCATATATAGATAGAACTTAATTAAATATTCTTTTATGAGAATTCATATCACAAAAACGCTCGAGGAAATCGACGAATCGTGTCGTCTCGCGTTTTTCGGGATAAACTTTTCAGAAGATCGGTTCGCCCTAGAAAATATTCATCATGTTGCCGTTTTCACGATGAAAAAAAAAAAAAGAAAAAAGAAAAAGAAAGAAAACTAACGGAGGAGGTGGAAATTCAATTTCCAGCGTGAAAACCACGACATCGCGATAAAAATTTCGTCGCGAAAGTGGAAAAGTAAGAGAGAGAGAGAAAGAGAAGGGAAAAGAGAAAATTTATGCGAAATATCTTGGTAGTAATAAATGTTACGATAATTTTCGAGCACAAGAAAACTACTTGTGTAAGGTTAGAAGGCAAACAGAAAGAGAAAAATATAGATAAGCAGATTCAGGAAAGAAAATTTATTAATACTGGCAACTTGTGGAAAAAGATTTTTTTTTCAATGAACGAAACGAAAGATTTGGTATAAAATAAAAATTGAAAAGACTTACGTAACAATCGTTATAGATGGTTTAATTATTTTTTTCATGTTCGACAATTGGTTAATTTTCTTTATTAGTAATAACAAATACAATTGTGAAAATGATTCCATGAACTCGAATAGATCTATATTTTTATTATATATTTATATTTCATCTATTTTATTGAAATTTTGTGGAAACCAACAAAAACGTACGTTATAGTTATCTTATAATTGAAACAATATTTTCGAGGAGCAAATAGATTTACGATAACTCGAAATTATCGATTTCGGATGACCACTACTATTGGGAATAACCTAAGAAAATATGATTTTAGTTCTTGAATCTTTTTTATTTTTATTTTTGGTTTACATTCAAGGATGGTATGCTGCGTGAGCACGAACGAACGAACGAAGGAGGGTAAACCAAATATCTATATCTAACGTATTTTCTTTCCTAACGATCGATACACGTATACATTGGGTTTTATACGTTTACGTATATACTCGTATGAATATATACACACATATATGTGTAAATATAACATATTTATACATGTACATGTAGAAGAAAAGAAGGAAGGGTTAGTATATCGTGAAAGGTTTGAAAATGAGAAGCTTTCGACGCTGACGAACGTTTTAATCTTCCGTGAGCTTCTATAGAACTGGACCGTCCACCGATGATATGGAAATTCGTCATACTTTATTCATACATCCTCCCATGTGTATATACTTACTTATTCTGAAATATTATCGTCTCGCAAATTCGCTGAAATAACAGCAATAAGAAATTTGAAAAATAGCATTGAGATACATACTCAACTCTGATCGTCGTGTGGAAATAATTTTCAAATAACAATTTTATTTTTAATAACACGTTTCTTTCACTTTCTTTCTTTCTTTCTTTCTTTCTTTCTTTCTTTCTTTCTTTCTTTCGCTCTGTTTCGTTTATTTAATTCTAATACCATTTCCTTTCTTTTTAACAAATGTCAAACACGTCGTTGAAATTTTATTCTTTCCATTTCAACGATATTCACTAAAGTAAATGATTTCGTTTTATAAACGCAACTGAATTTGGCACAGCTGCTAGAGACAATTGGAAAAATTCCGTTGGAAAAAATAAGAAAGAATGATAAAATAAATGTAAATGGAAAATAGTAAATGTTGAATAGTATGTAAGACCGTGTGTATGATTTTCCAATAAAAAATCGTTCAATTTATACTAAATTTCATAATGCATGACAATTATTTTGTAGATTCCTTCCTTAGTAGTAAATAGTTTTTATATATTTCATATATTTTATATTTTCTAGTTTATAACACGTGATATTATATATAACAGAATAAAGTAACATTATAATGCGTGTCATATGAGATAACAAAATATGATAGAATATTTTCTTGTCACATATTGTCTTACCTGTTTCACTATTGGAAATTATAAAATCATGTGTTTAATCCTATAACAAAGCAAAGCATGAACGTGAAGACCACAATGTAAAATTTGTTAACTAAAAAGTTAATCAATCTGTGATATATAGTGCGTGAAGAAAAAGAGATTATAGGATTTAAAAGGTACATAATACTCATTATAATGAATGAATGAAAAGATGATTAAACAAA
This sequence comes from Polistes dominula, assembly GCF_049000335.1. Lineage (NCBI taxonomy): Eukaryota > Metazoa > Arthropoda > Insecta > Hymenoptera > Vespidae > Polistes > Polistes dominula. The sequence goes on along the minus strand of NW_028300998.1, from coordinate 2,073,419 downwards.
AAAAGGTTGAATCTAGAGGATAAACAAGGATTATTTTACCATAATCTTATTTCAATGTATATAAAAAGATGTTTCAAATATCCTTCTATTGTTTCTACACACGTTTCACATTGTTATATAACAGAAATACGTATTTAATTTCTGTTTATTTAATATTTTACATTTTATTATTATAATTTGATAAAAATTTCTTTCTTCTTGCTATAATTGAAATAAAATTAAATTTATGTTAAATAAACAAATGTAAGAGGGCCAACAAGCAAAACGTAAATGCTTGAACAGAAAAAGGGCAGTGCTTGTTAAGATGTAGTTACGTACACAATTGTGCTGAATATATTGAACAATTTAATTATAATATATTTTAGAACATTAGTTGGTGTTTATTGTTTTTGAAACAAAAATTAAAAGGGGGGGGGAGGGTTGCTTACACGTGTGATAAAGTGAAACTCGTATTATCGTGAGAATATTATTATCGTTATATAATACATATATAGATTTAGAAAAGTCATATGTAGGTAACATTTAATAACAGAACTTTCATAGAGGACAACGTGTCAGTTTAAAAGTGAATTTCGAGGAGAATGGTACGTTCTTCTTATATTCCGTACATTTAGGCTAGAATATACATTTTTTTGTCGATTAATTAATAATTATTTACGATTTATCTGACACTCTTATGTAATTGACTAATATTTTTGATTGTTTAGATTAAAATACATTTGTTTTAACGTTACTGACAGGAGATGACTATAAATTGAAAATTTTCATAAGATCGACATTTTTTAAACAAATGTACTTTGTATTATTTTTACTTTAATGGGTATATAAACTGATTCACATGTATGTATATACACACACACACACACACCAACCACTAACTAATACTACAACCTTCCATAATCTCGTTCAACTGTCGATCGAATGATAATTCTATTTCACTCTACCTCTTCCTATTTTTATGTTCCTCTCTCTTTCTTCGTGTCGTTTCATAAAATTTTATTATTACCATTTTCTGAGAAGTTTTACTTCAATAAAACAAAAAGAGATAAAATTAAAGTTCGAAAAAAAAAACTTTATTATAACGCAATAAATTATTCGAATAAATAATATCGCGAATAGTTTGAAAAGAAAACTATAATAAAATTGAAATGCTTTGTAAAATTAGTTGACATTTGCTAGGGTGAAAATAAATTATTTATTTCTAACAACAAGAGAGATTTCTCTGTCTCTTTATCTTTATGAAAGGTGAACCTCTTATGTGAACCACGTTTAAATGACGTCGCTTCTTGACTATTAATATTTGTAAGTCCTTTTAAGCGACGTGACGAGACAATACAGAAAGGAACAAGAGTTGGCAAGTGCCAGAGATGTGAACATTAACGCGTGTCATCGTTGCGAATAAACGTGGCTAGGTACATCCTATGCAAGATATAAGTCAAGCGTTATGTTTAAAGGGACAAGAATACGAACTAGACAAACCCGTTACGAACGTTGGGTTCACCCAGGGAAATCTGTCACTCACAGTTAGCCTCACCTAAAGGGAATTAAGAAAATCCAATCTCATTAAGAGAATCCTATTTTGTAAAATGAAATTACAACGTGGTAATAAATCCTGCATAGAAATATATTTTGCTTAAACGTACTTTAAGGATTACGTGAATTTAGGTCTAACGTTATAATAATAATAATAATAATAATAATATCATTTTAAAATCATTAAGTTTCAATGAAATCGAATTATCAAGGAGAAATGGTGAAATGAACAAAATGATATGACAAAATTTTTTGTTCTCATCGAAGAAATAAAAACCTTTTTCAATCTGCTGTAGATTGTAAATGCATATACGAATTCTTTTAAGAGTAGAAAATGAGTTTTCGGTAGGTGTAAAAATGCCATCGTGAGTGGAAATTCATGAGATATTTGAAATCCTCGAAAGGGAGATTAGTAAGTTCCAGAAACTGTGAGTGGTGATCCACAAATGTCAGAGATGACATAATCTCGTAGTCCTCTTTTTATCCTTTCAACTTTGTGGACCTAAAAGCTTTGCTTTATGTAACAGTGAAAGAAAACATTTTAAAACAAGAAGAAAAGTAAGACTAAGGATAAATTATATTTTTATTTAACTAGATATATAAATTTATGAAATATTGTTTTTATTTTTATTTTTTTTATTTTCAACGAGTATGAAACAAGTCGTATTAATTATTTAATACTAATTATTAATTATTCCCGAGTATCATAATATTAAACGTAATGCCTCGCAATTGTGACAACTACTCGTTATGTGTTTTCATGCATGATTTTTATTTTCCTATGCAGATCGATACATTTTTTCTCGTTAATGTACAAGCATTAACTTTTAATGGATCGAAATGTGTTCTTTCAATAGAAACTTTGATACGTTTTGTGAATTTACATAATTAAATGAAAAAAAAAAAAAAAAAATGTTTCATAGAGTGGTTTGATGTGTTTATTTATATAACAACGGTTAGTTAATGAAAATGTGTTATAATGTGTGTGTGTTACCTTTTTAATTAAGTACTTGTGTTAATACAGAATTTTTTACATTACCGTAATTATCATTTAATCAAGTGGAAAATACCTACTACTCACGTGAAGGAGAATTTATTTGTTCGTTCATGAATTTTGCACGATATCGAATAGTTAGAATAATTTAAGTTTAATTAAATTTCTCGTTAAGGTTGTTGGATTGAAAATCGATATTTGAAATCAATGCTCGATATTGTATTATGTTCCATGTCAATATAATAATGAATATGAACGAAAACTCAGTGGTATACAGATTATGTGGTTGACATTGAATCGAATGATTACCTAATTGTTAAACTTTAGTTCGGTGATTATTAACAAGTCATTCTCACGTTATTCATGGATTCGTTAAATACCTTTGTCGAGTCTCGTTGTTTTATCATGCGTTAATTCAATTCGAGAGTGTGTCGATGACACTCTTCGGATATATAATACCACCCTTGTTAAATTGATTTATGTTCAAATTTTACATTGCCATTTCTAACGATTGTCGTCAGGAGGATATTACTAAAAGAAATATCCAAATTTTTTGATTTAACTGTCTCGCTTTTCTATAAAATTAAATAGCCGAAGTAAACACAATGCAAGTATGAGGTATCCTGTCGTTTTCATGTATTTTCAAGTATGATCAAAGAGATGATAATCATTATGAATATGAAAGAAACCATGTGTCTATGTCACGTAAATTATTTCTATAACTGTTGTAAATATATGTAAGTAAATTTGTATATACCATTTATTTGAAATAATATTAATTAATTTCGATCTTTTAGTATATAGAATACAAATATGTATTTTTACATGTATATGTGTTGAAAATTTTATATCGTTAATTATAAAGATAATGACGAACATATTGAAAATGTGATTGTATACAATTAAAAGTTTCTTAGAAAATTGTATAAGTAGCGTAATTTTAAGTTATGAATATAGCTTAGAAATCTGTGATGTAGTATAAGAGAAGCTTCTACTTACTAGGTTCGCTAAAATAATGATCAGAACTCATCTAGCTACGGTTGGTGCTAATTAAGGAACAGCTATGGTGGCATCGTAAGTGCAATTTCAGCAACTTCGTTAGAAAGACCGAGTTCTGTTGGTGATATGATTATAAGGAAACGGATAGTCCGTAGAGAATTACGGCTTTGCATGTAATTTTTTTTTTTTTTTATTAAAAATGGACAATGTGAATATCAAACTCTATGTTAGAATGTTTGCATTTGTATACTATAATGAAAAATAAGGAATTAAAAATGATTTCAGTTTGCCCATTGCATTCGTTCTAATTTGAAATCTCACAAACGCGTGTATAATCTGAAGCCGTTAAAAGAAAAAAAAAAAAGAAAAAAAAAGAAGAAAAAGAAAAAATAAACTATTTCAACGTGCACACTCGTGTGCATGTTTTTTTCAGGTCTTAAAAATTTTTTCCCCTTTTCTTTTTTTGTCATTCTTTTTATCCTCTCTACCTCTCCCTCTCCCCCTTCCCCAAAAGCCATGCATGCTTGTATAATCGTTGAAGCACTAAATGGAAAGAAATAGTTTGCCTGGAAAATTCTCTAATTCGAAAAGAGAAAATTAACGAGATGATTATTTTTTTTTTTTTTTGTTTTTTTGTTTTTTCAACTCGCAGAGTAAATATTTGTTTGTTTTTTTCTTTTCGTAGATAATTCGTGAAAAAAAAAAAAAAAGAAAATATATATTATTTCCTTCTTTATTCTCGTTTACAATCGATGGTAAAATATTTAAGATTAAGAATATCGTATGTGGTCACAACTGGAGTTATATAGAAACAGACACGTTCACGTGGAAAAGCAATAAGCAAATTGGCTCTCACTTTGAAGAGTGTACTCGACACTACGGCAACATTTACAACCACTTGGTGGTATGAGATCCGTTCGTACACCACCGAGAAGAGTGCTTTGCAGCTCTTCGGGCTTGAAACGAGGACTCGAATTGAGATTACCATACGTTGCGGAATTTCGAAAGCACTGTGTACCCGTTTTACTCTCTGCCAGTTATTTTCCTTTCTATATCGTATACTTATATTCAACAAAGTTGCTATACGTAGACACTTTTTCGACAAATTTCTCTCATAGGTTAACGTTTAGATGTAAATCTCGAAAAAACAAAATCGATTTATCTGACTGAGATTAAACTACATAGTAGTATGTTTTTTTTTTTTATAATATGATAACGTTATTTATATATTTTCATATTTATCTATGGTTGCAATTTTTAAAATGCCTATAGAGAAACAAAAGGAACCTTTTTGATACAAGCTTTGATGCTTTTTTTCTTTTTTTTTTTTTTTTTTTAAATATTTTAAATGTTCTCTTGTAAAATTACAGATTTGTAATTTAATTTATAACGTTTTTTCTTGTTTTGTCAGATATACAATTTTTAATTTTATACTCTATACAATCTACAATATTCTAAATAATAATTATTAATTATAATTGTATGTGTATGTGTGTGTGTGTGATATGTGAGAGTAAAGATGTGTAAAATAAACTGTAAGCTCATCTTGCCATTAGTCTTACTAATAAGCTTATCTAGTAATAATATCAAGATAAAAGCTCCCTATGTTTATATATATTATTATATATTATATTTTTAAATATATAATAATATAAATTTAATTTAATATTATAATATTATAAATTTCATACATATATAATATTAAATAATTAATTAAATATAATATATTTCATAGATATATAATAATATAAATTTAATATAGTATTATATATTATATAAATATATAATATAATAATTTATATGATGTAATCTGAAATATTTAAATTGTATATCTAATATAAAATAAGTGTAATATAATCTTATTATAAATAATATATATTTCTAATATATTTAAAAAAAATAGTTATATTTAAAATATTAAAAAAAAAAAAAAAAATATATATATATATATATGTAGATATATATGTATGTTTATACAAGTCGTGTAAAGTGAGTTGTTGATATTTTCGTTTTTTCTTCACATTTTTCTACTTCTCTTTTATCTCATTTTTTTCTTTTCCTTTTTCAATTTTTTTTTCTCGACTCCCTTTTTGCTTTTCTTTTCTTTTCTTTTTTTTTTTTTTTTTTTTTAATTGCAAGTTTGAATCGTCGAGTTTGTCTTCTTTCTTAAATCGCATAATTTTCAAAGAGCGTAACTAAAATTAGACCAAGACTTTCTTTAACATTCTTTCGTTTGGCATTACAAATAGGATAGCACTTTTTTAAAATTACAAGGTTGAGAGTAATTACAGGGTTTTAATTACACTGGTGTTACATAAAAGTGATCTATATTATTACTTATAATATACAATCAAATCTTTTTACGTCATTTCAATATCTAGTTATTTTAAAAATATAATATCGATTTCTTAAACTATTCTCGTTTTATTTTTTTCTGATAGCTCATTTTTTGAGCTATCGATGTCATTTTTATTTTGTCCAAGATTTCGATTTATCGTTCAACCAAAATTCTCTAAAATAATCAATACACATGTTTTCTTTTTATAAATATTAATTGAAAAAAAAAAAGAAAATGGTATCGTGTATTTTGTATTGTACATTAAATCAAAAAGAAAAAAAGTAATTTAATTTATAAATGTATGATTTTTTGTTATTACATGCATTTAATGCATATTAAATGCAATTAAAAAAAATAAAATAAATTAAATAAAAATGCATTACATACATTAAAAAAATTAATAAAATAAATAAATAAATATATATATATATATATATATATATATATGTGATATTTACATATATGTAAACACGTCCAAATTACGATATCAAATTTTATATTAAAATTAATGTATATTGGAAAAATGATTTGAAAAAGTACAAAATGGTCAAATAATGAATATACTTTAATAATAACGTACATGTCAAGGAAGTAAAGTGTGACTGAAAATTGCTTCACGCTTTAAAAAAAATAAAAAATTGTCATTCATATTTCAATCTTAACCACAAAATAGGATTTTACAGTGATTGCAAGATATAAAAAATTTTTATATTATGCGTTTCGTTGTAAAAGAAATAATTTTATTTCATCCCCTTTCCCGCCGCCGCCCATGTATATTTTCATTTATTATTTTTTATGTCGTTCCCCATTTATTCTTATTAAATGATAATTCTTGTTTGCTTTGCAAACAATTGAAAATCGAAATTTGGTACAACGATTCAAATGAAAATCGAGGATAAAAATGTTAAAGATCAATAACGATGTGATTTTTTCTTGTTAATACAAAAAAAAAAAAAATAAAAAATATACATTTCATCGTTATGGATGAATTATGAAAAGGAAATAGGAAAAGAAAAAGAAAAAGAAATAGAATCGAAAAGTAGCGTTGCCAAGTAGACGTGTCTATTTCAATAACATCCGCTGTCATACGATAAATAACAGTCATCACTACACTACTATCAGACTTCAACCTGTCTTCCTTCATAAATAAAAGCAATATGAACGAAAAGAAAGAAACAAAAAAAAAAAAAAAGAAAAGAAAATCCAAATTTTATTCATAAATTCAGTCTGAAAATCTGTTTTTACGTTGTTGAGTTTTTCATTAAATCGGGTTCATTTATAAGTTGTGTAGAGATTTATAATACACAACAAATTATAATTACGAATATACCCTACTTATTTAATTATCTACTAATTTAATAACTAATTCAATTTTTATCTACTAACTTAAATCTAATAATTTAATTTTATACCCTATTTATATTTAATTATCTACTAATTTTTGTAATTAATTTATAATGCTTATTGCATTATCTATTTCTACGATTTTATATGTATTAAAAAATTAAACCTGATGTGCAATACAACGTTTATATTTGTATCTGGTTTTAATCCTAATAATATACAATATATAATACACAACAAATTATAATTACGAATATACCCTACTTATTTAATTATCTACTAATTTAATAACTAATTTAATTTTTATCTACTAACCTAAATCTAATAATTTAATTTTATACCCTATTTATATTTAATTATCTACTAATTTTTGTAATTAATTGATAATGCTTATTGCATTATCTATTTCTACGATTTTATATGTATTAAAAAATTAAACTTGATGTGCAGTACAACGTTTATATTTGTATCTGGTTTTAATCCTAATAATAATTATTATTTAAATATGAGAAAAAATAGATGTGTCTATTTAATACACACATTAAAATTTATAACTAACTAAAATTTATAACAAAAATTCTATTTATATTAGTTAGTTATTATTATATATATATAAAAGATTTTAAAAAGAAGAATAAATAATAAACACTTTGGATCGGTTTTTCAATGCTGCAATTTCTCTTATTGTTTCATTTTGGTTATATGAATGTACTCGTAAGTCACACCTTACTTACTATGTCAGAACGTTTTCGTTATCGTCTACGACGTTGTGTGGGTTTCGTTATGTTTCTGAAACGAGCGAAGTTGGTACATATAACATGTCTCGTTAGAAAAGTAGAAGAATGGCGGAAGCGCAGGATGAATAAGAAAGTCACACGAAGATAACATTCTCTCTCTCTCTCTCTCTCTCTCTTACTCTTTCTCTTTATCTCTTTTTCATTTTCTTCGTCTTTATTTCTCTTTCACTTTACTCAACGCGACGAAGCGTTTCGTGACTTATTTCTCTTTCCTCTGTCATACTGAAGAACTCGTAAGAAGCTCTCTCGTCAGACGATAACTACTGCCGTTGACGGGACTACCACTCTTGGTGTTATAGCTACATACCATTCGCGAGGTTGTGCACTCCATAGCGATCATACGAAACTTTTCTAAGAGGACGATTATTATGAACGAACAAAGGGTATAGAACATTAGAAATTGTTTTTATGTGTGAATCAAATTGAAATGAAAGATCAATAAATTATTTCGTTGTTGTTTAACACATTTCGTGTCGTTTGGTATTTATGAGAAACTCACGTTGAAATTTTCATTCGAGTCATTTGGTATTCTCAATTGTAAAATAAAGAGTAATGTTCAATTGTATGTTTACTAAGATAATTCCTAAAAAAAAAAGGGTAATTTATTATTTCATTTATACTCTCTTCATATGATAATTATGGTCTTTGTACTATTCAATCATTGCAAGGCATACGTCAAAAACAAAACAATGCAATCTTAAAACGTAGGACGTATACGTCCCACGCGGCTTGTGTGTCCTAGATCGAGTCGGCACAAAACGTGTTAATATTAAACCTACCAACACTTTATATATACGTATATCTATCGTAAAAAATTGTTTCAATAAAAAAAAAACCATATATATATCTTAATATAGAATGAGATTGTAGATAATTGACTAGTGAACAAAGTATTTACATTCATTTAGAAATGAATAATATAACATTTTATGCGTTATTATCACATTTCTTACAAATGACAGGATTTTTACAAATTACAAGACACGTGATAGGTTTAGTGTTAATTATATTGTAATTATAAGGAATCTTTATTTCAGTTGTGATCAATTATATAAAGTATTTCTATTATAATTATCAACCTTCAATGGTCTCAATTTAATAATATCCTTATTTTTCAATTTCCAATATACTTATCTTTAAGAAGGTGGTAGTAACTGGAATAGACATTATTTCATATAACTGATAATAACAATATATTAAATATGACCATCAATATTACAAGGTAATAAAATGGTAAGACTTAATGGTTAGCTGTTGTGCTATACTTATTTTATATTATTATTAAGTTTCATTATTATACATTTTATTATTCGTAAAATGTTCTATCATATTAACACCCACTTTTCGGCAATCCTTTGCAACGTTACACATTGATAAATATTCGTAGTACAATTAAGGATGAGATATACTTTCAATAAACCTGTCAAGGGTTCTATAGTACGGCTAATTTCAAAAGGTTTTCAATATTCTGGTATCAAGAATGTATATATAATATTTTACATATATATATGTATATTTTTGTACAACACGTGAAAATGAAGAAACCTAAAACATATTTATAAAAATTACAATTAGAGAAATTGTGAAATATAAAACGCAAATTAAATAATATTATGATAATTTATATTCTTCTGTTTTATTATTATTATTTTTTTTTATCTTAATTTAAGTTCGTTATAATCTAGCGAAGGAAATAAAAATGAGCGATTAAAGAGAATATCATTAATAGAAGTTGAACAGTCGTGTAAAATAAGGATAAAAAGAGACACCGTAAAATAATTAATTTTAAGATTCGATAAAACGAAGTCATCGATAGTAGATCGGTAGCAGCAGAAATACTCTCTTTCTCGCAAAGCGTCAGCTAGTAAATTTAATATCGTGAGTAATCGAAGCGAATAAGAAAGAAGAATAAGAATAAGAATAAGAATAAGAATAAAAAGAAGAAGAAGACGAAAAAGACGAAGACGAAGACGAAGAAGAAGAAACATCGACATCGTCTACGTCTACGTCGTTGTCGTTGTCGTTGTCGTTGCTTTCGTTGTCTCTCGTTGACTTTTCTCGTTGAATACGAAATTCAATTTCCCGTTTGCTCCCTCGTGAAATTTCTTCCATCGGCGCTTTCGGTATTGCATTTCGTTTAAAACTGTAGTATCATCGATCTTCCTTAATTTTCTCCTATATTCTCACTTTCGCGTATTCTAATCGTCAACAATTTTCTTCAGAGAAAAACAATCATCCTTCATGTGATAATCTTAGATTTTGTTATCAGTTATGTTTTTATTTCAAATATCGTTGAACTAGTTCAGTAATGTTCCAGGATATGTAGACATTATTTTATTATTACGTAAGTAGGTACTATTTGGGTTCTTTTTTTTTTTTACGTGTTCGTATCTGCAAGCATGAGAGATAAAAAGAGGGGAAGAGAGAGAGACAGACAGAGAGAGAGAGAAAATTTGCCTGAAGGTTGCTCGACTTTGTAATACTATGTATAACGCGATACAATATGCGCATACATTTCTCTGGCAAACTTAATAGAATTTTAGAGCATTTCTCGCTCGAGAAGTCTTACTACTTTATTATAGGAATATAATATACTCACGTATGTACACGTTAACGTATATATACGTAAACGCACGCATACATTTTTTTCGTTAGCAAACTTAAGATGTATACATGCATGTGTATGTATGCATGTATGTATGTATGTATGTATATAAGTAACAAGTGTATATATTTTTTATATGATCTTTTCTTTATATTTTGATGATTTTATGTTAAAAAGACTTTTCTTACGTAAACACGAGGAATAATACATATTAATAAGATGGAACATTTTTCAAAAGGTGTTCAACTTTTAAATATCTTATATTTTTTTTTTTATATAAGAAATAAAAAGAAACAAAAAATAAGAAATATATATATGCTATATATTATTGTGACCAGATAGAAAATTAACCCATTTACATTATGTAATAATACATTTAACGAGAAAATCATTCACAGGAGTTATGTAAAGTCTTGTAAAGTCAAGTAACTTTTTACAGAATATTCATTTGATATAAGTGAAACATTTGAAACGTTTACAGACGCTTTAGAGAATCCATGTGATATTATGAAAACGTGTAATACCAAATGGTTATTTGTCAAATACGAGTGATGTTTTGTTATGATTGCATCTATGGTATAAAATGTTCTTTCGCTTAGATAAGTAAAATCGAAAAAGATTATTAAATAAGGTACACACATTTCTATAAACATGAATATTTTTTTTTTTTCAAAAAATAAATTACAATAACTACTTTGAAACGTAGTTCTTGATTTCAAAAATATATATACTGTAGTTTAAGTTAAAGATTTAATTTGCAACTATTATTCAGTCCACGGACATTGGAGATGTGTATGTATCAGACAGGTGGGCAACTAGGTATAATTACGCGGTCAGTGCTTTGGCCAGTCATGGTACAGGCATTTATTCACCTCTATTCATTCATCTTTTATTATATTGTATCCATTTCAATAAGTTTCATTGAGTTCAATTTTATTGAGACTACATATACAGTGGGTGTAGAAAATATTCGTACATAGATCAATTTGAAAATAAAATGTTGTTAATTTGTAGTTTATTAAATAATATTTTTCTAATTTTATTATATTCAAAATCATATTTTCAAGAAAATATATATGTTTCAATTAAATCTTCAAGTGACGTCATTATAATTATTATTATTTTTATATCTTTATTAATTAACCCTTTGAATGTTATGACGGATGCATATATGCGTCCAACAAAAGCAATTCGTCTAAATTGAGAACACATATACGCGCTTATTAATTTTTTCGACATTCCATGGCTTTGAGTTCTTGTCTTTTTTTTCTTTTCCTTTATTTTATAAAAATCGTTAACGTTCGCAGAAAATTAATTTCATTTTTGGGTATTGCAATCGTTAGGCACGCTTCGCACTAAAGGGGTTAATTATCTTTATTCAGTATTCTTCTCGACCACGTATTCCGCTTCATCACTCATTGCGATCATTGATCACATTTATTATGATGCCTTCCCTGTTAAAAGTCTTACAGTTTGATCAAAACAGATGAAACATTTCATTACTCCATAGAACGTTAAATTATTTTGGTGACAGATTTCGATAGTAATCAAGTGAATTAAATCGATACTTGTTGCTATCAAATTTGAACATTTAAATGACACTAAAAACGAAATGTACACACTTTTATTATTTAATTATTACGATTTAAAGGTAAATAAAATAATGTAAATTTCACCTGTAAATATATTTGTTTCGATTTGTAGAAATCGTTAAACAAATATACATAATTAGGTGTTTTATTATAATATTAATCTAAATTATTAAACAAGCACTTTTTAAATATTTTGTTTATTTGTTTAATTTTGGTGAAATGGAATAAATTTATTATTTTCAAATATAATAAAATGAATTTTACTAAACTTGAAGGAAAACACATTTGGAAAGATAATATCTTTCATGCTTAAATTATTAATGTGAAAGTCAAAAATAAATGATTTTATTATTACACCTTGCTGTTGTGTGTGTAATACGATATAACACACGTATAATAAGACTATAAGAAAAAAAAACACCTTGTTTAATTGCATGAGAGATATCTCGTGGTCACGAAATATTGGGATTTTAATTAAAATAAGAATAATACTGTTGGAGGTTGAATAAATCAAAGAAATAAATATGAAAAAGCTTGGACATTCAAGAGCTACTATTTTCCAACTCGAATCTCTTCGTTCTGGAACAAATTACCAACGTTGGAAAGATAACACAACATCAAATAATACATTTCAACAAATTGTAATCAACAATAATATTAAATAATAAATTGCAACAAATTGCAATCAACAAGCTTGGAATATCCTTTAAGTATTAACGGTATCTGATATCGAATTATTTCTTACAACCATAATATGGATTAACTCGATAAAAACTAAATTACCAAGTGAAATAAAAATAATTAATACTGACATCGTTGTAAATATTATATATAAATTTAATTTATATTATTAATGTTTAGTTAACCATACCAGAATACAATATAAATAGAATGAAAAAAAAAAAAAGAAAAAGGAACCCCTTCCATATACATTTATGTGTACATTATATATATCTATGTTAAAATCAGTGGAGTTTCGAGATAAGAAACGATCGGACGATTAAATATTCAGTATTTATTTAATAAGAATTGGATACACAAAAAGTTTAAACGAGTAAGTTCAAATTTGTTTGAAAACAAAATTCGTTTGATCTTTTTAATAATACCATCAACAATACAATAAGGAATATCTGTTAATGTTGTAGAGAAATGGATCTGCATTAATGCTGAGCTTGCATCAGATTATATTCACAAAGCAATGTCCAATACTAACTGGTTGATCCATCGATTCACGTACACAATTCTCCATTGCTGCTGATAGAATCTCCTTTTGCTTGACGATAGCTAGATCTTGATTTGATGAATGCTAGGCAAGCTTGTTAGATTAAACCTATGTCACGATTGATCTTAAACGATCATAGATTAGCGTAACGTTCTACTATTACTTTCTTATAATCTTTAGGTACTATTGATTACTTAAAACATGTACATATACATATTCATATGTTATATACATTTTTACATGCATTTAATTATGTTTTATGTTAACAGAAGAATGATTATCAAATATTACACATACACACACAAGCATAATGTTTAAATTATTATATCAACATTTGTTTAAATCATTATTCCCAAATCATAATTAAGTTCTATCTCTTTTAGGATTGATTCATAAATAATTGTTAGTATATGGAAAGATTTTATTATTATAAAATTTATATTTTTTAAAAATAATTCTATATGTAGGTAAGCCTTGCACATCGATATACTCTGTGTGTGTGTGTGTAAGTATGTTATCTAAAACAGAACAATGAATGCTTAGATGTGTGAGTATGTTTATTCAAGATATCACTTGCTTTCGATCGATTTCAGGGCGATACACGTTTTGCCGAAGGGCATAGCCTATACATTTGTCAATAAAGCGGCTCGTTCTTCTATTATTTAATTAAATATTGAGAATTCGAAAGTGTGTATGTGTATGTGTGTATGTGCTAGCCTGAGTGAGTAAAAAAAGGGAGAGTATCGATGAGTGAATTTGAGAGGAGAGTTCATTGTAAAATAGAAAATATTAGATAGAAATAAAAATATTGAATAATATCTAATATTAGATTATTTTTATAACTTAATCGTAAATGAAAATAATTTTTTAATGATATAAAAAAAAAAAATAAGAGGTAGTAGCATCTAACGTAAAGATTACTTTTGAATTAATTTCAGTTCGTTACAAAGCTTTCTGATTTTAGTAAAAATAGATAAAAATAAAAAAAGAAGATAAAGAGAAGAAAGAAAAAAAGGAAATAGAGAAAGCAAATAGAAGGAAAAAGAGAAAGAAAGAAAGAAAGAAAGAGAGAGAGAGAGAGAGAGAGAGAGAGAGAGAGAGAAAACCTGATCTGTAAAGCGTACAGTTACCTTCAACGTTTCCGCTTGAAGGGAAAATACGCGTCTGTAAACGTCGTGAGCAGAATCCGCTAGGAATCTTTTTGTGGTAGCTGTACGTGCCTACGAGAATTCACCGTGCAAGGATTTTCTTCCTTGGAAAAAGCAACATTGTACGAGAAGGGTTATGTCTTTTGGAACCATCTAAGTGCATACATACGCGATAGAGTTGAGAATAGTTTTTGTTACGCTTGAAATGAGTGCATTTTTTTACAACATATTCAATGCTTTTATTAACGGAAGCATGTTGTTACGTTGCTCTAATCATCTATGTAATTATATATACGTTGTGACAGTTTAGAAGCATCTGGTTAATGCATGAATATCAAATGTCTTATGAAACGTTAGGGAGTTAGAAAAAATTTGAAATTTTTTCCTAAATTCAGATATATAAATAAAAGAGATTATAAATTAGACAATTATATTACATAATAGATAACATTCTTGATTAAATATGTTTATATGTTGAATAATAAACTTGAGAGAAATTACAATTTATTTTTAAATATTTATATTTTAAATAAAATAATAATAATTTAATTTAGTTGGATCGAATTATTGAAATTTATAACATAATCTTTGTTTTATTCAATTTTCAATACTATACATAGTATATGTACATATTTTTTAATATTCTGTGAAATAATAATAATATTGGTCAAATGTATTTTTGATATTTGAATTTATAAAAAATTTCATTTTTATGAATCAAATATCAATACCATTAATAGGTTTACATGGTTTTTTTTTCAATATTTTATAAAATTGTAATTATATAAAATTTATTAAACATTTCCAGATATTCAAAGAAAAAAAAAGAAGAAAAAAAAAACTATTGTATTGTTTGATTTTTTCTTCTTTTTGTATTCTTTTATGTTTTATTTGAGCACAGTAGACCTCAAACTTTAATTCAACTTTGAAGGTAATTCTCTCTTTCTCTTTCTCTTTGATTTTCCACGATCAAAACCCTTTGGTTTCACGAAATCAATTTCCTTGATATTGAGCATCGATTGTATCCAATGCACTTTGTGGAAATGTAGACGTTTCCGCACCATGTAAAGGAATATTTACGTTTGTATTATTTAAAGGAAAGTCTTTTCTATGATTTACTTCCACATGATCAATCATATTTCATTGGAATATAAGTATACCCAATATTTTAATGATTTGCTGTGGAAAAAATATCGAATATTTTTGTCTAACGAGATAATATAAGAAATATCAAATAATAAATACATAAAAATTTCTGTTTAGGTGTTGCATTGTGTATGTTTCTTAATTTATTTACTTACTAAATAAATTTAAGAATAAATTCTATAGAAAATATCTCTACACGTGTAAGTTCTCTCTCACTCATTATATATATTACTAGATTTAATTTCTCCTGTTTATAATTTATTTTTAATAATAATTTGTTACTATATCTATATAATGTTAAATTTAAATCTCCAATGATATGAATAATTCAGCCTTTGATTATTGCAAATTAATTCATATTATTGAAAAACTCTAAATAACATTATGGTTAGTAATTATATAATATACTGTTATATATACTATGTACTATTTACTATTTACTGATTATATTTATTAATCAACTGAGAGAATAATCGATCGAATATTATAATACATAATGTAATGAATAAAGGTTTAAGAAACTTGAACATTAATATCTCTAATTAACATATGTACAATGTACTTAACATATTTTTCATGACTACAACTAGTTGCCGTACGATCATTTCGAATCGTACAAATCTCTTTTTCAATATTTTGTGTTACTAGGGTATATTTATGAAAATGTGCAGATATTTAACAATCTTTTTTGGTTCTATTCACCTTTGCAAAACAATAATTTCTACCACCATGAATGCAATCAAAACAAAATATCTTTCGCGTTTGACAGATGACCATTTAGCAATATGTCTACAAATAAGTACATATAAGTATGTACATATAAACCACAATATGAAAAGCTTATTAAAAATATGCAATGTCACGTTTCCAGCGCGTCCTCCGAAATGACATAAAGAGTAATAGTTAATATTGTTATTTCCTGTGGCGTAATAAAGATGTGGTCAGTTTTTGGTCAAGCTGTGTAGCATTTACCAGGGAGTGACCAAAGAGTTGTGAATGTGTGCACGAATGTTGAGATTTGGATGTGTAAAAACTTGATGAGTAGAAGGATACATAAAATAGGAAATTGGTTAAAATTCTATTAATGGAGATGTGCGGAAGATTAAGAATTAAAGTATGGTCCTTAGCTTTATTGTAGCTTCTAGTTTCTGTTACAATTTTCGATTCGCAATAATAAAATGAACTACTAACTACGGATTATAACTAATATGTTACTAATTGTAAAATATACTCTTTCTAATTCGTTTATCTTTTAATTTATTCCTTCACGTTAACGATTAGTCTTAATGAAACATTCACTGATTATACAGATTGCAAGATACGCGCTTATTAATTAAAACAGGATACGAACTTATTAACGAAAGCAAAATACGGAGTAATTAAATAAAACACAGGATACGAACTTATTAACGAAAACAGAAATACAAGAACCAGCAGAAACATTAGAAGTTACTCGCTTTGTTTTCGGATTTTCTTTCTAGACCTATTCTTCCTAAACGAGTAAATACCTCGCATAACAAATCAGTTATTAGCTTATGCAAACTTTTTTTATTATCAAAAAGTTACATTGACGCCTATTTGGCTCATTGGTTTAGGAATTTAACAAAAACTTGTCTATATTTTTCGAGGATGAAGTCCAGATTACATTTAGAATCCAGGAATCTCAAGAAACTATGTTTGTTGATGAGAGAACTGATCCTTTGTCAAATAGTTTACATATTCTATGAGCGATATGAAAGACGTGATTTCCAGGTTGTTGTTAGTAAGTTACGTAAACATTTTCTAAACTCTTGCAATTAGGCAAAATTTGCATAATGTTTGTCGTCTGGTTCTATAGTTTTAATAATAAATCTTTCTTGGGTTACATTGTCTTCGACGAGGAAAATATTCAACATTGCAGACAAAATATAATATTGTTAATTGATAATTTGTTCAGCATTATTAATGTGAGGATGAGAAAGTGAACAGTGTTTGTATGTATGAGAAAAAAACGATAAGGTAAATAAATGTTAATTCTTTTGTTACGTTGTATGAGTTAGGTATATATCGTTTTATTTATAAACTATTTATTTTGTGAGAAAAAAATGATTATATTTCAACTTATTGATTTTAAATAGCTACTTTTGTTTATGATCATTTAATAAATACAATTTTGGTAAATCAAATTGAAAAAAACATGTCACTCATAGTGATCAAAAGTAGTTCATCCACCTCTGAGATAGTCTATTTGAATTGTTTATTATTAATATATTCAGACATTTTACGTAAGCAAACGTCGAATATTCGATCGATAACGTCAAAATAATTGTACCGTTGAGAAATCTATACACATAAATCCTGTTGCTATTTGCTTAGAGAAATTACAAGCTGAGCTTTAGGAAACTTTAGATCCTAATATTGAAGCCAAACCGAAATAATTCACGTCTTAATGATGCTAATCCTGCATCATAGAATATCCCTAATGAAATACACAAAATAGTGAATTAATATAATAATATTCCTAAATTAATATAAATGTATATTATTGTATACAATAAATAACATTAAAAATTATAATTGTAATACAACGATTTCATTGTTTTTGCGTCAAAAAAAAAAAAAAAAAATAAGACAGAAAAAAATAAAAAAAGATAAATAACAAAACATTTACGATTTTTTATTTAAATTTTCATCAATCGATAATTATAGCTGACGTGTATTCCGAAACGTCTTACTTAAAATATGATTATCAACATTTAATGCTTCTTTTCGCATTTTGTATTTTCTTTCGCAAGCATACGAAACTTTGTTGTTAAATCCAACGAAGGTTCAGAATTATAACTAAAATGGATGTTGCTACGAAGTACGATAAGACAAGGGTGAAGGGAAAAGGGTTGGTGATGAAAGGTGAGTTAACGGAAAGATAGGGGCGTTGGTTGAACGACTAAAGCGTAAGGTAATTCATAGCAATTTAAAGCGATTTAACACTGTCTCTTTCCATCTCCTCTTTTTTTTTTTTTTTTTTTTTTAAATTTTTTTTCCTTTTTCTTTTTCTACTTCTTCTTCTGCTTCTGCTTCTGCTTCTTTTTCTTACACCCTTAACTTGCATTTCTTTTTTCTCTCTTTCTCTTCTTTTTTTTTCTTTTTCTTTCTTTCCTTGACTAGGATTAATCGGCGAGATGTACTCGAAAGAAAGAGAGTAAAGTAAAAAGAAAGAAAGAAAAAAAGAAAGATAAAAAAGTAACTTTCTAGCTTTCGCATTAAGTGTCATATTCAACCATTCTACGAGATCATCCTACTGGTTTCTGTATATTTTATTGAGATACGTGTCATAGAATAATAAACGAATGTCAAGCGAAAGAAAAAGAAAGTGTACTTTGGTTAGATTCTTATTCTGAACGTAAACGGAATTTTGATATGAAAGATCGATCTAAGTAACAATAAGAGCGAGGGATAAAGGAAAAGTAAGAAAAAAAGATAAAAAAAAATAAAATAAAAGGAAAGATGATTGTTGGTGATTTTTTTTTGGCGAGATGATTCTAATGGATCGGTGACAGAAAGTTGTTATCTAAAGTTGAATCAATTCAAATCTTTTTTTTCTCTATTTTTGTTGTTGTGTTTTTAGCATTCAAAGAGACTGACAATCTCATCATTCATCTTGGTAATGTAAGCACAGCTTGCATTATGAAAATTCATTGTAAGGAAAAGGTTCTTTCGTGATTAATTAATTATCTATGGGTAATCAATTATCGCGGAAAATAAAATTGCTGCGATTATTAAATACTTTTTGTTTATTACTTATTACAAAGAGATATTCCTCTACGTATTTAAATTGTTTTAATTAAAGATGACATATAGAGATGTCCTATTAGCAATGGTTAATTAAAGGAAACTAACTTCCATTATTTCTTGAAGATAAAAACTAACGTTGTCAGGTATAATATAAAATATATTTATGTGCATGTGTATGTGTCTCTCTTTGTATTTATTGTTCTTCTCTGATTGTATTATCTTCTTCACGCATTCCAACAAACCGTCTACTTTTTCGCGACAAAATAATTAAAATATATGTATATGCGAGATCATGGCTTTTTTTCAACGAAAAAGGACGGGAACGTATTCAAGAAAAACCGAAAAGGAAAAATATAGCACCGACATGTTTAATATTATATTAAATAATGCTTAGCTTGTAATGGGGTATATAACATTTTTTTGTCTGAATAAAAAATAGGTGCTAATCATAAACGCTCAAATTTTTTCATTAGTTTAAATCGATTATTAAATTGGATGTCTCTCTCTCTCTCTCTCTCTCTCTCTCTATCCATTTTTCTTTCTTTCTAACACGCACATACGCATGTATATTGTGTACATATACACAACCACGTGAATCGGATTGTACATTCTCATTTTAATTATATTTACACATAGCCATATTTCTCATGAGAAACGCAAAATCGTTACAGTTTAATAAACAAAGTAGTTGAAATTTTAAGCAGTCTAGGTAAAACACGATTGT
Source organism: Polistes dominula (assembly GCF_049000335.1). Lineage (NCBI taxonomy): Eukaryota > Metazoa > Arthropoda > Insecta > Hymenoptera > Vespidae > Polistes > Polistes dominula. The sequence continues at coordinate 2,053,206 of NW_028300998.1, read as the reverse complement.
TAATTTCCTTTGCGTACGTAATAGTTTCATTCAGTACTGTTATGAAACTTTTCTTTCAAATTCATTCTAATGTAAATATCACAAACGTTTACATTTTGCGTATAATTCAATGTATCGTCAAGCCAATTTCGTTTATTCGAGAAACGAAAATTTATTTTCACATTGATTGCGCACATGAATTATATAATAACATATTCCTTTGTTTGATTTTATTCAGTTTTGTTACAGCCTAAGGGTTCATTACGATAACCTAACAACATTTCATAGGATTTTTAGAATAGTTTTTGGTTTAGTTTTGAAATATTACAAAATCGTTGACTTTTTTTTTTTTTCAAAGAATACCTTTAATATTACTCACAAGTCTTGTCAAATCTGACATAACATATAAACGCAAGAGAAAATTTTCCGCTTGAGTTTTTTTCACGTAGTTTTTTTCCTTTTATTTCGTTTCATTCTTCTTTCAACGAGTAAACATGGCTTTTTCCCAAGCATACCGCCAGTCTGAAGTCATTACCAAATGGCGTTGGTAAAATTTCAAACGAAAATAAAACCCGTACGTATGTAATTCCACGCGAAACATAGTCCATCCCTTAATTTGTTTTTTAACAGTACGCTACTTCAATGACAATCGTTTTAACATATTCACACAGTATTCAAATCAATCTCTTTATTTTCAGTCAACCAGTACTATGTGTTCTTTCTTTTACGTACGATCGTGGCAGGAATTTTCTACGAATCTATGAGGAAATCACAAAAACTTTACTTGCGTGTACAAACCGCAGCACGTTTCATTTATTTACATACTCTTTTTTTTTTATAGATTTTTATCTTTTGTCTTCTTCTCGAATGAACAATATCGATCAACAACGATTCATTGCCATAATCCGAATTTTTGTATGCTTTAGATTAACTAATATCATCGTTTAAACGTATTATCGTATTTTTCTCTTTCTCTTTTTTCTTTTTAATCATTTTCATTAATGTTCTCTTTGACATTAACGATCAAGTTTATTTTTTGTGTTTTCTTGAGTTTGTTGAAGAAAATTTTACGAAAATTGGTGATGATGGAAATCGGATTAAATTCGAATACACGATATTTGGTTACAATGTATACTTTTATTCTTTCTCTTTCTCTCTCTCTCATTTTTTACCACTTTTATGGCAATATTGTGACAAAATCCGTGAATATTTGCGAATATTTGCACCTAGGCTGGATCAACATTGATACGGTCAGATATAAACGGTCCTTTCTCGTCATCGAAATTCTCATAGGTATCGTTTTCAATTTGAAATAACATATCGTTGGATAACTGCTATTTCAAAATATTATTGTTTGCGGAAGGAAAATATTGATTATAAATGAAAACATATTCTACAAAGTTTTTGATATTTGTTTCAAATATCCTTGTATAAAAAAGAGCTTTTATTGATAATTGAAATAACATTTTACCGGACATGCATCATAATTTTAAGTTAACACGAATTGTGAATAAACACCAAAGAGTCAGTGATTTTATTATCACAAAATATCAATTTTATTGGTTATAGAAATAAAAAATTAATATGTAACTATTTGTTATTCGTTATATTCCTTTTCTTTTTTGTATAAGTATGTATTAATTGTAAAAATGAGGTATCAATGCAAATCGAAATTACTTTTTTTCATATTATCTCTCTCTCTCTTTCTTTCTCTTTCTTGTTCTTACTTTCTAAAGACAGTTCAGTTAATCTGTTAATTCAAGCTCGATTACTCGTACGAATCAAAGATTTACGATCGAGGAAATTTTCGAGAACGTCGTCGTTGCGAACTGACCACAAGAAAAAGAAATTCTCTAGGAATTGGTGAAACTTAAAAGCCCTTAACCGTAATTGGATTCGTTGTTTCGACGATCTCACGTCGATCGTTCCATCCTCTTTAAAGGAGAACGAACGAACCAAACTTGCTCTACCGTGAAAGATCTAGGCAAACGGGGAATCGGAATCGTCCAGAACGTTTATCGAACAGGCTTTACTATACTCGAATTTCCTGACGAATGAGAAAGAGAGAGAAGGAAGCCACCTTGAACCCCATCCACATCGTGTTTCGAACTTATCGGATTCCCAGCGGTGCTTTCGAAACCGTAAACGAAACCTTCATCCATCCAGTTTAACGACTTTCCCAAGGAATCCACGTACGACTTGTTTTGCGAAAGAAACCTGACTTCTT